>NC_132934.1:119023857-119328500 GCF_034638445.1 Ciconia boyciana | reverse complement strand
CCTACATATTTCAGAGTGATACATCCTGAAACGTCTGCTTTTAGAAACGTTATAACTACAGGCCTTACTATGTTGACTTCATGCAGCACAGTGTGTCTTTGCTGTATTTTATGTTCAGGATTGAGCAGATTATTTAAAAAAAACAAAAAACAACACACCACCAAAAAAAAATCCTTTTTCTTCCTAATAAACTAGGTCACAATTCCAGATGGATTGGTGCATTACTTGCTTGGACAGACTTGTTGTTGGCACTGCATCAGCCCTTACTAAAATGGGAGCTTGAAACACAGCAACGCATGTGCACGCACATTGTCAGACAAAACTTAATACTACAGTACAATAATTTAAAAGAAATCTAGGATGACAAATGGGTCAATGGCTGATTGGCTAGATACATATACACAAAATTTCACAGTATTTGCAATCAAAGAGTTATTTGACCTGAAGAATATAAATTCTTTTTACCCTACATTATTGTGAATAAAGGTTAAGCTGACAATGGACAGTCGTTTCTTATCAAATAAGGTATTTGATAAGAGTATCTTATATTATTCTTTATAAGAATATTATTTTGGTAAGTATTTTTTAGATTGCATCTAGAAATGCACATGTATGCTGAACACTACAAAAATACATCCTATGCTACTATCCTGTTCTCATTTGTAAGCTTTTTTGCATACATATCAGTGAAATACTTGGCATTGCAGTCAACATCACAAGCAACAATTCAATAATAATGACTATTTTGGTGGAAGGAAAGAATGAAACATGATATTGAAAGCATAAACTTCAATTACCCTAATAAACTAAGTTATTCCTCTCAGTTTACCTTTAATTCTGAAGGATTTAGAATGCTCAACAATTGTGAAAAGGCTTGTTCAGCACTGTGACACCGCTGGTCCATCAAGGCTGTATAACCATCACGAACAAGGGATTTAACTGCTTCTGGCAACATAGTTAAATCCACCTAAAATATTTAGGAAAACAGTAAGTCCAAAAGAAAATAGTATTTTTTTTTTAAGCAAACAAGCTATTCGCTAAAATACTTATCCAACAGATAACTGTTAAAATTCTGTACTTCCTCCAACAGACAACTGTTAAAATTCTGTACTTTCTACAGTTTCATCACAATTCCACTTTTAAAGCAGCAAATCAGGTACATTTTTATAAAACTCTGTTTTAAATTCGACTTCTAAAAACTTAAGATTTTAATGGACCTACTGCTGCTAATCTCTTAAAAACCTAGTTTTTGTTCTAAGTTTAGATCCTTTCCTCTCCAGAAAGTTTCAAGTTTAGTTCAAGCATCATTTTAATATTTCTTACATATTAAAAAAAACCCCAGACTTATGCTTTTCCCGCTTGTACACTCCATTTTGTGTACAAACATTTTTGAAAAACCTGAGAACTATTTAATTCTGCCTACACTTTCTCTCCATCTAGGTTAATAGTTAATGCTAGAAGGTTTCAGAATGCATTATGTCATTAGCCTTTCGCTACAGATACTTCCTGAAGTCTGCGGGAATTTCCAGCAGTGAGCCTGTAAATCAAGACAAGCAGTTGCAGAATTAGGAACTTCTATTCTCTTGATCTGTTGAAACACTAAAATAAAACTAGCTTTGGGAAGCAGATCATTGTGCCAGGGTAGAAGTAATTCAGCTATTTAAAAAGCTCCTCCAACATCTATTCCTGCAATCACAAGCAAAAAGCAAAGAACAAGGAGGCCTACCTGTGTATTTTAGGCCACTCCTCATTTCAGTATGAATTAATCTTCAGTATGAAGTAATCCTGCTTTACAAGCTTTTCATTAACTGCCCTTCCCTCTCCCTCCCCCGCCCCCCTCCCAATATGTTAAAATTTGAACCTGAGATTCTGAAGACAGGGTTGTGGGCAGGGAGAAATTGAAAGAATGGGAAGATTTGGGAAGAATGGAACATATTAACTTCTGAGTTGCCTGATTTTTTTTAAACATTATTCTAATGGTGTACTTATAATTGTATTCCTGTGAACTGAATTAGGCTTTTGACATACTAAATTTAATGCATGTCCTGAATGTATTTTCCTGAACATCTATGAATTTCGATCTTACTTTGTTTTCATCCTGTCAACTGACGAAAAAGGACAAACATAAGAAAATACTCATGATCTAATGACAGTTATAAACAAAAGTGGCAGAGACAGTGGAAACTACAAACAGATACAGGAAAGACCAAAATGCAGAAATGAGTTAATGAAAAAATGATTAAGACTTACTTTAATTTCCTAGAACTATTGATACAAGGTAATGCTGTCAGAGCATATAGTTATAGAACAGAACAAATTATATTAGTTTAATGTTAAGCTACAAGACATATGAAACTGATTAAGCCAACTAAAAACGTTACTTTCGATACTATTAATGCATCAGCCTTACAAAAATAGTATTTTAAAGGAATTAAGGCATCTTAGTGCAGGCAGAACCTGCACCTTCTCCTGAATCCAGTTTTCTCTTATGAGGTAATTAATCAGAATAGAGGTTTCTGGTATCTACTTCCCCAAATGAACAGAGAGGAAATTACTAATTATGTATGTCCCCATGATTTCATTCAAGAGCTTTGGGATGCTCATCATTCATTACTGATAAGACATGAGAAGGAGAACTTTCAATTTATGAATTTTATAGCATTTTAAACAGCCATTCAACAAAATGTTCTATGATTATTTCCAAATGTATGTATCAAACACGGGAAAACATATTTAGTCAGAAATTGGGGAAGGGTATTATAAATCCCTGAATGATTCCCAGCGATTTTTGTAGTTTTTATTACAAATTAAGATACAAGGGAGCTATATTACTAACTCATGTTTCTAGCTAAATTATTCTAATGACTACACTGAGTTTTGTTACACTAATTTCCAGCGTGAAGTCTTACAGGAGGGGAAGGAGGAGAACCAAAAAGACGACTAAAAGCAACAAGACAGTATAAATCAGTGTAATCACATAATTTTTGTCTCCTTATAAAAGTCAGGCTAAGCATGAAGTGGTAAATTTTTGAATGAATCAAGATTTTGGACAGTGTTACTAAAAGATGACAAATCATTTAAGCTGAAGGTCGTATGCTAATCAATTCCCAGCTACCTGTTGCACAGTACAGAAGAGTTTATCTTGGATGGCTTTAGACTCTATCTTCAAATCAAGGTGATCTCTGCAAATAACGGGACAATGGCATCATGAGTTTATACACGTACTTTATATGTAATCTTATTTTCAAGAAACAAATTTCTGCGCTTTTATCAACCACATGACATTTGCCTACATGCTAGAGATTATTATGGCACACTTTCACAATTGCGATAACAAGTACTGTAACACTATCAAGGATTATGATACTATTCGTATAGTTCATATACTTCTGGCTCAGGAATCACTAGGGCTTCAGGGAAGCAGGAGTCTTCTCCATCATTTTTTCTTTTATCTTCTCCACCTTATTCTCAGCTGAGTTGGTCTTATGAAGGGGTGGGATAGGTGACTACAGAACTTCCCTACACCAAAGGCAGCAGTATAAGAAGGTGCTTAGGCCTCTTTCCCCTTCTCTACTCTTCTTAAGTGCAAGATCCTTTATCCTAGCACAACTGCTGCTTAAAATTAAATACATGTTGCAGCTGTACATGGTGGGGGCAGGGAGAACGGAGACGAGAGTAACAGAGTTGTTCTTCCCAGCTCTTCCTTTCCACTACTGCAGCAGAAATGCCACACACAACTAGAGAATGGAGGAAGTATAATGAAGAGGCAAAGTATTGCTTGATACTCTAAACTAAATCCTCGATGCTAAGATTGTTACTCAGTCCTTAATGCTACTATATTGCCTGTGCTAACATGCATGCGGTTCTGGACCACATTCGAAGGTATCAAACACTCATCATCCGAGATAAAATTCTTTACCACGTCAAGGGCATTCCCTAGATTTTTGGAAGCCAAGCAACTTCCTAATTACAGAAATGGAGATAAGATTGTAACTGACCATGCACCTCACTTGTTGAGAAATACTGCATTTTTTTTAATAGGTCTAATAAACTTCCCTGTGAGAGAAGCAATTTTGCAGATGGTTCAGTAACTTCAAAGAGGATTTGTTCCCATAGTAAATTCTAATGTTCCCCCCCACTTAAAGTGAAAGGGGAAAGAAGTCAGTGGCAACCCAGTTAAACAACATAAATGACCTCTCCCGTGACAAAGTTTCAATTGTCCTAGCTACAGTGCTATTCAAAAAGAGTTATGGAAAAACAAAAGGACTGTACTGTAATAAATATAGATTAAAAGATGGTAGGCTTTGTGGTCACACTTCAATTAGGACTGGGGATAATCAGGTTCAGCTCCCAGGTTTCCTAAAGGCTTGGACTCCTCTACATGAAAAATCTGCCTTTAAAAATTATCACTTAATGGAAACCTTTCTATTTCAATGTAAACAGCTTATTTTGCTGTAGCCCTCATCTGTTTTTAATAATCCTAAACACAACTGAAGAACACTATCTGAAGAAGCATACAAGCAAGAAAGTACAGTCAGAGCTTAATTTGTCTAATTTCACAGCTCAGGCTAAACCACTGAAAGCTTCCATTCTGCATGGCCTTAAGTAGTAAGTCATCATTTGCCTCAGTCATCTTAGAAATAAGTCAGCTGTAACAGTTCTTCACTCCTTAACTATCTATTAAATAAGGAAATAAGTTGGCAAATGGAATCACCTATAAATGCAACAGTTTTCTCAAACCCGTTTGGAGCACGATGGGCCCAGTATCACTGGAAATAATTATTTCTTTTGTTAAACCTTGTTTTAAATGTTGTACCAGATGGAAGCATAAGTTTTGTCCATAAAATCTATAGTGCTTATTACCTCAACTAATTTAATTTTGGCCCCAAAGCATCAAACATACTCATTTACATTCAGCATGTTCTACTGGGAGTATTCACGTAGTTAAAATAAGACATTTATATGCTTTAAGAGAAGATTCAAGTTTACAAACAACTAAAGGATGCTTTAAGTAAAAGTTCTTTTCTAGTATTCAATTTTGAGACTGACTTACAATGCTTTCCTCACAGTCAAATCTCTTTTTCTTAGTAAGCACATGAAGTGTCAGAGAAGTTTTAAAAATTATTTGGTACACAGAGTAGAACTAGTACAAAGAGGCCTTGAAAATAAGATAGAGCTTGAGTTATGTTGTGGTGTAAGTTTGTAACAATTGGAACAAGATTCTGATTATCTTTTGCTTTAAAAGGAAGCACATTTTTTATTATGGCTATACTGTGTGACTTGCTTTTGGCCAACAGTTTTTAAACAGCGGTTATTAAAATTATGCCTTCATTTACTAAAATTCAACTGAGCTTTGGAAAATATTTAGTTTTCAAGTAATAACCCAGGCTCTTCATGAAAACTGGAATTTTGTGACCTTTAATCAGCTATCTTAACATGAACTATATACTGAAGAGTATGTAAACCAATGTAAACAAAGCAATTAGCAAAAAGCAAGCAGCAAGTCAAAGTTGCATTAACTCCTTTTTAAATGCTACATAAAATAACACAAAATAGTAATAAATTAAAAAATAAATACAATTCTTTACCTCGTCTTTTCAGAGTCACCAGGTTTGGTTTTTGGCCTTCCTTTGTTTTGATGACTTTGGCCTGTAATGAGAAAAAGTATTTCAAACAAAATGATCATCACCTAAAACAAAGGAAAAAAATGCACTCAGAACTCATAGTTTGCTTTATAAATAATAGATCTTAAACATTTACAATATCGAAAACTAACACAACTGAGAAGTTTTTCAAAAACCCACTTCTGAGTGTTACAGTATGAATTTGATATTATTTTTATTCACTAGTATAGGATTTTATTAACCCTCTAAAGGGGAAAAGATACTTCAAGTAAACAGAAGAATCTTAAAATTCTGTGAGATGCGATCTGACTCTACAATATTGTAACAACTATTAAAGTGGACTCCAAGCTAAAGAAATCAGTATGTTATACAAAACCACAGTTTATATTATTCACTATTAGTTGACAGCTAGAATTTTTAAAGGGAATAATAGATCACTATGGATGTTCCAGTTTGACTACAGAAATTTTATAGAGTCTGCTACTTCAAAAATACATTGCTAAAGGAGTTAAGTTCAACCCGCATTAATCTTAGAAATGTAAACATATGAGTCGGATCAAGATAAGTGTCTGTGATTACAAAATAAAAATGTTTGACGATGTGGCAATACTGGATCACAAAGACAAGAAAGAACCTATCATGCGATACCGATTCATTTCTATCTCTGAAACTTAATGTCAAAGACTTAACACAAAACTTTACAACTTCAGGGATCTAACACTGTCATTGATTAGTTACAGGGCTCTACAAGCTGAGTAAACAATTCATTAGTAACAAGGAAGAAGAAAACACATTTTAAGACTTTATTGTAATTAGTCAAAACCAGGAAGCCATGCCATTAACTGCAAAATAATCTCTCAACCATTTTCTGTGGAATTAAAACATAACATTAGGCATCGGAATGTGCATGTGCATACTCATGATTAAGTCAAGAAGTTTTTAATTTTCAATAATTTTAAGTTAGAACTTTACAGGGCGTTAATGACTCAACAGCAACAGTGACAAAATCCACTTATGGGAGAGCTGCCTTCTAGTAACCATACGATTAGACAAGCAAGGCAAAAAATAGCATTTCTGGACTGGTAAGGAGCTAACAAGCAGCTGATGAATTCAGCTGCAGAACTGCTGAGCATCACATGTTGCAGGTGTTCCTTATTACACATGGTAAGTTGAAGGGGTGCGGAGCAGCAGATTTTTTTGCTAGTTAAACCTAAGGGATTTTACATGGCACACAGGAATGCCACTTTCTGCCGCAGGTACCTGTTCCATGAGGGGATAGTTCCAGCTATAATCTTTCAGAAGCAGTTTAGAAGGCAACTGTGGCCTCCTAATATTGCACACACTCACACAGACAACATACAGTCTAGCACCTGAATTCAACCTATTTGAGCACTGGAACCCAAACATAAGGTACAGCTACCTAAAATATTAAATATTGCTTGATTTATTATTACACTTATGCTGAACTACCGTAAAATCAAATTTGAAAAAAAGAGTTATTAATTTTATATATAAAGTTTCAGTAACTATCTATGCTTAAAAATGTTTATTTCATGATACTCAGAGAAGTACTTTATATGATTAGATACAAAATACTGAAAGACACTGCTTGTGGAAAAATACAAATCTACCCACTTGAGTAAGGTCACTCAAGCCAGGAGGATGTCTCATGTACTAATTTCTCAAGTTAAATCGTATGCATACACGCTTCATGCCTTGTGCCACAAGTAATTTTTCATTAAAAACTACTTAATGAAATAAAATTTAAATTAATCAGAACAAAAATCAAACGTCATGAAGACAGAACATGTCCAGAATTATTTTATAAACCATTTCTTGAAATTGTCTGAATAGGAACCCAGTTCATACACGTTAAAAACTCCAAAGCTACACTAATAATCACCACAAATTCCTCATAACAGAGACATTTAAATGATGGAAAACAATCATCCTTTTGAAAGCCATAAAACACTTCAAGCATATCATCATTTAAACATTTAAAGATAGAGATATACTACCTTTTCTTCATTATATAGGTTCCTTTCCCTTAAGGGGAAGGATCTATCATTCCAAACAAAATCTTAAAGAAATACAAGCCTTCCCTCTCACCATCAAAATAAAGAATTAATCAGCACTATTTTTTCATTGAATGATCTAATTTTAAAAGCCATTCAACAAAAATTATTTCAGAAAAATTTCCTACAGAAACTATTACTCCCATATACCATCCAACTTAAAAAGATACTACTTTCAGATTTTTAAAAAATACCTTTAAATAAAAGTGACAAGCAAATCCTGCTGAATTATAGTTAAAATACTTAAGGAGATATATTAATTGAACAGCAAACATGATTCACTTACCCCACAAACATTTTAAAACATTAGTAGAAGTAGTATTGCTTTTGCTAGACATTCCCATTAGGAGCAAACAAAGATATTTAACAGAAATGTACACATGCTCAAAAAAATAGTACATGCAGACAAAAACTGAAATTAAAAAGGACAGCAACTTTAAGATAAGATACAGTGGCATAAAGTTCCTTTACATTAAATCTCCTGCAAGTCTTAAGCCTTTAAGTGAACAAAGGCTAAAAAAAAGAAAGCTATTCTTCCCCACCCACAGTAAACTTGTATCAGCTAGTCATTCAGAGTGTAACTCCTCCTTTCAAATCAAAGACAAATCAAATATTTTCTTCTACATCAGTACTGACATAATAAGTATGAGGGGGAGAGGAGGAGGAGGAAGGAAGAAAAGAAAAAAACAAAACAAAAAAACCAAACCACCATGGAATCAGCACAGGGGTTTTTTTGAAATTAATACATTCAATGCATTTCATAGTCCTATGATCTCTTTAGCCTAGAAGAATTTTCAGTTCTCTCCCACCATTCAGTCTTTCATTATCCCTCTTCCCTCCTCAACCTCTCTAAAAATCAGCTGTCCTTCTGACACCCTGCCCCTTCACCAGCATCAGCAGTGTAGACAGACTGCAGACACCCTGCCCTTGACCAGTATCAGCAGCATAGACAGACTGCCAACACCCTGCCCTCTGACCAACATGGGCAGCAGGACACAGCCCACATTATTCATGTAAAGTACGATTCTCTCAAATCCCACTACTGTTGGTGGAGCCAAGGGGCAGTGCAACTCTTGCCTGCATTCAGAAGGCATCTGCATGATTTCGTCTTGCTGCCAGGTGACCTGGACACCAAGTGTCCCTGGCAGTCCACTGGAGCCAGGGCATCACTTACAATCCTGTGTTTGCTATTGGTGATTGGGCAGGTCACTGTATGGGCACGTAGTTGCTGATCTTTTCTGCTGCTTCAATAAAGCTTTGTTTTATAACGTGTCGTCAGATTCCATTACTATTCAGACCACACCTTCTCACTCAGGAAAATGTCTGGATTCACTTAGTTGTCACTTGCTTCAAACTCATTCAAAATTCCCTATGGCCTCCGTGCATTTCTTATTTTGCCCCTTCATACCATCTACATATAGTTCCTCAAAACTGATGTGTATTCCAGAGCTTGACCTACCCTTTCTAAAACTCTTCCTTGATTTATACTTTCTGCAATAAGTTATTTCAACACTTTATAGTTTCTCCTTTTCTTTTTTTATTATCCTACCACATAACCTCTTTTCAACAAACTCGTCTTGACTCTTCTTTTGCTACCTTTCCCACATTTTCCATCTCCCAATACATCCTTTAATTCTTCAAGATGTTTGCATATGTCCAAAGTCCACAAGCACAAGACCACTACTACTGCTTATTTTAAAATAATATTTTGTAATATATCTTCACTGGCTCCCTAAAATCAAATTTTGAAGTGCTCTGCACTTTGGCAGCTATTAAGCTCAGTATTTAAGTATGTGAAGTCCAAAGAACTGTACTGCTGGGCACCAAGGACTTCAGATGGTTGTTCCATTGTCAGGACTAGAAGGACCCATTGCCTTGGAGGTCACAACTTTAGAATACAGCATGAGCATGCAGCTGGTCCAGATCTGGTAGCAGTATTCCATACAAACATTATAAATAAGAACAATTTCTGAATGTCAAGGAAATATCTTATGCTTTCTTGGTTACAGCAGGTTTAGCAGGTGATTAAAAAAAGAAGCAAAATTCAGGAAAAGATTTCACTTCGAAGATCAGAACTGCTTGCACTTCACTTTCACCACAGAAAAGTAACTTTGGCACTGTGGGAGTTTTGGGGGGTGGGAGTTCTCTCTATAAAAGGGTTGGGGTTTTTTTTTTTTTAATTCATTTAAAAAAAAATACCACCAAACATGAACAATAAATCACACCAACTTATACCTCTTAAAGTTTGGAGCTAAAGATCCACTCTGACAAATATTTTGTGGCCTCCTTCCTCTCTAACTGCAGGATTATTTTCTTAAGGATCTATATAGAGCTTTTAGTAATCACAAATGAATTATGAATATTGAAAACACCCACACACTTCTCAAATTTAGATCCTTTTAGATCCTCTACCTGAGAAGGAGCAAAAGCATTTCTAGCCTGTGACTCAGTATCCTACTTTTTAGTTCCAGTTTCAATTCTGAACACATACATGTAAAGTAGATTTACAAATCTACATGTAAAGTAGATTTACAATCCTACAAAGGCATGAAGGAAATAAGACAGAAAAACAGAAGACGTATCTAAGTAACTGCACACTAACAGGAAAACAAGTGAAACATGATCTCTTACTGTTGTGAAAATAACACTAGATACACTTTTGCTTATTAATAACGGCAACAGGAAGGGAAGAACCGACTCGGACTTGATAAATAGCAAAAACGAACTCACTTGGTGGAAACTCCAGAGACCAACCTTTGCATTCTGTTCTTTGGATGTCAGTTACCTAATGACAAATACATTAGTTTGGTTTTACACAGATAACAAAAAACAAATAGATACTACTCACTAAATTTAAACAAAAAAAAGAACCTAAACCACTAAAATTTAAACAAAGAAATCACAATAATAATATGGTATATTATGTCCCCAAGAGGTAAAGAAAAATAATTTCATTAATCAAAGTGTATTTGTACACTTACACTTTTTTCCCCCAAATTCATATAAATTACTTACTAGTCTGCGAAATACAAGCCTTTTTTGCAGTAATATTCATCCCAAAGGAAGATTAAATTTACACAGACCTACATTATGAAGATTTTCATATCATAAAAGCAGACAAGTTTTTGTAAGACAGTCAAAAATCTTTAAGAGCTTCTTGTGTGTTCTATAGATCGTTTTCTTTTTCAGCAAGTTCTAAGTTTCATTTCCTCGCCATTGCCCTCGTACATTGGTTTCATTTTCCCCGCTAACGAGTAATTTCTTTTTTTGCTGCTCCGCCCTCCTGTGAAACCTGAAAGGGTTTTTTCACATGTGCATGCTAAATTGTTTTGCCCTTGCAAAAGTAATTCACATTATTTATCCTCTTCTTTCCTATATCACATAGCTTATTCATAACACACTTTATAGGCTAAATTATAATAAACAATTTATTAATTAGCTTACAATAATTATGGTAAAGATGATCAGAAAGAGGTGCAAATGCTTCTTTTCAATTAATAATTAGTGAAAAAGAGAAGAACTGTCTGTAAGCAAACTGGAGGTTGATTATTAAATTTTTAATTCCATGCTGTTACAGCAGGACTGTCACAGTCTGCATGTGTCTAGCAAAGCAAACCACTCAGGAAAATTTATGCACAGGAATGGTTTACAGGCTCCCCATGATACTGGACATGAGATAGGCACCAAGACAGCAACAGCTGGGAAATTCCACTGACATCCACTGAAACCCCCCTAAAACAAGGTAAGCATCAAGAAAATCCCCCAATTTTCCACTTTTTTGGGGGTGTGTGTTTGTTTTTAAGGAATAAACACATATGTACTGGTTTTGGCTGGGATAAAGTTAATTTTCTTCATAGCAGCTCGTATGGTGCTGTATTTTGGATTTGTGATTAAAAGAGCGTTGATAACACAGGGATGTTTTAGCCGTTCCTGAGCAGTGCTTACACAGAGTCCAGGCCTTTTCTGTTTCACATGCTGCTCCACCAGCGAGTAGGTTGGGGTGCACCAGAAGCTGGGAGGGGACACAGCCAGGACAGCTGACCCCAACTGACCAAAGGGATATCCCAGACCATATGACATCATGTGCTGCAATATAAGCTGGGGGAAGGAGAAAGGGGCAAGTTCTGAGTTATACCATCTGTCTTCCCAAGTAACCATTATGAGTGATGAAACTCTGCTTTCCTGGCAACGGCTAAACATCTGCCTGGAAGTAGTGAATGAATTCTTTGTTTTGCTTTGCTCGTGTGTACAGCTTTTGCTTTGCCTGTTAAACTGTCTTTATTTCAACCCACGAGTTTTCTCACTTTTACCCTTATGATTTTCTCCCCCATCCTGCTGAGGGGAATGGGCAAGCAGCTGCATGAGGCTGAGCTGCCTACCAGGGTTAAACCACGACAACACAGTATACCATTGCACTTTCAACAGTTAAATAACCTTCTAAAAGGCAGAATTAGAGGCTTTTGTTGATGGATTTCTTTGGTCACCCTTCACTAACATGTATCCTTCGTTTAATTATTTTCAGGAACAAAAATCAACCATGAACAGAGAACAAAGTTTACTCTATTAAGCTTCTGTGATGGATGCATTTGACTCCTTGACCAAACTAGTGGCAGTTTGGTTCAGACTCCAAAGGAGGTAAAGGCCTAGGCTGTGACCAGACCATGAACTTCTCTAGTTCCAACCTGTTCTTTGAAAATCCACACAGGAACAGGGTGACACGGTGAGCTTTGATGTATATGAACTTGGAAACCAGAACATCGATCATGCGATTAACACAAAAATAGCAGATGGTTCTTCCAAAACTAATTTGGTCAAGGGACAAAGGAAGTTGTGGGTACAAGGAGTCTCATGCTTACCTTTTCCATCGCACAAAATTTGACTATGAGCCAACCACTTTATTCTGTAAATACGACAGCCTGAGAGAGCTTTTTTTGAGCTCTCCCCCCTAAGTAGCTGGCAGCATGGCAGTGATCTCCCCTTGAGTTGGGACACCTCTCAAGGTTACTCCTCAAGGTTGAGAGACCCCTTACCAACTGCAGATCTTCGGTAAATGACCAATATTGCACATAACCTTGCATCACAGGGCATTAAGATCTTGTATTGGTAACTTTGGATCATTATTATATCCTCTGTGCAGTAGAGTAATAGATTGAACCTTGCTCTCGGACTTTGTTAAGCCTCACTTTTACAATATCTTACTTCAATAAAACCACTTTTGCTGCCACCTTTGGCAGTGGTTCTTTAAGCAGTCTAAATCTCCCCTGCGACAGCTTTACTTTCTCTTTTAAGCCTTCCTCACCAAAACAGTTAATAAAAGTAATCTAGTAGAATATCTGCATTTGTAAACTGTCTTTTAAATTGAAAGAATTAATCTAAAGAATTACAAAGGGCTACTAAAATAACAAAAGTCCATCTTGCATTTTAGCACTATACTACACTTGTTTTAAACACATAAGCCAAACAGATATTTGAGAACCACAAAACCCTAGTTTTAAATACAATCTAGTTAAGCATACTATTTAACCAAGGTTTTTCCCATACGAAAGAAATCTGTTTGCAGGGCATGAAAATAATGATCTATAACCATGCAAATACCTTAACATCACAGTATCAGTGCAAAATGATGCTCCAATATAGCAAAAGCCCTGTATATGAATTAACTTTGGCTAAAGCATCTTCCACAGAACTCCATTACACCAGTACGTGCCAACTGAACCCTCTCCTAAAGCCAAAGGGAAGCTCACGTCTGGATGCACATTGACAGACAGGGCTGGACAGTTGATTAAATCAGACATTACTTCAGTCTCACTTTCAGTAAGCCCAAAGAGACCTCTATCCTCCTCATAACATACAACCTCCACATTCAAGCAACCACGTCCCACCTCCTTTTCAAATCCAAAGTTCTGAACATAGATTTGGTAGTTAAATATTACAGGAAAAGTGCACTTGGCTGAGAAAGCACACAATTATTAAAACATGGTGGCCGCAAAATTTCAGCCACACTATTAAACCACACATTCCAGGACGATGAAAAACAACACACTGTTAGTCTTGTTAAGCTACAGCTGGCATTACTTACCCTGGTATCATGTTTTTGATGACAATGATGATCTTTAGGATCAGACTGTGTTCTCTTTCTGTCTTTATCTATTTCTTTTTGTTCTTGAGAGGTTATTAGATGAGATTCTGAAGAACTGTAGTCTCTGATACAAAAAAAGAGAGAACCCTAGTTCTTCCAATGTTGATGTCTTTTCCCCGTATTTAAGACACATACCATACATGTATCATGAAAAAAAAAACAAAGACCAATACAAGAAGTCTATCCCTCATAGAAGTGCAATGGTGTAAGCATATTTAAAGGATTTGATCAAGCAGCGATTTTTTTTATACCTTCAAATTGCACAGTCCAAGGCTATGCAAAAATATAACCAAAAAAAATAGCGTTTTCTATAAAAGGGACAGGAACTGAATTACTGCACTTTTTTTTATTTTTTTAAACAAACAAACAAATAAATAAATAATAATGGTAAGTAATTTAAAAAAAAAAAAAATCTTGCCCAAGCCCACATTTTATTGGTGCAATATAGAAGGGAAACAAATTTAAGTTCCTCCAGAATTTTCAGGTTTACAAAAAGTTGTTTAGTAGTTTACTCACTGTACTGTTTTTGAATGACAGATAGCACATCACTACAAGTAGACCAATAAAAATCAAAAAGACCTTTCAGAAAAATGTTTAATACAAAAGTTACAGCATATATTGTAACTTAGCTGAATCTGTGAATATGGAATCTCTCTTACTCTCTGCGGGCAAGGCAAAAGCACAGAATAGATGTGGCAAAATGAAGTTCCTACAAATTAAGATACACATTCATTTTTACCATTGCCAAAATGCATTTGCTAGCATTCAGTTCCTCCAATCAGCTTAATCTCCTAGCAAACTTTATATAGCAAAGTGAACACAAAAAAGTGGGTGTGATTGCACTGACATTTTCAGGCACCAAATTTTCTCAACAGTGAAGTACTTCAAGTTGGGAGGACAAAAAACCATGAAAATTTAACTGTTTCTTGTTATTTCCAACATGGGTAAAACTTAAGGCTGAAGGAAACTGCTTGGAAGTGGAACACATCTGAAGATAGCTTATTTAGTTCCTAAAAGTCCACTTTACTCCTAGGCTGCACTCCGGCTGCAGTTCTGATAAGTTTATTCCTTCCATTTTTATTTACTGATAGATAATAAAATTTAAGCAATATCTATGCTATGTATTACTTAAATCTTATACTAAGCACTGCTAATTAAAAAAAAAGCAAACTTGACACTTGCTTACTTTTTTTCAAGAAGCGACTTCTTTGGTTTCTGTTTATGTTGTTTAGTACCTATAGAAAATTATATGGGGAGGGAAAAAAGGAATTAGCTAGTTTCAAAAGAAAGTTACCAATGAAGGAATTTTGCTATGTTCAAGGTAGATCTTCAAATACAAAAAGGTTACCATTGATTTCTTCTAATGTCTTCTTTAACTTGTCATTTTGTTGAATAAGATCCTTAAGTCCATCAAGAATATTCTTGCATAGCTCCTGAGCTCTCTCATTAGCTTCCAAAGCGAGTTCATGTTCCCCCAGTAATGATAATGCCTTACAGAAGTGGTAGTGACCCTACATGGACATAAGTTTGAATTTCAAGTGTTCATTCATACAAATAAGAAAACAATTTATATCCAAACAGCTGCAGTAGACAATACAAAGTAAAATTTAACATACGAAAAAGTTATCTACTCCACCTGTTTCAGATAAAATGATGAATAATCAAAGTTTTCAACTACTCAGCACACTGAAACAGAATGATAATTCACTGGGAGTAGCACCTAGCTGCTCTAGCTTTGGAAAACAGTAAGTTTGCTTTTTCCCCTAACCTCAGCTACTACTTTGCAATTTTGTAACTATCTCTTATTTACTTTTCTTTAGGCCAAGAATATTGGGAAATACAGGTTGGTCATTAATCAGGATTTTTTTATTGTAAGGACTACATATATTCTTTTTAAAGCACTGTGATAACATAGCTACACACAACAATGTAATAAATGTTTTCATCTGTCTTTACAGATGCAAAACACCATGTAACAACATTTTACAAGCATGTCAAAATAACATTTGTAATATTAAAATATCAGCAAACTATGTACTTGTCTGACTGAAGCAGAACTGTCAGTCCACAAGGTGCTGTGTTCATTCTACTGTCGTTAGTGCTAAATGCAGATGAGAACATGTCACATCTACCTGGATCAAACTTGTAGTTAAGACTCTGGGTTCTTACGTTGCTTTACAGTACCAACCAAAGACAATTTTGAAATGTATATGAAACTAACCTTTGGCCAATTGGGCTTCAAAATAGTGGCTCTTTTTCCATCAGCAAGGGCTCTCCTTAGAGAAGGGAGAGAAAAAGAAGAGGTATTCATTATTTATACTTCAGAAAAATCTACAGACCAAATGTACAAGGCACTACAAAAATACAAAGTGAATAAAAGAACAGTTAATTCACCTATGTAAAAGCATGGTCAGACCACAGTTCTCAGCTGAAACTTACCTGGGTTCAAATGTTACAGTCTCAACTATTTCACCCATCAGATATTTATCCTCTCCCCTTACCTACTAGGTTTTCTAGCATTTCTGCATATGTACCTACCCCTTAACTGGGTTCTAACAAAATGTTCCTTTAAAAAGCAACGCCTTAATAAAAAAGCCTGATTATCAAACTTAAATATCCTGACAAAAATCATATTAGAGAGTAGTGATGTAATAATACCCAGAGATTTGAAGGTACAAGTATTAACTGCTGAGCACTGAAAGACAGTAACCTCCAAACCTCCCAAAAACTGACGCCTGAAGAACATGCCCGACTGACTTTTCATATTCAAGGTGTCATGGAATAACCAGAATTACAATTTTGGTTAGGTCAGAAAAGAAGCAGACTACCCCTATGGCTACAGGAAAAAACACAGAGCAGCAGCAACGGCCTCTGCTGAAACAAATGCTGCCCAAAGCAGGCAGTTACAGAGTTTATATACCTTTGGGATATATCACTCGTTCTTCACTGAACTACAGCTATGTGTCAGGATGTCATAAATTACAACAAAGAGTGGTCACCTATGGATTACTTCAGATGAGGAAGCTTACAAATAACTCAATTCCTTTGATAGCTGGGTCATGCTGACTCAGTGAGACATTTAGAAAATGTCTGCAGCAAGACCTAACTTGAGAGGCCTGCAAGGGCCTATGAGACGTTAACTATTTTACCTACACAAAGGGAAAGAATATAGGAAAAAAAAAAAAAAATCTTGTTTCACATGAAAGCGATCATAAATTGCCTAGTTACTACCACTGTTTTTTTGTAACCATTATAGCAGAAAAGCTTGTACGGAGGGATCTGAAGGAGAAGAATAAGATGCTCTGTGGTAACAAAAGCTGGATACTAAAGAAAAGCCTGAAAAAGACAATAATTTCAAGACAAGGAGCATGTTTTACACAACAAAATTTTTCAGATTTCAGAAGAATTAATTCGGTGAAATGAAAGCAAGTTAGAATAAAAAAAAATCCGCCCCCCAAATCAGAAAAACCCCAGGTAGTAATTGCAGAATTTAGAGATGTGGCAGTACATTTAAAGAAATTAGCAATGAAAAAACCCCACAACAGAACTAGTGATTAGAATGGGAGAAATTGCACCATATTCATATCGCAAAGGAAACAAACACAAGGAAAAAATGCTTGAGTAGAAGATAGATAGTGGGGTACAGAACCTCAGGATACTAAGATATTATAAAAGCAGTTGAAAAGATTAGAAAAAACTGAAGCACTCATTCTCTAGAGTGCGCTGTTATGCTTTGTTTTCACCCACCCAGTCCTTCCTCCAGTGCCACCTTTTGACAGCCTGGTGCAGTGCTAGGGAAGTTGCCCCAAAGCATTCTCAAAACATCATGACACAAGGCCGAGCTGCAGGAACTCTCCAGCAGATGATCTGGAGAACACTATGTAACTGCGCAGTCCCGTAATACAGTATTGCCCCTGCCAATAGCAGGCCATAAGCTCTGTAATGATTTTGCAAAGCCTCAGGACTGAGGCTTCTCAGTCTTGCTCAGCTTGACCTGCCTGCAGTTTTCTTTTACTTGGTTTAACTGTGACAGCAATTTCTCTAATTGACCTGTAGCTAATGTGTTCTACTTTTGTTTATCTTCATGTGGTACAACCACAGATTTAGATGGAAGAACTGCTTGTTACTGCTACTTATACAGAATAGAGGTGTTTATGACTCCAAAACGATGATGTCCCATAAAGAAGTACAAGCCTGATATGACAGCAGAGGCCTTGGGAAGTGGAGACACATATGCAACATAAAGGAGTACAGGTATGAGATGACAAAGAGATGACAAGCTTAGCACTGGAGACTCCATGGCTATAAACAATTCACCAATGGTCAGTTAACGACATGCCAGAACTGGACAAATATGACTTTAAGAGGAACAAAGAAAAAGTAACACTCATTGAAAGTGCCATGTATAGTAACCTCAGATGTAACATGGAGCTGCAGACCAACAAACACAAAAGTGTAATAGCATGTTAGCAAACACAGAAGTGACCCCAAGCGGATCCCAGAGTGAGGAAGAAGAAACCATCAGCATGAACATCACCTTCCTCCCACAGAAGGACTCCGCACGCTGACACCTCTCTAGCCCTGCTGCTACAGCAATGGACCTGCCAACTTTAGTACCCAAAGGAGCAGTGGAACGGTGAGCATAACACCAGGAAAATGGGCAGAAACTAAGAATCATGTAGATACCAATTATAATTACATTGTTATTATTTCTTTTTATTTCAACAATTAGTTCCGGACTAATAACAATTAGACCCTTAAGACTTCAATTATACTAACAATAAATTCTTGGGTTGGCTTTGCATAAAAGATATACATCCACCTGGCTCATAAACAAGATTTTTAGCTTAACAACTGGCTTAAGGAAAATATCCCCATACCCAGACTGATCTCTTCTTCAAAAGGTTTAATAAAAATCACAATACTCACTGGTACTGCGATTTTTTTTTTTCCCCTGTTGTATAACACCCCCCCACACAAATTTTAAATGGTATTACATATTGCCAGCAGATACAGCTAATATTATTCATTTTTCTTAATATCAGTTTTCTGAGGTAGTAACATCACAATTACTATGTACTTAAGTTTTAAAAATACTATTTACCTAAGTATATTGCCAATTTTTAACTGCAGATCACCACATTTCAGATTATAAACAAGGGGTTACTTACTTGTACTGTCTTGTGAGAATGAAACAAAGAGCTCTGTTTCCATACAGAAGATGGTTTGCAGGACTTAAAAAAAAAAAAAAGAAAAGTTAGTAACATATATTACTTTTGAAAATCTTAAGGAGAGAAAAAAAAAGTAAGTTTTCACAATAATTGTCTGCAAGCACTCTAGCACCAACAATTACATACAAGCATCCTTGAATAGTCCCATTGATTTACAAGTTAAGTCACTGAGAAGTAATTTTAATTATGTAATAATTTGTAAGATTTGGGCCCACTAATGCAACTTCCAACCAATTCAAATCACTCTCAGCCTACTAGGAAAAGAAAAAAAAAAAAAAAAAAAGGCATGAAGCATGGAAAAGCTCACTCGACTGTCACATACATCCCATTTTATTTTGTCCTGGAATTCCTAACTTTGAAGGCCTAATTAAAATCAAACATCTCATGAACACTTCTAGATCACTGGGTCTACAACTTTTTCATAACCCTCTGCCTGACTGGGCAGACTAAGCAGCAGTTCTAGAGAGCTAAAGCATTGCCCCCAACGTACCTAATGCAGAATGAGAGGGGGGGAAACCCGTATATGTAATTCAGCAACCACTTGCAAGGAAGCCAAGGGAGGATGCAGCTAGTTAGGGAAGGAGTGCGATGATGAAGCAGATGATGAAGCAGATGAAAGTCAGCTCACACTGGGAGAATGAGAAAGGGAAGACAGTGCACAGAGCAGATGAAGGAGGATTCCCTAGCTGCTAGACATCATGAGCTATCCTTCACCTTCCAGCAGGGTCTTAAGGACAAAGAACAATTTCTAACAAATAGCTGTAACAACAGCTCAGCTCTACAGCTCCTGGAAACCATGAGACTTCCTTTGCTCTTTCGAAGCCATGGGATTTCCTTTGCTCTTTCACGGAATTCTGCTCCTTCCTCCGCCTCATCAGCTACCCTGGGCAAAGCCTTCTCAGCCTGCTCCATCATCTCAGATACAGTCACTTGACCAAAGTCTGCCTACCCAACTTTTCAAGGAGGCTGAAATCAGCTTGAATTTGGGATTGAAATGTATCCTACTACGTGACACAAAATCTGAAGCAAGACATCAGGAAAATGCTAATCCTTTCAACTGCACAATTATAAAGCTACAGATCTCAAAATGAAAAAATAAAACAGTTTGCACAATCAATTTTTTATGAAAGGTGGGACTTTAGAATTTCACCATATTTCACAGACACCAGAACTTGTAAAGCATTTGCACAACTACAACACAAGTAGCGATTACATCAAGCCAGCATTCTGTAGCTAGTTCACATTAGGTGCAGACTACAGGAAGGGGGCAAATGCAAATGCATAGGACACAAATTCTCATTTAATCTGTATCCCTGCACCTTTATAGGGCCCAGGAAAGTCTCCAAAGCCTTTCAGCCAATGACTTTTGGGAAGAAATTAAACAAGACTTACAAAAGGGAATTAAGCCTGTCACATACAGAGTTGCCAAGAGCAGACACTTAAAAATAAGTATTTGTTCTTGTCCACTTATTCTGCATCATAGCTGAGACAGTAAATATTCGCAACAGTTGGTCATACTGTTCTGCTGGAAGAATATTTAGGAGGGATGATACCAAAAGTGGCTGTTCACACCAAATAACTTATTTCCTTTCAGGTTTACTATACTTACTATTAGTCATTTTAGATCAGCTTTAAACCCTAACAGGGCCTTTGGGGGAGTAAAAGTGCAAACAACCACTAGTAACAAGAAATAAAATAGAACAAAAAATGTGTTATGTAGCTTTTTTTTTTTAAATTAGGTATAATTTCACCTCTAAGTAGAGTGGCTCATGCAAAACAAAATCAGGATAAATCTGAATAAGCTGAATACATATGATATAACACAATCTAGTTAACCAGTTTAGTTCTTACCAAAACTCTATGGCTTTAGTATATGACATTATAGCACGATCAAAGTTTCTTTGGGAAAATTCCTCATTTCCTTTCTGTTTCATAGATTCACTGTTCTGTGAAATCAAGGGAAAAAAAAAATTCGGCAACCACTGTAATTAAACTCAGTTGTAATGAGAAGTAAAAAAAACATTTGACAAGAGGTAGCTAAGTTTTTATTTGACAAGAGGTAGCTAAGTTTTTATTTGACAAGAGGTAGCTAAGTTTTCTGTAAAAACAGAATGTTACGTATGCACTATTAGTTTTAATTTAATACTTTTAATTCATTGCAATTAATAAGCTTAAAAGTGTACAAATAAAAGCGTTATGCAGACAAGAATACAATGAACAGTAATTAAAAAGCAGGACTAACTCAGAAGGTCTCCTGGGTTCCATAATATAGTCATCATCAAAAGCAAGCATGTGTCAAATATCAAAGTAGGCTGAGTACAGCACAGCTCAACCAGTTCCCTACTCAGTGCCTTTCAGCGTAGCTCCTGAACTACAGAATTGTAGCAAGTAAGACACAGAAATTAACCAGACTCCCATAGAAAAAAACCCAAACATCTACACTAAAGGAACACATGCCAAAGAATTTGAGAGCATCTTATTTCTGTGTTAAAAGGATCAAGTTGAACAATCTTCTATCAATATTAACTGCATTTCCTTGAGTTTTTTTGGGGAGTGAGGAGAGGAACGCTCTCCAATGTACACTGGCAACATAAACAACTAATGTCCTGTTTATTAGGCCAGAATCTCTCAAGGTAACTATTTATGTCAGGACAATTACTCACTCAAGCTTTTGAAACCTTTATCTTTGATCATTGGTCATTTTTATAATCTTTGATCACAAAACAACCCCAAAAAATAACAACAAAAAAAGAAAAGCACAAACACATTCTGATATCTTCTCTCACCTTCCTACAGTTTTCACAGGTCACAGCTTTAAATTCTTCAACTAAATTACAATCTTCCAAAGCAACTTTAGTAATATAACGTTTGCCTGCAGACAAAATTCAGAAAAATACAGTGGGTGAAGAAGTTACCAAAGACAAGAAGTAGGGTTTATCTTCTGCTGCTAAGAATTAAGAATTAAGCTCTGTTTTCTGACTGGAAGCAAAATTTGACATACCAACTAAGTAATAGAAACAAATTAAGCAACAGAAACGTTCAAAAGAAAAGGAATTATTTATTATTGGGTAAGCCCAAAATAATTGGCTGCAGACTGTAAAACATTTAAGCACTTGTCTTATTTCAAGCAATCAACTGAAACTCAATTGTTTTTTAAAGAATTTGCATTTTAAATATTTGTAGAAATTGTATCTTAAAGAATTTGTACTTTCGTACTTAACTATAAAAAGATTCTTCTCCTTACGTGCAAGTTCAATTTCTACCACCCTGTTACTGCAACAACTGAGTTAGAATGCGTACATGCAAAAAGTAAGACCAGAATATAAGCCATTTAACACACATCAAAAACAGCAGGCCTGGGAGCTTTTTGTCATTTCAGCAGAAGTTCTGCTGCTAGTGTTAATATCTTACGGTAACTCCCATGGGCTACATAAGCTAATTTTTGAAATATGACTAACATCTCAATATTTTGACAAAATCCTCTGCCAAACGTTTAACAGAAAGACCCAATTAATATTTCGGGCAACTTTCAACTTAACCTTAAGTTAAAGGAATATAGGGCACACATACAGCCCGTAATGGACACCAAAGTGAAAAAATGTTCTGAACTCCTGTTCAGAAAGAGCACCTGCACTGTAAATATGACCCACAAACAGAGATTCAAGAAAGAATCGGCTGGTTCAAATAAGCAAAAAAACCCCACACTACTGCTGTTTTTCCAGTCACTCTTCCAGTCACTTCCAGACTAATGAAATACATACAAACATTAACTATGTCGTAACACAGGTGACTTTCCTCACCATTGTTTCTTCAAAAGTGTTCATACTTACATTCAGCAAAGAAAATTTCAAGATAGATCCAACCAAAATCACCAAGTTTCTCCAGCCTCTGCAGAATACTGACATCACCTGTGTATCTGACCCAATCAAGTGCATCCCCAACATCAAAGATACCCTATTTCAATTGAAGAAGAGGAAAATAAAGAAAAAAATGGTAACTCTAATTCTATACAAAGCGAAGTCTTAAAACAAAAACAACAAACACCACACAAACCAACAGCTCACTGGCAATATAGTGGAAGCATTCCATGTAAATATAACTTACAATACTACTGTAGCACTTACACTATGCACTTGTTCCTGATTTGTTAGCCTTTGAAATAGACAACAGCTTATCAATATAAATATCTGGATAACCCAAGCACAGCATAATACAGCATATGCACAAAATAAAAATAGTTGTTCTTTCAACAGGAGACAGGGCAGCAATTCAAATTATAGAATTTGATTTAGAAACTTATTTTTGATGACTGCACACAAAATTGCTTCAGTGTGAAGTGACAAGCCTGATTAGAAACTGCAACATTCTCCAGGCTGTTAGACATGCCGACTAGGGCTAAGACTTAATTCTGTAAATCATGACTTCCCTTCTATTCAAATTAAATTTAAGTTGTTTGAGCTACAGAGCTTTATTTGAAGGAGAGTGAAGTATGCTCCTTGCCTGGGATACTCCCACATTATCTGGGCCCACAGATTTTGAAGAATAATTTAAAAACCCACATGACTACAACAAATATCACCAAAAATACAGGAACTGGGTTATCCAGCAGTAACATATAGTTGTACCTATTCTGCTTCTCCTATTGCTACTATCAGCTATGATATTTTCTTCTAACTTCAATGTTTTTATTTTAACTTTTGCAGTTAACCTACAGCAGGCAGCAGACACTAGAAAGTGGGAAAAAAGTGACAAACACAGGGAACTAAGAATGTTCACAGTCCAAAGTCTACAAGCTGAAAAACATAGAGTATAGTCCTACTGTACACTGAATTTGATAATTAAGAGGGACAGCAGGTTTCCAAACCTCACCCTTACTCAGCCATTCACAGTCCTTCAGATTGAATCAGTAGCACTATTTGAGAATCTCATAAAAGATTTCCAACCTGTCTCCAAAGAGGAGCACTTTTGCATCATTTCAGTGATCAAGCTTAGCCCTACTTGTAGCCCTGTAGCCCCATCCTACAGCATTGCCATTGCTAATAAGAGGCCACAGGCTTTGTACAGAGTTTGCAAGGCCATAGGGCTGCAAATTCTCGGGCTTACTCTGAGCTTGTCCTGACCTGCTTAGAGCTCTGTTTTAACTGTAACAGCAATTTTTCTTCTAACCGGGTGGCTATGACTAATTTGGTTTACTTTTGTATGGTACAACAATAGCGTTCATATAGACAGTAGTAATAAGCAGTTAATGATGCTACGACTAACATAATGATGCAGTATAGAGAAATACAAGCCAAATATGATAGAGCATAGGCCATGAAAATTGGAGACACATAATGCAATTTAGAGGAGTACAGGCTTGGGATAGTAAGAGATGGGGCACAAGCTGACACTGGAGAACTGGAGGAAAAAAAAAAATAGAGCTGGACAAAATTAGGCAAAAGCAGTTTCTAACATACATAAAACATACTATATATAGTAAAATCATATGTAACTTGAACATGCAGACCAAGGAAAATAAAGAGCAGGGCATAAAAGTGCATTACCAAACATAAAAAAAATGAACCTAAGCAGATCCTAGGATGAGGAAGAAGAAAGCACCAACAGCCGTCCTTGCAGCAAAAAACTCCAGGTAGTGATGACTATACCCCACACCCCACAGGCAAACACCAGACAGAAGCCATTCACTTTAGGATCCCAAGGAGCAGTACAAGAGTGAGCACAACACCTGGAAAAGGGTCAGATGCTAGGAAGAGTGTATATTACAATTTTAACTGTATTATCATTAAAGAGTTTTTCTGTTTAGTAATATTTGTTTCTTTGTTTTCTTTCCTCTTCTGCAATAATTATTTCTGGAAGATTTCAATTATACTAACAATAACTTCTTGTCTTTACATATAAAGTGTGTTTGCCTTTTGTCCATACCTAGACTTTTAGGGTAACACACCAACACCACCACAGAAACAGAGAACAAAGCAAAATATGCCACTGAGATAGAACTGTGTGCTTATGGGAGGGAATCTAGGAATCTTCAAGACTAAAGGCAGAGAAAGCACTGAGACTTCTCAAAGGAAGTCTTGCCTTCAACAAGAAATAGCAAATCTGCAAGAAAGCAACAAGGAAAGCCACCAGCAGGTACCAAAGCAGATACTGGAAGGCTGACCTGGGCTCCAGCTGTACAACCTAAACCCACCCAACCACATTCCAGTAGCAACCTCCAAGAGAAACAGTTAATTTTCAGCATGTAAACTACCCTCAGAGTTCTCACTCATTTTCGTCTTCTTACACAGACGATATTTATTTCACAGTTCCTGTTTCACACAGATTTTGTTTTGTGGCTCAGAGTTGCCACAACTGGCAACTCCAGTCCTATATACTACATATTCCAAAAACTACAGACTCAATTTATTTATGCAAGCATTTTAAAGTTTTGGGTATTTGTACAAATACTTTGTTTGTATTCAGACATAAAGAAGGATTCCTATTAAAAACAATTTGAGAAACTTACGTTTTCTATTCTGCTGCCAATTCTCAGTATGCCACCGATAAAAGGTGGAACATTCTGAAAGAGGGATAGAAAACAAATGAAAACAAGTTATTAAGATCTGATAACTTTAGTTTCTATTTGCTCAGGTTCAACTCAATAACATTTTCTGTTCTGCTTGAATGCAGTATCATTTGGACAGTTGCTCTGCTCCATTTCAAAGTTTCAGGAAATATTCTTGTATTCAGTAGCAAATCCCTTACCATTTTTGTTGAAAAATAAATAAATGTTGATGTGGAAATAAAGAACGCATGGATGCTGTGACAGCTGGTTAGGAAAGTCAGTCACTTTAACCACTTCTGCAGTTATCTGCATACCAAAGAACCAGCTGATACCTCCAATGAAAACCATTAGAAACAACAGTACTTCCTCTCCTGAGATCATCTGCTCCTCCAAATAAATTTTACTATTGGATATACAATCTTTTACATGGAGAAGGAGATATAGGCTGAGGCAGTAAGAAGACGGAAGCAGAGGTAAACAGGGAAATGGGAATACACATAGACCCCTCTCATATAAAGATCGAATGGGAGACTACCAGAGGAGGAAACAGCACAAAGAACCCATCACATGAGACCAAATGGAAAAACTGCAGGGACATCCTGAAGTACAAGGAGGTGAAAATGGAGCACTCAGATAGCCTGAAGGAGGAAGCAGCAGAAAGAGCATAAGGAAGTATGAATCCATAAGATCAATATTGTACATGAATACCTAATCATAGAAAGTCATGTAACAGTAAGGTGGACTGGAAAAGTGTAGCCTGGGGTTGAGCACATGTCCTGGTTTCCGCTGGGAGAGAGTTCATTTTCTTCCTAGTAGCTGCTGTAGTGCTGTGTTTTGGATTTAGTATGAGAATAATGTTGATAACACACTGATGTTTTAGTTGTTGCTAAGTAGTGCTTACACTAAGTCAAGGACTTTTCAGCTTCTCATGCTCTACCAACTGAGAAGGCTGGGGATGCACAAGAAGCTGGGATGGGGCAACAGCCAGGACAGCTGACCCAAACTGGCCAAAGGGATATTCCATACCATACAATGTCATGCTCAGTATAGAAACTAGGGGAAAGCTGTCCTGGGAGCCACTGCTCAGGGACCGGCTGGGCATCGGTCGGCGGGTGGTGAGCAATTGGATTGTGCATCACTTGCTTTGTATATTCTTTTAGCATTATTATTATTATTGCGATTTTATTTTATTTCAATTATTAAACTGTTCTTATCTCAACCCACAAGGGTTTTTTTCACTTTTATTCTTCTGATTCTCTCCCCCATCCCACTGTCGGGGGGAGTGAGTGAGCGGCTGGGTGGTGCTCCATTACCAGCTGGGGTTAAACCACAATAGCACAGAATTTCAACAAACTAATTGTTTTAAAAACATGTCATACCTAAATTAAAAAAAAAAAAAAAAAATCTCTTCCCTTCAGCTGCTGAGAACATTTCTTATATCATTCTCTCCTCTGCACTGTTATGTTCTGTTTTAAGTCAGCAACGATAGCAAATTTTAAATATCATTTGTTGAATGAGGAAAAAATAACTGAAGGGGGAAAAAAAAGTATCTAACTTGTTCATCTGGGAATGGTGCCATCTTTCTCACGGATATGACTCTCTTTCTTAGCAATTTAGAAGGGCCCCAGTCAACTGTATTATTGACTCTGCTAATATTTTGGAAGTTATCCCAACTGTAATAAAGCCTACAACACACTTTCTTTCTAGAAAGCTGCAACTCAACTATCAGACAATTTATTCACTCCAGCAAAAGGAAATGTCTAATTTAAGATATAATCCCAAGCTGCATAAGGTACAGATTTAATTAACTTCTTATACTTGAAAACTTACACAAAGTTAAAATATAGTACTTACAACAACTTTTTTAATTAAATCAACAAGGTCTTCCAAAACCTCTAAATCACAGAGTCTCTTCCAATTCTGGTCTAAAATCTGTGAACTGCTTAAAAACAGAACAAGTTATCATTTAGAAAAATAACTATGTTGCATGGTCTTCATTACTAATATTTACCATAATTACATCTAAGCAAGAGCATGGTTACAAACTCAAATCAAGTCCTTCGGAGGTGGGGGGAAGAGCTGCAAAGCTTGTAGTACTTTTGAAATCTAGGGCATCCAGTTAAGTAATTAGATACACTCTTAGATTACAAACTTCAGAAACCCATTCTTAATATTTTCTTCTGTATATTCAAGAACTATGCCTTCTGACTTTAACTAACTTAGCCCACTCGTAAAAATATTCCTCCAGACAGTTTAACCACTACTGAAAGTATACAATGATCTTTCACAGGTAACAACAAAAAAAAAAAAAGTAAAGGCTGATGAAATCACTTCGAGAACATGATTACTTACCTCCAATCAGCTACCAAAGAATTACTTTCACTTTTGAAGAGAAGAGGCCAAAAGATGCGTATTTTAATAACATTGCAATATTCTCTCAATATGTCAGCTGGCTGACTGCACCACACTTCACAGGGATCAACGTCTTCAAGAAAACAGTTAGGAATTAGACTACACAATTTGGGCATTACAAGTAACCAAAGTCCAAATAAACATTCAAAAACATCACTTATTTCCATACTGTATCCCTAAGTACTATCTAACCAAAACAAGAAAACTTGAACACTCTAAATACATCTGGCAAGTTGAGGTTTTTTACAAATTGAAGGAGGAGAGGGAATTTATATGAAGGTAAGAATAGGGACCTGCTGGCAGGCTCTACATTCCTTGCTCAAGGAATTGCCTGTGTTCTGAATTGTATTGATATAATACATTATAAATGAACAAATGCAGCCTGCTTCTAAATGAGGAGCCTAACAAGGGCTGCAAGCTGTTTAATGGCTATAAGGGATGCTATTTTCAAGGTAAAACATGAGCCTCTTCTAACTGTACCCATTTAATTATTTTCTACAATGAATCCAGAGTAGTATGGCACATAGCAACATAGTACAAAAAGATCAGCAATATTCTTCTTTTTTCTCCAGAGGACATTATGTGTGTGTTGCATGGCTCTTTCAAAAATATAATCCATTTCCCTCAGAGACTGTCTTTAAAAGGTAAAGATCCTTATTAGACTATTGAGGTGGCTTGATTATACTCTCAGAGCAGAAGCAGTATTACCTGAGAGTCTGAGTATATGCAAAAATTCATTTTACACAGCTGGCTGTGTTCATCCGAGTTTCCTACGTATTACAGGTTACCATTTGTGTAGTGAACACAGTTTTGAAGAACTTGACATACTCTTGAGCCACCTGCTTTTCTGCAACTATTAAAAAAACATTTTTAAATATTATAACTGCAAAACTTTACCTACAAAGATCAACTTGAAGGTGTCTTTAGACCTATACAGCTAAAAAATAGCTACAATCAAAACACAAGTAATGAACACAAGCCTTAAATCTCCATCCTCATAACACTGACTGCATATATGTACATATTATTGACTACTCACACTGTTCTCACAAACGTATAGCAGTCTTCTGCACATTACATTAGGACAAAAAGATAAGAATTCTTCCAGTGCAAAAGAACATACCAATGCTTCTGCTCAGAAATAATAATTTCCTACTTATTCAGACAAAATAAGGAAAAAGTGAAAAAGCAACCAAAAGATGCAAACACAGCATTAGAAAGTTATGTAATATTGGTTTAGTTTACATACCTGTTTTAGGCTTATGCGGTGATCGCTGCACAAACACTCCATGACCCTAAAGATAAACATTTTTTAACATTGCACGTCTTGGAAATGTGTTATACTAACTATAAGCAACAATTGCTTAACTGTTTCTAAGTGTTGAACCAATATAAACTGTTTACATCAGAGGAAGGAAGGAATGGAAGTAGTTTTTCCATTCTGTCACCAGTTCCTT
Source organism: Ciconia boyciana (assembly GCF_034638445.1). Lineage (NCBI taxonomy): Eukaryota > Metazoa > Chordata > Aves > Ciconiiformes > Ciconiidae > Ciconia > Ciconia boyciana. Next base: position 119,299,018 of record NC_132934.1, on the reverse strand, counting down.
TTTCTCAAGAAAAGGTAATTATTGAACATATTTAGACCAGTATAAAAGATGGTCTATGGTTATATCTTCATAAGTAAGCATCATCATCAAATAGGAAACAAAGCTATAAAGCCAAGTGTTTCCTACTGAACAGTCTACTTTCACATTATATGCTCTTCAAGGGGTTTTAGTTTGCATTGATTCAAATCCAGCCCCATAGACAGAGCACCCATTTGTGGTTGATGCACATTACCTATACTCGTAAAAGCACCTTCTAGACTAGTTTCATCCCCAATGAATCCCACTAGCACACTCCAATACATCTTCACAACATAAGCCAAATAATGAAAGACAGGGACAATTGGGATATTTGCTTCAAAAGCATTCTCCTGATCCAAACTAGAATACTAATGCAGACACATTAATTAACAAAATTTAATTAATAATTTACTAAAATTATTTAGTTAACTATTATCAACTATAATTATTTAGTAATTAACTAAAATACTCATGCATACACCATGGACCTAGACAGGAAAATTATTTCTATGTACCTACTCATTCTGAACAGCTTTTTATAAAATGTTAATAAAGCTCATCAGCATCTCATTATCTTCTAAGACCAATCTGAGGTAGATGAATACCCCATTGCTCTTTCCCCCCATCCCATTTCCCCAAGAATAAAATACTATTGGTATTCCCCATTCGCCCCCATGTTTCTGCACTTCTGCCAACAGTTTTCTGAGGAAAACAAGGAAACTTAAAGTCTGCAATATTTTGCACTACCAAACAACAAACACCCCTTTGAATCCAATCTTTATAATTCACCTTAAGTACAGCCAAAAAGCAAATAAAGCCAACAAAAACAAACAGGGAAATATTTAACACAATTGTTTAGTTGCTGTCTTATGAAAAGAAAAAACCTTTACCTGTCTATCCATTAAAAAAACATCCACAGATTAATAGTTATGAATGCATGGGAAAACTTTTTCTAGTTTAAACAATATATTAAATCACACTAGAATAGTATTCTAAAAATTAATAATTCAAAATCGGGTACTAGGCAGTAATGTAATGTTCAAGAATACCTAAGGAAACATGTTCAAGAAGACAACACAGGTTTTAAAAAAATAATAATTAAGTTTTGACAGTTTATGCATGTATATTTATTTAAATACATACATGTCAAAATAAGTGGAGTGGTTGATTTACTACTTCATGACAGCATACTGTATCAATACTTTAATGGGTTTAAAACATAGTACTCCATATGAGCCTTTCAAACTGAAGAATAAATTACTTTTGTTCTGTTTTACAGATCCCTACAAAGTCTATTATTTTAACAAACATTATATATGTGTCATTTAATAAATACTACGTATCATGTCTATGTATTGCTGCATTATCATTTCAAAGAAATACAAAGCTATTTCTGAATATGACTGGAGAACAGTATAAAAACAAATTACCAAACATCTTTCATAAAGTTTCTTTAACAGATCTTTATTCTTGCAGTGGCAGACTTTGTGGAAATACTAGCATGCTGTGCAATGATGACAAGCAATCATGTGATTTCACCCGAAGTAGCATTTCTGAACTATTACAACATTACATGTAAATCAAGGCTTACTCTCAAAAATAAGTAATTGTAACATCAACATATTTAATAGACCACGACACTCAATAACAAAGAGGAAAGAAATTAACTATTATTCCAAAAACAGTTTATCTTGAAAGATGACTGAACAACTCCTTCACTCCACAGCGTGGATTTTGTTACACTATTTAAAAACAAACCCAACCACACACACCCCCTCTATACATCAAGCCCAAGATGGTCTTCCCACCAAAGCAAACTTGAAAACCAAGATTGAGCACTTGCACAGAATCAAGGGCTTTCTTTCCATAGCACAGCACACACATGACCTTACAAGATAAAATGTCTACTATCTTATGCTAACACAACTGTTAAAGTATTTTATTTTGTCCACAGCACCAAAAAAAAAAAAAATCTTTATTGATCTAAACAATTTCTCATGAGACTCACTACTCTACTGGTAACAGTCCCTTGTAAAGATACAGCTTTACAAATAAGACATTCAATTTACCTGTACTTTTTATTTCTGCATAGAAAGACAAATAGTACGTCAGCTAGTTTGTATTTTGCAGCAGCAACACTTAAGATAAATAACTCATAACTGAACTCTCTAAGCAGCAGAAAGATTAATTACCACAGTGTTTTCTAAGACTCCTTAAGTGTAGCAAGAAGGGGAAAATAAGAGTCAAGGAAAGCATTCTTAGAAGTATTAAAACAGAAGAGTGCTACAGTTTATTCAATAAAAGAAACAACTAAATAAGTAGAAGCCTTATTGGGCACAAAGAACTAGAAAAAATTGTAAGCGATGACAAGAACAAAGAATGGGTGAACACTCAGCAGTTAATTTACAGACTTGAACTTACATGAACTAAGTTGTGATTGCTCTGCAATTAAAGGAACTGAATCTGTCACTCTGAGGTATATCATCCCAAGTATGGCCTGGATACATGGCCAAAAGGTTGGTCAAGTTCTGCTAATAGGGCCTATGCACCACTGTCTAGTTTTACATAGTTGTATATGCATTCAGTGAAACTTGCCTGATAGAGGATACACAGTCTCTATGCTCTACCCCAATTTAGTACTTTTGCAAGTGAATAACATACAGTGGTATAACATACCTTTGCATCAGTTTGAATTAATCAACACTAGCAATTACTCTGTAGATCAGATCTGGCTATAAACCCCACTGGAACATCTTGCAAGTTTTCCATCTAGTTTCAAACCTACTTACCAATTCACAGCAAGATTTATCACCAGCATAAAAAGCCAAGGCTGCAAACTCGGATTCGGATATAGGTTCACCCATGGTACATGATCCTGAAAGAAAAGGATTATGAGAAATACATGAGGGGAAGGCAAGAGGCAAATAACATGTGCTTTGCAGGACGTAAAATGATCACAACATTAAATTACACTTTGCAAGAGTTTCATGGAAGACGTGTTCTTATTTTTACATAGCATAGGTTAATGTTGAAAGCAATAACCCAAAGCATCAGTTAAAAGCTACTTAAATCGACTAACTCGAACAGTCTTCTAAGTCCCGGACGCCTGACAGTACTCCTGCACGCTACCTCACACCTGACAGGCAGGAGAGGGAAAGGCGGTTTCTACCAGCCGGCTCAGGGGGCAGCATCTCAGGAGTTACCGCCACAGCCCAGGACAGCGGAGTTAAACACCCCGCCCGCTCCGCCGGGCAGCCCCGTCTGACAGAACCAGCGGCGCAGTCCCCGCGTCCCTCTCCTGCCCGACAGCTCGCCCGGCAGCACCCGTCCCGCCCCGACAGCTCCGCCAGAGCCGAGGCGGGAGCCGGCCGGGCTCCCCTCTGCCGCCGTTAGATCCCGGAAGCCCCGAGGCTCGCCACTGACGTGTCGCAGCCCGGCGTTTCCCGTCGGGACAGCCCTGCCTATACCCGGTCCTCCCCACGGCAAAGAGCTCCAGCGACCCAGAGGGGCTCCGCCGTGGCTCCCATGGCCGACAGCACCGGTCCCCGCCCCAGGCGGAGCGGGCCGGGCGTCACCCTGCCGGGGGCTCCGGAGAGACGAGCGTCACCCTCCCGGACCCAGCCCCAGTGGCGGACAGGGATCACGAGCTCGGCGAGGCACAGGGCGAGGGGGGAGCGCCCGCCGCCGCCGCCTCAGCGCTCACCACTCCTTCTCTCTCTCCCTCCCTCCCTCACTCACCAGCCCCTGCCTCAGCCGCCCGCCGCGCTCCCCTCCGGCTCCGCAGGGCCGAGGCGGCTCCCACCCTCCCAGCGAGACCCTCCCGCCGCGCACACCAACACCCCTGCCCAGCCGGGCCCTGGCTACTGGCTAGTTACCGCCTGACGTCAAGGGAACGAGCCAACCCGCGGCAAGCGGCCGGCGGTCCTCGCCTGCCGCGAACTCACAGGCTCTGCGCATGCGCCCGTTGCTGAAGGGGCACGGAGCCGGCGGGGCGGCTGGGGTTCTCTCGCTGCGCATGTGCGAGATGCGGCCCGGCGGGGAGGCGGACGCGCGGTACCGGGGGGGTAGGGAGCGCGGCTGGGCGCATTCGCCTTTCTCCTGCTGTGGGGGGTGTCCTGGGTGTGGTTTCCTCCCTTAGCCAGGCCGTGACCTCGAAAGGAGGGAGGCAGAGCGGCTTCGCGGGGTGGGGGGGCTGCGGGCAGGAGGTCCGTGCGGCGGAGGAGGGAAGGGGGATCGATAGCACCGCGGCTCCTGTGTGTCCGTTAAGGAGGGGGTGAAACGGCCGCCGGCGCGCCTCCCCGCTGTCCGCTCGGCGGGCGCGGCTGGGCAGGCGCATGCGCGTGTTCCACGCCCACACTCACCCGGGGCTGAGGCGAGGGGGCGCGTACGTGGGCGAGGGAGCAAAACCGGCAGCGCGTACGGTCTCGCCTCCGGCACCGACGAATACCGGGGTGTTCCGAGAGGAACTTACCGAGAAACCTATAACAGCTTCTCACCGTGTTTCCCGCCCCACTCCCACCCCCCCCCACCCCACCCCCCCGAAGTTAAAGGGAAGAGACCGGTATGGTTGAAAACTCTCCAGCCCCATTGCCAGAAAGAGCAATATATGGATTTGCTCTTTTTTTAGGATCGTGGTTTGGCTTTAGTAAGTATACTGGCTACTGAATACTTCACCGAAAAGTGTTGCTTTGCTTACGAGACAAATGTAATTCCGATAAGACCATTTGAAAAGAGTCAAAGTTGTATTACACCACTTATTGTATGGGTGCGTGATGAAGGACTAAATGAGCATTACTTGCCAGACCTGTCAGTTGTTTACAAAGATCTGTCATTGCCTTTTGTGATTTCCTCATGTATTGTCTGTCTTTAACCTTACTATGGGGTCTTTAATAGTATTACAGAGTCAAATTATTTTAAAAATTATCTGCATTCTCATTTTAGTAACTTCTTTACTTGCATTGCATGCATTGTCACTATTCAGTAACCATCATAGATAGATAGTAGTGTAGCCAACCTACATAGATAGTAGTAGTGTAACCTTTCCCACCCAAATACTGGAAAAAAAAAAAAGTCAATCTGGTCAACAGCAATGGAAAATGATTAGGGTTATACCAGCATTTCTCTGCTGGTGTGACAGGTGCTTTAATATTTCACTGGGGAGATCTTGCATGGCCACAACAAGACCAAGGCTTGAGAGGGTGAGAACGCTTTTTCAACAGAAGAAAAGGTGCTGCAAATATACTATAGTCAAATAATAAACTAGGATCCTGCTGTAAGTCCTTCTCACCCTTAGGAAGTAAGTAGAAATGAAAGTAAGTTGGTTTCTATTCCTCTCACAGGAAGTCACTGCAGTTCTGTAACTTGTGTCACTGGCTACTAACCTGTTCCCCTCAAGTTTTGTTAAACCTTACTCTCTAGATTTGTTGTTAGGGAGCAAAATTTCTCAGTATTGGTTTTGTTGACATGAGAATGATTAACTTGCAAGAATCAGAAAGGATTTCCAATAACTTGTTCTGAACAGTTCCATCCAAGCACTGCAATTCTACCAACTTCTCTTTCAACAAAATGACCCACTTTCTGCTTTAATGTTTTCTGCATTCAGTGTCATTTGGCATCCTTTTACTGATGTTTTTTTTTGTTCTGCAGTTCAATGTGCAAGAAAATAATGTCTGTCTACATAGGAAATCAGAAACTAAATGTTAAAGCAAATATAAAAATGATATCATATAACTGGCTACAAAACATTGCCCCCATATTGGGCAGGTTTTGTGTCTGAGAGGCATTTTCTACAATGTTTTGGTAGAGCTATTTTGGTTTAAATAGTGTAAAAGCAAAGTATTTTCTCAGCGTGTATCAGTAGGGGAGTATTGCTCTAAAACTTAGGAAGTCTAAAACAGTATCAGTTGTACTATTATGACTTCTTAATTCTTTTGTGCAGTGTTGTATCTTATCTGGGCATATGTTCCTGAGACTTGGCTGTTCTCATTGGGACTAACATACTGGCCTCAAAAGTAAGTTCAACCAGTTAAACTCTTTAGCCTGAATATGTATGAGTATAGAACACCCTTAATTATTGTCAAATAACAACACTTTTTTTTAAATAGTGGTCTTGTGTTTAATCCAGTTTTTCCTGATGATAAAGGACCGTAATCTTTGTGAAGCGTTATTTTACGTAGATAAGTAGCTATGATGAAAATCTTTTATTGTGTAATGAAAGAAATACTATTTGAATATTTTATGGTAAATTTGACATTTTGTTTCCAGGAAGTTTGTCAATGAAAACACAGTAAACTTTAAACTGTAATTAAAAAAATAAAAGCCTTCTGTAAGGAATCTATTTGGTGGTTTATACCAAACTAGCTAGTGACTCTGCAGTCAGTAATCTTCTTTGGAGGGGCCAGGGTCCATATTCAGAGATGCTGTTTCTTTTCCTCCTGGCTAAGTTTGTGCTAGATACAACCACTACATTAAAACTGTTATATCATTAGGTGTTTGTTGTTATGATATGTAAATTTTAAAATCTTTTTCCTCAGGTACTGGGCAGTTGCTTTGCCAGTGTACCTACTAGTTGCTATAGGAATTGGTTATGTATTACTTTTTGGTATTAACATGATGAGTACAGCTCCACTTAACTCCACACATACCATTACAGGTAATTTTACTGGTTTTTTTTTTAAGATTTTCATACTTAACTGATAAGTTTTATAAATATATATATGTAGCCATATATAATATAAATCAAATTTTAAGCATTTAAATATTTTGATCTAGAAAAGGAGTTATTGAAAGTACCGAAGTATTAGAGTGAAAAGATAGCCACAAGCCTGACTCTTTCCTCTTTGCTATCTTATGGCAGTGGTTTCCAACTAGTAAAGTGTACTTTGTTAGTAAAACAGACAACATTAGCGGAGCAGGGGTTAGGCATATAAAGCTCTCCCAGGCATGTACCTTGCATTACAAACCAGTGAAGAGTGTCATTGGAAGGAGGGCATGAGTATCTACCTGGCAGTGGCAGAAGTGGGAAGGCATGCAGAGTCGAGGTGGTGCGAAGGAGGATGCTGCAGTATTGAGACCTGATCAGATGTTAGTAATTTCCTGTCTAAAAAAGCTGTTACTGAGTATTTCTCTCAACTTTTGCGTAGCCTTTACTCCTGCCAAAGAGGCCTGTTCTAGGCATTCACAATATTCTCCAGGCAGCTGCATCTTCCTCCACATGAGGAATTCCACCACTATTTGCAGGTGGCCATTTTTGTTAGAAAAAATGCAGACAGTAAAATTTGGCAAGAAAGTTACCTATTGCTAAGACTGCTGAAGTTGCATCGTTTTGACAAACTACATACATAGTATTACATTACACTGAACTGCTAAGGAAAAAAATTGGTTAGGGCTGTAGTTCAAATACATTACGCCAATGCTTCTGTCAAGAACTGCCATTTAGTCATCCCTGTGTTCCTGGCTACTCGTTCACACTCCCATGTCACCCTCTCATTTGGTGTCAACCCAAGACTTTGTGTGGCTGTATGGCAGGTGGGATGGGGGACCTACTCTGTTTGAAAAACAACTATATTTGAAAATTTTCTTTTTCAGAGGGAGCAGTTCCGTAATTGTGTTCAAAGTGCACTTGTAAAAATGTTTGTGCTATTATAGGAATGGGTGCTGTGTAGTGATGGGAACAAGCAGCCAAGATAAGGGGAGGGTGGACAGCATCTCTCTGTGGAAATCCTAGTACAAAGTATTCAAACTACAGACTGAGCTGTTCACTGGGGGGGTTTGTTTGTTTGTTCTTTTTATCTTTGGGTAGTTATGGTTTAATGTCATACAGCATCTTAAACCAAGCAAAGTCCCATACAGTGATTTCAGCAGGAGGGTAGGGTTGATTTTTTTCAAGGGCTGTGCTAATATATGTTGATATAAAGCGCTTCTGGGTTTCTGGTGACCATCTCATTATACCTTGGCAAGATGGGGTTTTCAGCATTGCTTACAGTAGCTGAATTTATACAGTGTTGCATTATATGACATTTCTTGAAAGGAAAAAAATCTTTAATATGTGGAATGTTCTCATTGTCTCCTGTAGATAACTATGCAAAAAAGCAGCAACAGAAGAAATTTCAAGAAGAAGCAATTCCAGCATTGAGGGATATTCCCATCAGTGAAGTAAACAGAATGTTTTTCCTTCCTGAAAAAGGAATCTGCAATAGCAGATAGTCATTATTAAGATCTGTTTGAATAAAGGATTAGTAGAAGTGTTACATAAGGAAATCAAAATGTCTCCGATCTAAAAAAACCCCCTCTTTCTGCTTGTAGAACAAAGCTTTTTTTTTTTTCTGAATTTCTAAGTAAATCGATATTAACATATTTCATTGAGATGGCTTGATTTTATTATTATACATGCACCTTAATAACCTGCATTGGTATGAGAATTATGCCACATTAATTTAGCTAACCGTTCTTGTGAGTTTAAAATAGCGTTCTGTTACTTGTAGATTTCTGCTTGTAATTTCCCTCTGAGAGTGAAAGAAATAGCTTTTGGATGTAGCTTACTTCTATTTCCCTTTGAATTCAGGGAGAGAAAATGTGTTCTGCTAGTCAAGTGCTTGAGGATCTTTTTTTTACAACTTATGTTAATTTGAAATGTTTACATTGTAAATATACAGTTTTCATTTGTAAATATTAGTTAAATGTAGCTAACACTTATTTAGTGTTAGCCGTTTTTCTGTGGTTCTATATTTGTCCTGGGTAAAGGTGTATAGTGGTCCATTTTTCTTTACACAATTCTTTACTGAGCAAACTATGTTGATTCCAGCGCCGCGCCAAATTGGTGGGCTTATTAAAATAACAAGATTACCGGAAATAAGGAAGGTGGGTTGTGAAGATTTTCTGAAACAAGTCTTGAAATGACATTTTTTTAAACCATTCTTAAGAATACTGGAAACTAGGTTCAAAGAAATTTCTAGAAATACAGGAACCAGCAGGTCCATCTTATTAATCTAGGCTATAGCACAAAGCACAGTAACTTGTTATGGCAGTGGTTCAGATGTTTCTTAAACAGTGAATTTTCTTTCATGTATGTATTACTGAGCAGAGACACAATTTGTATTTCTTTTCTTCCAAGGGTCACAAACCCAGTTATTACTGGTTTTAATCTATTTATCTTCAGTAGTCAAGGTTATTTAGTTTGGTTATAAAGACCAGTGAATAGAGCCTCATTACTGTTTGTTAGGTCTGTAAGCCAACTTCTGACCAGCAGAGAATTTAGTTAAACACATCATTGTGTCATTAAAAGATAATAAGAAATTTTTGAAAATTTGTATGAAGAATCTTATGCCAGTTCTTTAGAAATTGGTCAAAACAACCATCAGTTGCTGTGGGAAGTCTTAAGACCTGGTAACAATCGATCTGGTATGAATATGAAATTTGTAGTTTCTTGGTCCTCTAGTCTTCAGTAGCTTGCTATTTTTTTCAGCCTCATTTGAAGAAAAAAACTATGCTAGGTATTACGGGTAGGAGAAAAATACCTTCTAAATGCAGGAAAAAATGCTTTTCAACATTTCACTCTGACATAGTAGATTTTAGGTATATTGTTGTTTGGGAGCATTTCGTAAGAGTGAATATTTTTACCTAAGCCTAATGACTGTAAATTAGTACAATGTTTATTTGTTTGATAGTTGTAGACTTCTTTGTGAAGCTTTGTGTTTTAATTTGCCCCCAGTTGCTATTATTTCCCCCTCCTGCCACAATTTTGCCCTTCTCTTAATTTTAATTTACATGCTCAAACACCCATATATAGGGTAAATTCAAGATTTTATGATCAACAGACATGAAGATGTATTTACTCTTTTTAACAGTTCTCTAATCGCATTGTAGACACTGAAGTATTGACTGTAATCTTTTTTTGTGTGTAACTTCTGCCTGTGTTCAATGTTCCTTTTGCTTTCTGAGAAAGCAATTTCATTTTTTATTCTAAATTGACAACAAGTGAAGGCCACGTTTCTGGTGTCATTTGATGTAAGGATTAATTTAGTCCCCTGTTAAGGATACCCAAATCCCTTCAGGATAAAGAAAAGCTACTGGAAAATGCCCACAAGCCCTGAAAGCATACAAATTAAAGGACCGTAAACCTTGGACAAAGATTGTATCAGTGATGAATCTGCCATTTCATTTAATGGTGGACCTCACAATTATGGGAAAACTAACAGAGGCACCTAAGTGAGTAGGCAAACTGGGGCCATTTGTTTAAGTAAAACTTGCAGGCATGAAACTCAATCTTTGCTTTTCTGTCACTACTGTGTAGTGGTGCTTCAAAGACACTGTAGTGACCTTTTCTTCAACTTAGGAGTAATGGTTGACACTTCAGAAATTGCCTCTGTGATCAAAATAAAACCAGGTAACACAGTGTATATGGGCTAATAAATACATTGTAGGGAACTGCAGGTGTTTGGGATCCGTCATTTCATGGTCTTGCCTATGACTGTAATTAAGAAAAAGATACGCACCTCTGCCAGCAAAGAGAAGAGAGAGTCTGCCTTTTGTAAATATACAGCACACTTATAGTTATTTAGTGGGATTTATATAGATTTTGCCTTAGATATTATTCAGAAAAAAACCTGAAATGATTGAACTGTGTTGCTAGTAGTGCCTTTCTTTACAAAACATACCTGTTCAAAGACTGGATATCAGGTATCCATTCTTCTCAGAGTCTGAGGAAAAACTAAGTAAAGAAAGGCAAAAAACTAATTTTGCCCCCATTTTCACCCTTCTGACTTAGTGACAGCATATTGTTATAGCACAACCAGTAGTAACCAATAGTTAGACCAACTGCATTGTCGCTGCTGAAATAAACCGAATGATGAAACTTCAGCTGTGCTTTTTAATGCAACTTCTAGGATTCTTCCGCAGTTTTTATCGTATTGGAGACTGATGGTATTTTACACATCTTGCTATAAACTTAATTTTGTAAGACAGGTTCTCCCCAGATGGTATTTGAATGAATGTGTGTGTAAACATGTCATAAAAAAAACAACAAAGTTGCACTTTCAAATTAAAAGGTTGCATGCCAAAGGAAATAATATAGCCGTGGTTGTCAAATTTCTGTAAAGGTGGTAGAGTATGTCTCTCTTCTTTCAATCTTAGCCATAAAGGGAAGGGTAGTAACAACACAGATTATATTTAGGTTGAGAGGTATTGAAAGAAAAAACTTTAGAGTCATGCAAATGATTAAAAAGGAAGCTATCTTGGATTTTGGTCTTTTGCATTGCAGTGTATTGAATGCCATAAGCTTGGAGGCTTCAGTGCAAATACAGAGTGTATGCATGTGAAGTAGCAGAAGAGTGAAATTCTTTGTGTATCCAGATAATTTCATTTTTATTGTAAGCATTAATCAAGTATTTTGCCATTGAGATCAACAGGGAGCTGTAGTAAAAGAGGTAAAAGCTCTGTTGCAAAGTTCAAAGGTATACAGCATGTAGAGTAAAATATGCAAGCATGTATGAGTAAAAAGCTAGCACAATTTTGTGTGTGTTTGTGTTTACTGTTCCTACAGGATGACTGGAATGAGAAAAGGAAAGTAAAAGAAACACAGCATCACAAATATTACTTTAGCTTGTAGGCATGAAAGTGATATCCTTGCAGGAAGCAGTGCTGAGGGAAGAAACTTGTTTCAGCAGTAGTAAAATGGAGTCATCTTTCTCCTTGAGATATGCAGGTATACTTCTACCTAATGCATTCTGAAGTGTACAGGCGATCTTAAATATTTTGAGCATACTATGGAATGTTGTCAGCTTGATTTGATGATCTTTAAAATAACCATTGTTTGTGACTGGGGCTGGAGAATGGGCTAAAAGGTGAGTAACAAATTATATTAGTCTGGATTTTTCGATGGCAAAAGTTCAGATATCAGTAAGTACAAAGACCCTCATATAAATCATAAAGCTGTAATATTAAATGTTTATACTGTTGCTGCAGGCAGCATTTCTGTAAATTTAGAAATTGGCCTGAATTGGGAGGGCTCATACTGCCTGCCATGCAGGTACTATGCCTGAAGCTTTTCTGAGAGTAGGAGCAGGGAAAAATGTATGTATGTTTTAGTTCCATAGTGTAGATCTCTTTGTGGTACTCCGGTTGTTCACTGGTACACCTCTGTGCTGGGTAGTCTATAAACATTAAAAATGCACTCTGCCACCAAGGGCAAGTAAAACGTATACCAGGCGAGATGGTGGTAAAGTAATAGTAATAGGTTTTGTTGTTCTTTTTAGTGGGCCTTAAGATGCTGTAAGTTAAATGGGGCAAAGTTAGGCTGAAAAGATACCTTAATGAAGAGAAGGGACCATAACTGTAGGAACAGTGAACTTACCATCTCTGACAAAAATATGAGAATGGAGGTAATGGTGAGGTAGTCTAAATAATGTTCGAGTATTCTTCCTCTTCTCCCCAGCTCCAGCTGTCTGTCCCAGGAGGGTGTAACAAATCAATGTCTTGGCTGTATCTGTAGCAATTCAGTTTTATAAGAGTGGTAAGAAGCTATGAGATCTTTGCCCTAATATAGTGTTTCTCTAATACTTAATTCACGTTCATGCCAAAGCTCAAACCTACAGGTACAATGAGAAAGTCACCCCTAAAGCTCTTTTTCAAAAGACTTTTTGAATACTTGATTTCTTTACCAAGCAGTTTCTCTGGACTTCAGTTTCATTTGTGGGTATAAATGATAAAGTATTTCTGACTTACAAACAGAATAGTTAATAAATGATTTTGTGTAAATATGTTTTGTTCCATAATGCACCTTTTCCATGGGCACTTGAGTCTGAATGGCTAAAATGTTTCATGCAAAGTCCTGCTTGCTGCTGTACTGTTAGATTTCCAGTCAGCTCTAAAACAACTGAGATGAACGGGGGTTTTTGTATCTCTCCCTCTATTCATAAATTGAATCGTATTCTGAGGAGAAAGATTTGGAAGCATTTAGTCTTGTTCTGCCAGTTTCCTTACAGAATGATTGCCAAAGTAAATTTTGTTGGTATGCTGTGCAGTTTATGTATCAACTTAATTCTCAGCCTTCTGCTAAAAGCAGCTGATCCAGTCTGGAAAGTATGACTATATGGAGTGTAATTAAATGGTAGATGTTTCAGTGAATTGTGTGGATTTTTTGTCTAGAGCTCATAAAACCGCTATTGTGAAGATTGCCTTTTCTCAGTTGTGGCAATTTAGTCCTGCTACTGTTGTTATTCTCTCAGTATAAATGTAGCTTAGAAAAAAAAGTTGTTCTGTGATAGTTCTTTTTCTCTTAATCCAAATTATTACTGCATCATATTTAGAAAGAATACTCAACAAACTTTAATTAGTCATGCGAGGATACGCTTATCTTGGATATATGTATCCTTCAAGAGGTTGTCTTAAAAGAGCTTAGAAGTAGAATTCAGGACTGTTTTATGAACATACTTTCATTTTGATTTTCATGTGAATACATACAGTAGAAATATAAAAATGTAGACATTGTCTAGATACCTCTCCAGCATTCATGTACCAGTAGAACATTAACTTGTCTTTTACTATCATAATTTTGGACAATGGAAATCAAAAGGTAGCATTTGCTGGAAGTGTTACAGCTGTTGAACTACTAAGGGAAGTTCTGTGGAACAGAAATCTTGAGCCAACAATTTAATCTGGAAAATGCTATGTTTCTGGTCTTGTCTTTGAAGTAGTAACCTCACAATAAACTCATTCTTTGGGGATGCTTTGTTATCTTTTTCCTGTAAGTGATGGATGATTCTAAGGTCACTGAAAACTTAACAAGGTCAAATTGCAGGTGAAGTAACAAACCAGAACTGAAAACTGAAAGTTAACTGCAGTTGAATAACAGAGATGCTATATTACTTCACTTTTAATCTTCTCTTAATTATTAACAAACTGGTAAGGGATCGCAATGTACACTTTATTTAAGTGTGCAAGTAAAGGTATGTTGACATTGTAACATGAAAAGACAGTCAGTTACTTGACAAAAAAAAGTGCTGGCCCGATGGGAAAAGGATAATACAGTTTTGGCTTCCTCTAATGACTGTAGTTAAATATTACCAATAAGGTAAATAGTGCAGTAATACTACCTTAATTTGAAAATGGAATTTGACAATACAGGGGAAGCCAAATCGAATGTGTAGCAGAGACTGAGAAATTGGATCAGTTTAGGCCGATACAATGTTGTCAGATCTCAGCAGATGTGCAAGATTATTTATTTTGATATTTCTAACAGCCTTTGGTAAGACTGTCATCCATTATCTGATTATATTTTTCTAATAATGGTGTCTGTTCTACTGTCTTAAAGAACACGCTTCTCTTAAGATACTTTTTTCTGTTTCAGAGGCATAGATTTGTATCAGCACTTGCTTATGTCATTAAATCTACATCTGAAGCATCCAGGATGTAGCCCATTTATGAACATTAAAATGGCAGTTTCATACGAGACCAAAGATAGATATAGCTAATATCCTGCCTCCAACACTGGCTGTAAGTGCCTGCTATACTAGCAAGAGCAAAGATTAGGGCAGGAAGCTACTAATGTTTCCCCAGCCTGCAACAATGTGAAACTTCTGAGCCAGATGTTGTTATCTTTGTATTTTTCTTATGAAAGTCTTTCATTTACTTTTTGTAAGTAGGTAAACTCTTACTTTAAACAACATCACAGCATAATCACAAGTTGGGTTAAGTGTTTCCTTTTGTTTTAAACTCGTTGCTCAGTATTTTCATTTGATGTTCAATCATTCTCCACCATCTCCAAGCCACTCAAGATGTTAAAGACTACGTTTATATACTCAAATCATGTCTTCCAGGCTGAAAAGTTCTGATCTGTTTTGTTGTTTGTGTAATCTATATACTTGATCATCCTTCCCCCCCACCCTCTTTATAGCATTAATGTCAAGTATGACTATCACTTCCTAGGATACAGCAGACTTATGGCTCGCGTTCCAGGTAGTCGATCTGCATTTATTCCATGGCCTCCTGTCTGGGATTTCCAAACCACCAGCATTCATCTAAAACTGCTCCTCTTTTCTGCCTAGGAATATTTTTAATGGTGCTGCTGTCCCACTTGGTTTGCTGTAGGTCTGGAAATTCTGGACAAGTTCAAAATGTTCAGATTCTGCCTGGACATGTTACCAAGAAACTTGGAATAAGATGCCCTATCCAGTTATTGATGTAGTAGTTCTGTTAGTATGTATGGGCACTGCCTACGCTGTGTCTGTTCTTTCATGTTGTTTGTTTTACTAGTTACCCCATCTGAAGCTGCTTCTACTGACCAAAGGTTCTTTACCAACACTCCTGAAAAATAGTTAGTATACTGAAACCGATGCTTTCCATTTCTCAAAATATTCAGCAGACTTCACCAACCAAAAATTGACTTAGAACCTGGCAGTGTTCTGGCATGCTGCTGGCGCTTGTCCAGGAGGCTTTTTCATAGATCTCAGTGAGCCACTTGCCACTCCAGACTGGTTGACCACCAGCTGGTGAGAGTACACGACAGGATAACAAAGTTCCGCACAAGTGGAGTGAGTGCCTGGAAGATGATGTGTTGATGCTGAAGATTGGGTATTAACTCCAGACACAGATATTTTAAAGCTTTCTCTTTCTGAAAACTTGGTAACTTCTGCTGGTCATCCAAGCTGCAGTTACTGCATTTTCAGATAGAGCTTTTGAAGATTTCTTTCTGGAGTTAATAAACCTCTGTCACACATAGTCCCACCTGTTGATGCTAATCCTTCCAGCTTGAAACCTCTCCTTCATGCAGGAAGATCAGTCTCAGTTGCAACTAAAGCCAGCCTCCATTTATGTCATGTGGTCCTGTGGATATTAGTTCCTCATTGCTATCCTGCAACGATAGTAACACCAGCTCTTGCTGGGCACCTGTGTCTGCAAGCATGCACTGGTCTTATCTGATGCTTTTCTAAAGAGTAACCACAGCCCACTGCTGGGCACCTGCAGGGCAGGCAGAGAAGCTGTAAAGGAGGAAGTAACAGGCAACATGGTCTCAATAGAAGGGTAAGGATTAGCAAGGAAGAACTTACAGAGTGTTTCTTCTAGATAATGGATCCTTAAATGGTGATAATATCTGTAAGGCAAATGGCTGTTCAGTGTAGTGGGTGTGTTACGGAGCACCATGCTGTGTGGGGATTGTGTGGTAGCTACCATTTTCATAGGGATGGAGATGGTTCCCTCAACACATCCCTCCATATTCCAGTAATCCTCAATGAAGGCCTGAACAATTCAGCAGTAACCAGGTTGATTTTAGGTGTCGTAGCACAGATTAAAATGGCAGCACGCATGCACACAGCGGTGTCTTAAAAGGTGAGAAAAAGTCCTGCTCGGGACTCGAGGTGAGGGCAGAACTCCAAATGTTGGGAGTGAACTCGGTGAGCATTGATGGAGCCTAGAGCTTCTTGCAAGGAAGAAGTTGAGGCTTAATGTACAATAATTTGACCATTGTAGGGAATATGTCATCGCTGACCTGTTCAGTGATCTTGGATGCTTTTCTGTTTGTGCTACAGCCTGAATAATGATGAAGCTGGAGCATAAATAATTTTAGGATATCTTATGAGAGAAGTGAAAGACCTTTAAAATGTCTGTATTTTAGTTCCGTAGGTTGGGAAGTGAAGTTGTGGAGATGATGAATGAGTGAAATGTAAAAGCTGAATTTTTATGTGTCACACTAGGGTTTACAATTTCAACTAGTTCTTGTAATTCCATATATTATAGGATACTGTCTCCTTGGGTAAATTTAATTAATAGATCCACTTTTTAGTTTGTAAATGGAGAATTTTAAAAAATCCTACATTCTAATATGTTCATTCATTTGGAATCCTAATTTGCTAGACTTACAATTTATAACACTATCGGTTTGACAGTATGTTGTACTAAGAGGAAAATCTGACACACACATTAAGTGGTTCTTATAACTCTCTGACCTTATCTACACCACCAACAGTAGTGTAGAAAAGGCCAAGAATCTTGGATTCTGCCTTTGCCTTGTCTCTGGGGAATCTGTGGCAGTTTTGGTTAGAAATAAGATACCTAAAGCATAATAATTCTGAAACATAGTGGGGCCAGATAGCTAATCCTTGAGCTAATTAAAAAATGCTGGCATAGCAAGATAAGTACTGGAAAACTCTCTGAGCATACACAATTTATGCAAACAAAAGGTTAAGCACAGCAGATTATACCAAATCTCTGAATGAAATAAACTCTACCGAAAAAGCAGTTTTTGCTAGTGGAATAACAGTGTTGGAATAAATGTGTCTATATTGTACATAACATACAGATGCTTATGAAAATTAGTAACTTAAGTCTTCCTGAACATCAGTTTAAAAGAAATACCAAGGTAGTAAGATACACCTCCAAACCCCACTAGATGGGAATTAACAGTAGGTCAGTTATGTTAAAATCATAGATTCAAGCGCACTAAGCTATAGAAATAAGATTTTAATATTGTGGTGAAGACAAAAAGGTAGCACATAATGCATGTTTTAATGTGTCATTAAATTAAATCATAGTTTTTAATCAAGGTTGACTTTTTTTCTGATTGACAAAAAGGCACTTTTCTGTTTACAGGGGGGAAATCTGATAGTTACAGAATGACAGGACCCCAGAAAATATCACAATTGTCGTTTAGAACTTGTCTTGACAGGGGATTATACTGGAAATGCATTAGGTCAATTTGGCATACAGCATTTATATCAGAATAAACATGCCCCAGGGAGCTAATAAGCAATAGTCTTTGCATTTTAAATAATGTATTGCTTAAATTCAGACATTGTGTTTCAAAGCCTTTGGGTTATTTCAGGGCTGTACATTATATTATTTTGCCTCATAATCAATCCTTTTTTCATTTTATCAGGACTGCAATGTAAAAAATAATGAGTAACTAGGTACAGTGCTCTTAATGTTCTTAATCCATGTTACTTACACCAACTTGATTTAAACCTTATAATCTTTCGTTCAGCTTCAGGGTTTTATTTAAAAGTCTCTCAAAACACAAAAGGATTTCCTTTTAGCTTCCAGTTGCATTGACTCATTCTTCTTGGTAAGATAGTTACAAATAGTTTTCTCATGAGCTTTTATGTAGTTCTTTGTTTGGTCAGATGTTTGCCCATACATTTCTGACAGTTCTTTTTTTATCTCTTGATTTTTTTTAATTTTTTTTTTGTGTTTGTCAAGGCTGACCAGTCTTTGTTATTAGGCTGAACTGATTTCTTCTTCATCTTCCTCAGAGTCGGCATCATCATTGTAGAAGTGAATTGTAGCTTGTACTGGAAAACTCGCCAGAACCTTCTCTCCGATGTTATTAAGAAATTTGTGGGATTTGGACTTGGGCAAATAAAGTCTAATGAGAAAACATATTTTAAGAGAAAAGGTAAAACTATGTGACACTTTCCCAGTTAAGCTAGCTTGAGTATTAAAACCTATTTTTATCTTTCTTTGGAGAGAGAAAAATCCTGAGGTTCCTTGTCTTTTAAAATAAAAATTGCTAACTAAAAGGTACCGTTGATTTTAAGTTACCTCAGTTGCTTTGGGCATATTGTGTATTGGATTCATCTAAGGTCCAACCCTGGTCAAATGTTGCCAGGGCAATGATGTGTGCTTGAGATGGTTTGGTTTGGTTTGGTTTTTAGCACAGTTCAGAATGGAAGTGTCCCACGCGACCGAGGGAAGTTTGAGGAATGTTCTGGGATTCTGGAATTCAGATCAAGACACCAGGTTAAGATTGGGGTGGGTTGCCTGTTGCACAGAGGTTGATCTTAGTGGGTTTTGTGTCTCCAGGTGGAGGAGGTGTACACTGAGAGAGATTTATTTCAGAATTCATGTTGTTTTGTATTGAAATCATAGATGTCTTAATTTACATTTCAGGTTTTCACCAGCTTTCCCACTAAAGCAAAACTTATGTGGTCTGTGTATATATGTATGTGTTTTTGTGTGCGTATGTATGTACATCTCTTCCTCTTCATTCCACTTTGGCCAGTTTTCAATTAAATTTGCCAGTGATAAAGGTCACACAGAATTTAAGCTTCTGCAACTTTTATAAAAACAAGTGCTTGTAAAGAAGAGGGATATTCCATTAATTTTCCTCCTCTAAACAAAAAGTCCAAATCAGGAGTTTCTACTTCATTAAGCCTTAAAGAATGCAAATGTTGGTGAAAACCCTTTACCAGGAGTTCAGCTTTTATTCAAGAGCAAATTTAGGCAAGCTCAACACAGATCTGTAACAAGTCACATTCCATTAGCAGCTGTTCATGTTAATTATTTGGGCTTTGTGGGCTTGTTATCATATTAATAAATGTAAATATAAATTAGATGAGGCAGAAGAACATTGTTTTTTTTAAGAGTACTTTTTTTCTTATTTTCATTATTAGCATATTGTTTCAGGTTCTGTTCAGCCTGGGCATCTTTCCTTGTGGAGGGATAAAAATCTATGGAGGCTGGTGAGTAATTAAACTGCATTACTAAAAAGAGATACTCCAGAGACAAACTGATACTTCTCCTGAGAAGGAATATGTTTTGTCTTGAAAGGTGTCACTTTTCCTGTATCAAATGATGGGATTTAACTCACCTCACTGGATGTTGAAACCCCAGGGCTCCTTTTGATCTAAAATTTATTAGTTGACCATCCAGTTCTGTCTGTAAAGAGACATATTTATTATTTAGAATAGGCTAAAAATAAAGATTTCACTTTTTTCTTCTACAGGTAACTGTAAAATTCTACAGTAATGTTGCTTTGTTTGCTGTGCTGCATGTTGTTTTACTCTGACTAAGTGTACTTCAGAGAATATACGTGCCCACAGTCTGCCAACAGTTGCACATTTAACAAAGCATTTGAACTTGTACATTTTATGAGCCATAAAGCCATGAAGTTGTACATTTTGCTTAAGTTCTTATGGAATGTCTGTAGCAACTGGTGAGCTAATAACACCACCAAATGGAAGTTCAGTGATTAGAAGAAAAATGGATTTTCAATCAATTTAAAGGATCGGGAGGTTAGGGTTTTATAAAATACCTCTTTAACTACACTAACCAGTAGTTTGGGGTTGGAATGTTCAAGTTGGCAAGCTTAACTGTAATCAGAGATCACACAAGCATGTTAAGAGTCCAAACAGTAAAATCAAGAGACAACTGGCATCTCATATTTCTATGCAAACAGCGATAAAAAAGCAAGCATTTTTGATACAACAGAGTAGGTAGCAAAAATATATTTTAAATATCAAAATTAAATTTAAGCACAGAATAAATTCCTTCAAATTAAAGTGACAATAAAAACCAATAATTTGCAAATGTTAATGTTACTAAATCCTATTAGGACTACAAATGTGGAACGTAAACCTGAAAGCATCTCCCAAAGTCACTGAACCCTATCACTTCACCTTGTAGGCATGTATTCTCTTCCATATCTTAAAACAAGAAGACTTATTTTTTCCTCCTATTGCTATAAACTTGATGGTGCATAAAATAGGAAGATTTAGCTTTGCTGTACTAGAACTTCTAGTGAACAGAAGGTAGAAACCATCCACTTTGCTACAAACAGACAAACATGTCTTTTGCCACTGTCAGAGCAATTAATCTATCTTTCTGAGGAAGTAGGTTTTGGCATGGATATTTTAGTGGGCCCCAAAAAGCCCTTGGGCTACGGGCTGATCAAGGAGTCTTACAGAATTCTCTCTGTACCTTTCACGATGGCTTATTTCTCTCATACCCACCTGTTTGTCTTGTAGCCCAAATGATTTGTTTTCAGGTTGTTAGGGTTTTGCTGAGGTTTTTTTGTGTTTAATCAAGAGATTCATTTAGTTTGTTTCCACAGTACCTAATAAAATGGACTCTTCATCTAACTGAACATTGTAGATGTGATCATAACATCTATGTTAAATACCATGTTATTTTTCTCCTTTCATATTTACATTAAAATGAAAAGTCTTTTTTATCTTTATTGACTTGTATTTTCTACTGTCTTCTTTTTGGAATGCATATTGCTTTTTAATAATTATATATGTAATAACACATATTGATTAAACACACATTATATGCTTTTTCTTTTCGGACTATAATACAGCATTTCTGAAAAGCAATTCTAATAAAAGCCAATAAATTGCAAAATGTAACTCAGTTGTTTGTATATAGCAGAAAATATTCAGTGTTAATTTGTAATATGTTGTAGCTATGGCAATAGTAACTTTGAAGTACTTTTCATGGCTTTTCTTCAAGCATAAATAACGACATTTGAATTCAGGTAGTAGGAAAAGTGTTACTTTTTATATAAGGAAAATTATATTATGTATAGGTAACTATAGAGTATATTGTAACACATGTTCTTGGCAATAGGGGTAAAATTATTAGTTTAAATTTTTTTTACCAGTACTTTTATTTTTTAGCGCTTTGCTCTGCATCTTTCAAATTCTCAGGCTAGATTCTTATATGTGTATTCCTAAACATTTTTTTAATTACACAGAGGATATTGAAACTTTTATTTGTTTCACTCTCCAGCGTTTGGAGTGCCTACTGATCTGTAAAGCATTGGCATTTGTATGTAGACATTGCAGAAAATAAAAGTAGCCAGCATGCAACTAACTAGCAAAAACATTGTGCTCAACCCACCTTGGAAGGCCTTCTGCTAGAAACCTCAGTAACTTTGCTGTCGAAGATACCTCTTGCCTTCCACAGCTATGGGATGGAGGTATGCATTAGTGAGCACCTCTTCCCACCTATGCACCACAAAAAGTATCCAAACATC
Organism: Ciconia boyciana; assembly: GCF_034638445.1. Taxonomy (NCBI): domain Eukaryota; kingdom Metazoa; phylum Chordata; class Aves; order Ciconiiformes; family Ciconiidae; genus Ciconia; species Ciconia boyciana. Next base: position 119,277,252 of record NC_132934.1, on the reverse strand, counting down.
TTTCCTCAGTTGTCGTGACTCTGTTAAAAAGCATACAAAAGGGCTCCTAAAGCCCTCCTTCAGCCCTCATTAGGTCCCAAGCTGCAGAGGCATCTAGGATGCTGAAGCAGTGTGGATGGGCCATAAGGTATGGATGAGAAGGATCTGAGAAGCTTCTGGCAGGAAGGAGAAATGTTAAAAAATTGAAACCAACTGTTTCAGTTATACTTGGCTTGAAACAATGCCAGGCTGTTAGCATGAATGTGGAAAACTTCATATATGGTTTGTTTTTCTCACACAAGTGGGCAGAAGCCTAAGTGTGAATTAAAACTTTTGAGATGGTTGAATATAATTTTCTACAAAAACATAACCTCAATAATAAATCACAAATTCCTAATTTCAGAAACCTTAATTTCTTGAAATCGTCACTGTAAGCATGTACTCTCATGAGAGTAAGACACCTCTCATCCTTAGCAAATTTACAGGTGCCTCTGGCAAAGCTTGGAACACTGCTGGGAAGGTCATTCCTCTGCATGCTTTCCCAAGGTGCCTGCCAGGAGTGTGGCACTCCCTCAGATCTGTACAGTCACAACCTCAGTCTTCAGCAGGCAAAAAGTACAAGGTAAAAAGGTGTTGCACATGTTAGAATATAGTAGAAATTGTGAGTCTTTAAAGACTTGCACTAAGGAGAGTTGTTGTCTTAACCTGCTGAGTCTTTGGTAAAAAGTTGAAGATGTAACTGTGGATCAGATTCTGCAAAAGCTTATGCAGGTGCTTAAAACTAAGCCTGGGAGTAGCACTGTTTCAATAAATTTTTTAAAGTTCACAGCGTTGGGAACTATGTCGCACCTATGTTGAATGTGCTTCAATCTCTCTTAATTTTTGTTCTTTGAACCTAACAAATCTTCCTACATGAGTAAGTAAAACTAATAATCACATGCCTCTCAAAGGCACTTGGCAGTAAGAGCTACTTTTAAAATCCAGTTTTCTCTTGATTTCCTAGCTAGTTTAGCTATAGCAACATCCGTCCCTAAAAACAATCAATAAAATTGTGCACCTGAAAGTATGTTGTTTAAATTTCACCTTAAAGTCATTTTCACTCAAACTCCCCCTATATACAAAATATCATGTACAGACTAGGCCTGAAAATTTCAAACTGAGGATATTCTTATTTTTATAATTAAGCAAAACCCCCCTGCTGTTAAAATAAGGGTTGTTTTGAGCAAGCAGTGCTTTCTGCAACTCTTTAAGAACTGATAATAATTCTATATCTGATACAAAATTAGAGATACTCTTAACTCTTATCATGTCCAAAACACTGTAATTTGAACCCTATTTTCTATCACTGAAGAAATGCATGAAAGAAGAAATGAATAGATGACCAAGCCTCACTTCCTGTGTTCAAATAGTTTCAATTTCTGCACCTGTTTTCTATAAGGATTATTTTCTCCAGAATTTAGTCTCACCATTTGTTGATTCTCTGTCATCTCACCGTCTCTTGCTGTGAGCATCCAGGGCCTCCATAAAGCAAGGCTGCTGAAAGATTAAGTTAGAATAGCGCTCCCACGGTTAATTCTTTGTGGTAATATCCGTACAGTACAGCTCCTTTTGTTAGATTCCACTGGTATCTTTTGAAATAACATTATTTTTTTCTTTTCAACACATTTTGATTTGGTAAATCTGATTTCTGTGGCAATATTAGTGTGTCTTCTCTCTACGATCTGATTAAACAAACTAGACAATGGCTGGCGCATTTTTAACTAAGGTGTCATTTCCCTATAAGATTTCACAACTCAGAGTGGCTGCATTGAAGTCCAAATGATGATGTAATGAATACTGAAATCTTTTTATTTATGCAGCACTGCTACAAAATAAAAAGCAACCCTCCCTCTCTGACAGTATGTCTAAATACAGATTCCATGTCATCACTGAGCGGCTGTTATTTATTGAGTAAGCAACTCCAGCATTAAACTGACATGGGCAATCTGGTCTAATTAGCTTAAGAGAGCATACGCAGTGGTGGATGCTACATCTGCCTTTTGTTTGGTGCAAGGGACTATGATTATGGATGCTCTTTTTAACAGTACTTTCCCTCTCTGCTGCTGTGTAACAGATCCATACAGTTGGGGAAATGGAAGAGTGCTTTCAGATACGAAAGTAAATAAACTTTAAAAAAAATCAGTTATCACAAGCTTAATTTTCATTTACTTCCATTTATAAGTAAGTTCTGAAATATTTGACTGAAAAGGATAAAATATTGGCAAAACAAATAAAATACCTGTTCCAAGTGAATCATTTTCGGAGACGTATTTTGCCCTTTACTTCTGAAGTTGGAAATCGTTTTTTGTTGTCTATTCAATGCCGAAATCGTTACGTTCAAATGACGCTTACAGTCGGAGTTTTGAAAGGAAGGCTGCTAAAAAAAGTCTCCCTGTGCCTGCCTTACCTCTCTGGGTGCTCCCTCGGCCGGGGCGGGTGCTGCTGCTGCCGCTGCTGCTGCTGCTGCTGCTGCTGGGCGCCCCGGGAGCGATGACAGATGCAACCCGCTGCAGCCTGGAGCGGGAGACCTGCAGCTGCACCCTCCATGGCGTTTGATGGTCTAAAGCCTGTGGCAGGCTGGGTGCTTGCCTGGGCCTTTCAGCCCCTCCTTCATCTTGACTCCCAAAGAATACTTACCTAAAACAAACACGGCCTCAGGTAAAAGGAGAGAAACGTCCTTAATGAGATTTCTTTTGATGCCCCCAAACAGTGCACAGATAGGGCTCTCATGTTGGCAGGCTGTCCTGGGGAGAGCACTGCTAGGGAAACAGAGGCTTTTTGTTAATGGGTCAGCAAATCCCATGGAAAATAATCCACGCCCTTTATCTTTCTGTCACTGTTTTACAAACTCCGTATTTGCTCTATATGAAATGTATGATGTAAATACTCTTTTTTGCATGTCTTGGGAAAACTCATCAACATCCTATCCTATAAAAGTGTAACAGAAACTCAAAGAGAATTTTAAATGTAAAATATTTCTTTAAATGACTGAAGTCTTTTCCATGTCCTAACTTTAAAAAAGGTACCAAAAATTAGTGGAGGTGGGAGGATTTGAAGACAGGCCTAGTGACTTTCTCAAGACTATAGGGATGTTCCTTTAATTTGATTGCTATTTCATGGATGGAGAAGAAAGCTTATGCCAAAAAAAGATGACTGTGTCTATCAAAGAATAAGGGTTATGAATGCCATCGCTTTGAGGAATCTTTTATTTCAAAGTATGCAATATATGCTTTAAGCCTACAAAGATTGAACAGAAACAGACTTCTTCCAAGCTTTCTTCCCACTGTTCTCATTCATAGCGTGCATTACTTATTGCCTGTTACATTGTACAAGAACAATTTATTACCTGGTGGGTGACATTATCTGATTTTCATTGTTGTGGTTCATTGCTACGGTTCACTTTGTTTCCTTTATTTCCCAACTACTGCAGAGATGTAAGAGGATTATAAGAACCTAAAGCTGAATTGTCTTTCCACTGGTGCTGTTTACACATTGACATCAAAGGAAGCAGATTCAGCTCCCAAATATAATTGGTTTCTACCATGAACTTTCTTCCCAGAGAGAGAAAAATAATTTAGTTTACTGAACATGGAATGTCCATTGATTATTTAGTACCAATGAGGTCCCTTCTAGCTGACTTAGCTGAAGAAACCATCAAAACAGTCAGTTTGAGAGGGCACTGAAAATTCTCTGTGGGAGTCAGATCCCTCTGAGGTAAGCCTTGTGACTCTTTTTGAAGTTATGATCCAGCTGGAGGTAGCTCGTGTCCAGTCAGCAAGAAGGGGTTGGACTCACAGATAAAGACCACTGGATACATTCCCTTGGAGACATCATTTTCCCTTTAAATTGTTCTGTATTAGAACACATTGCATATATACCTTTGCACGTTTTTGTGCCTTCTACTGATTTGGCTTAAAATTAAATGTCATTCTTCCAATGGGGAGGAGCTTAGGTCAGATTTGAAAGTCAGACTGATTTTCCTACATTGACGCAAGTTATACGGTTTGTGTTATCTACTTGGCACTCCTAAGACTGCCAAAAGTAACAGTGTGACACAGGTTCTCATGTTTTTGAAGTAGGCTTCAGTAACAGAATCTGGGATTCGATTTGTTGAGGTCCAATTCTTACATAAATTTTTCCTGTTCTTTAAAACATCCCTTCTTGCTGTGACAAATAGCCATGTTTTAAACTCAAGGGCCAAAGCCATTAAATGCTGTTCTGGGAAGCAAGGCAATATGTAATAGAGGACTTACAGTCTAAATCTACTCCCTCCCATGTTTAAATACTGTGTGATATTTGTAAAGTTGTAACTAAGTAAATAATACCGTATCTCAGAGGAGAAAATATACGCACAGTCTCAATCACTGTAAACATTTATGTATCAAAATCAGTACAATTATTAGAATGAATAATATGGTGAATAACATTCAAATAACAGAATACATATTCAATAGCAGCATGGGTCTTGAGAAAAAATGGCAAACTTCTTAAGTAACCTAAATTGTAATTAAATATCTTGCTGAATTACAGTCTTAAATACTCATATATAGTTTCATCAGCTTAGTTTTATTTAGACCTAATTTAACTTGATAGTTGAAAGGGAAGTGTGCATTACACAACTGATGTCTATGGTCCTGATCTTGCAATCAGATCCATATGTGAGGATAATTGATTTATCCCTCTGGATAGAATCTGCCAACATGGATATTAGTGCAGGACTAAAGCCTAAACTACTAACATATAGCTCTCTGCAAGATGCAAAGTTACCCTCAATTAAATCTGTCGATAAAGCCCTGCAAGACCAACTTTATTACAAAATTATTGAAAATATAATTTTGTTAATGAAGATATAATGTAATCTTATATAATTACATGTAACACTGTAGAAAAAAATGTCAGTTACTATTACACTGTTGTACTAATTAATTGAAGCATACATCTTTAACTGGCATTTTCATGGAAATCATTAGCTAAATTCAGGTTGCAGATCTGTGGAAAATGGTTTATTCCAGTAAAATATAAGCAGCTGTAAGAGTGTGTGATCTCTAGTTTATGACAAGAAAAAAAAGGCAGTGGTTAGTCCAGTCATAGCTGTCTAATTTTAAGAACTATATTACTTTTTGCAATATACTTAATATGAGGTGCTGTATTTGGTGAAGAACAGTTCACAGAATCGGAAAATGCTGATTCTGTTACAGATGCTTGTCTATTTTCCGAGGAGTCAGGAGTATTTTTCACACTTCTAATACTACCTGAGAATAACTTTGACAGACTTAATTCTGACTTTATAGGAATTAAGTATTGTGTATCAAGAGAGAGATGAGCCATAAGATAATTATTTTGTGTTAATTGGAAGAGGTTTTTTTATCTTTGTGGGAAACCTGTTTTATTCTTTTTTTTTCATGAAAGCACTTGTGCATTTGCAAGAACGCTCAATATAAATTGGTATAGTAAAGGAAACAGGGTAACTCTAAAGCATTTACAGTTTTGAATAATATCTGGTATTGAACAACATGACAGAAGCATTTGTAGCCACTAATAGCATGCAAAGCTCCTCAAAGAGAAATTGTTGGAAAAGCTTTTAGGGGACAGAGAGAGGAGGAAATAGAGTCATTCAGAAAACACAGCAAGGCCAGTCTCGTAATACTGCTTTAAAGTAAAAAAGACACTCACCTATGCTGAGGTTAAATGCTAGAGTTGGCTCCTGAGTTGCCTCCTTTGGGAGCCTTCCCACATGGATGGTTTGAAGAGCTAAGGGAGATTTACCCCCCCCCCCAGACTGAAGCTGGCCTTTCTCCCCCATCGGGGGGATTCTCTCAGCTTGCAGGCAGAATTCAAAATTTAGCCTATTCACTTTCTTTAGGGTTTCTGAATTCTCTTTAAACAATTTCATGTCTCCATGTGTGGGCGTTCAGCATCTTGCAACATCTTTCTGTAATCTTTTCTCTATGACAAAACCCAAGTGTTCTGGGAAGTCTGAAGGCTAATATTACTCACTGTTTCTTTCCAAGGCTTCCTTCCACCTTCCTATAAGGAGGAACTGATTGACATAGTTATTTTAGAATACCTATTTTAGTGAATTTCCTGGTGCGTATGAGGCCTTGGCTTCACAATAAAAAAAAAAGATGTTTCCCAATCTAAAATTCTTAACCTTTTAATTGGAGCTTGTCATGATTAAGTCTAAGCTGCACTATAATAAAAACTAGAAAACTGACAGCAGCTTTATGGCTTCAAATTATTCTAATAAAAAATGTGCCAACGTATGTAGAAACTTGTCTTAAAATGGTGACTGTTTTTGCCTGTATACTGTTCTGCTTTATATTGCCTTCCATCATGAAGTTTTCATTCTGTTTTTTCATTTATTCATAAATTTTTCCAGGGTAAGGGAACCTTAAAAAAAAAAAAAAGAAAAGGATCAAAATATCGTTGATTGCATTTGATGCCACTGCAGGACTAAGCAAAGCATGTTCCTCATCGTGCAAAGGTTATATAAACAATTGTGTTTTGCAGTGTGCTCTGAAGGTCAGCAATGCATGTGCTGTTGAACTATTACAGAGAAAGTGAATTCCAAAGTTGAGAGCTTTCTTTTGAGGTTGTATACTTTGCCTGTTTTCTTTCTTTTGATGTGCCTGGGTAAGTATTTTGACTTCCTGCATAAGATAAAGTCACACAAAGGAACAGTGTATAATGCCAGGTTAGGACCACTGGAGACTTTGTTTCGCTCTCTGTAGAATAGGTACAGGATACAGCAGCAGCACAAGGCTGATATTTCTTAAGCTTGAGAAGGAGAATTATTTAAATTATTTGACCCTCCAACTGAAACTGTCACCCGTTTCTGACATGCATTGTGGAAATCGAAATTATGTCAGCGATTCCTACCATTTTGGATAAGCTTCTGCTGTGGGTGCAGACTTAAAGAAGTAAAAAAAGTCTGTCATGGTACCGGTGGTGTTTCTTTCATATTGATGTCCGCTCCAAAATGTGCAGGATCAATTTGTTCCTTGTTTATCTACAATGCCAGTGTGTTGTTGCTGGAGATCCATTTAGGAAATTGGTCTTTTAGAATACCTGTTTTAGTAAATTTCCAAGCGCATAAAAGGCCTTGAGTTCAGAATAATAATAAAAAAAGTCTCTTCACGCCCTGTTCAGGAAACAATTGTCATGTATCAGTCAGCTACAACTGTTTAATGTTGGCTGCTTCTAGCTTTTTTGCATTTTTCCTCTTGCCTTTTTTTTCCTTCTCTTTTCCCTCTAAATATCTATTTCACCCACTAAATATCTGCTAGGATCAGACTGATATATGTGTTCTTTTCACAGAGTTCAATGTTGTGACTACCTTCCACATAAAATATAAAAATTATTTAATAACTCTTGTGCATAGATGTACCACAGGAATAAAGGATACCTTGTATAAGTTCTCTGTTGCATCTTCTGTAGTGGCAAGTTGTGTTTGCAGCGCTCATGGCACATGCAAATCCTACGGTTTTATTCCCCAACAGGCTGTTCTTCACTCTGGCTTCAGTGACCAGCCCTGCTGAGCCCTGACCTCACCTTTCTTGTGCGGTGAATCCAACGAATCGGCTGAAATCAAGTGCATCTGTTTGTGCCCGCTTTGCCCTCTGGTGGCTACCCTGGAACAGGTGTGGGGCCGGGAGACTGGTGTCTCCATCTGGTTCTGCGATGGAAAGGATACTGCTCCTCTAGGATGCCATGGACCCTGAAGTAAGGTCAGGTGGCAGATCAGAGCTATTCCTGAGGAAGATGAGATCCTTCCCTGTTGCTGCATGGAAACAAGCAATGAATACTTTGGCTCTCACTGTTTTGCCCTCACTGTTTTGCCTACTGGGTATAAACTTTTGTGTGACCCATAGCAGCAAGGGCAAATGCAGCTGACGGGATAGCAAACTGATCTTTACAGTGCAAAAGTCAGTTCAGTTCCCTGCATTGCATCCACACCGTAGATGGCACCATGCATGACATACATAGCTGCAGGGCAGGCCCTCCCCACAACACTGAACCGTTGCATTCATCCAGACCCATTGTCCATCAGGACAGCATTGGCTTTGGAGAGCAGAAGGCGGAGGATTCCCATAGAGGCCGAGCCGTGATGCCCAGGGCGAGAGGGCGCTCCTCCTCACCGCCCCTCATGCCAGAGCCTGGGGACAACTAACGGCGTGAAGAGACAACCCCCGGGCTGGCGCTTTTATATGATTTGTATTTTCTTTACACGTTGTTTCAAAGCATAGTTTTGTATTTTCTGCAGCGCCAGGTGCTACTTCGCGTCAGTGGTTACCGCCGGTTTCGCTGCGTCAGCCGCACGTCGAGCCCCGGCACGGGCGAGCGGGGCGCGAGGCCGCTCCAACAGCCCCCGCGGGCTTTAAAAGGGGCGGGGCGCCGAGCGCGCGAGGCCGCCAGCCAATCAGAGCGGCCGGCCGGCTCGCCCAACCGGCTCGCCCCTTTCTCTTTGGCGCAGGCGGGGCGGGGCGGGGACTCCCCTCGCGGCCGCTCGGCCGTTGCTGGCCGTTGGGAGGTCGGGCCGGCGGCGGGGCGGGGCGTGGGGGGGGGGGGGGGCGGGCGCGCGCGCCATGCTGATCACGCTCTGCTACCTCTACCTATGGGCGCGCTGGGGGCCTTGCTCGGCCGCGCTGATCCGCCGCACCGTGCGCCGCCTCCACCGCTCCCGCTGCTCCTTCACCTTCTGCTGCTGCGCCGGCCCCCCGGCGCCCCCGGCTCGGCAGCTGCGCAGGCAGGTGCCGCCCGAGGAGCGAGTCTGCCTCAGCATAGGAAACAAAGTCTTCTTCACGGACGAGACGCAGGTACCGCCCCGGGCCGTGGGGCTGAGGCCTGGGAGGCGCTGGGGCGGGGAAGCAGCCGTGCCGGGAGCGGCCTCCCGCGTTACCGTGGCAACGGTGAGCCGCCTTCCCCGCCGGGCGCCGGCGGAGCTGCGCGGCAGCCCCTTACCCCACGGCGCCCGGGCGCGCCCCCCGCGGCGGGAGGGGAGGGGAGGGGAGAGGGGGCGGCGCCGGCCGCTGCCGTGGGCTGAGGTGTCGGGGTGCGGAGGGAAAGGGGAGCAGCAGTTGCGGGGCTTGAGGCTGCGCTTTCTCTGTCAGCGTGTGACAGCGAGCTTGTCAGTGGCGGGCAGGGACTTGTGATTGAAAATATAACTCGTGTAGCTTCCCAGGGCTGTCACAGCCCTACTTGTCAACGGTGAGGCTTAGGTAAGACCCGGGTAATTGCCTCGGTAGAAAATCTTAGTGCAGTTGTAGTTACCTCTCTTCACTACTGTAGATTGTTGGCTTAGGGAGTGGGCTGAGGAGTGTTTTTTACTATATGTGTGTGAAGTGCAGCTTTGTAAGTACAGCTATGGCAATAGGAGCACGTAGGAGAACTTGTTAGTATTTCCATATTAGTAACATACATTGAGCACATACAAGGCTTTAGCCTAAAAATGTTTGCCATATTTGTGCATTCAAGATTTGTGTCAGAGATTTAAAACGTAGCTGAATCTGTAATGGAGTCTGAATTCAGCTTTTGGTTATGGAGAACCACATGATTCTCCCGACACAAAATGTTGTTTCAAGTATGGAAAATGACACAAAAACCCAAGATCTGTGAAAATCACTTTTTTGCAAATGGACAGTGAGAGAGGAGGGTGGGCTGAGGCTGTGGTAGGCTGTGGTTTTCAGGCACAGAAAAATACTGTGCCTGAACAAGTTTTCACTCATGAAGTAAAACTGAAAGTAAGCTTGCTCTTGCTTCTGCCTTTCAGGTTTAGAAGTGGAACTCCTCTCCCCCCAGCCCCCCCAATCATCTGAATTATTTAAATGAATGTTGGATTTGTCTAAATTTGTCACTAAATACCAGCATTCTTTTGGATAAGAATCTTCTTGATCTCCTTTTTGCTGATGTTAATATGTGTTTGTGGAAATTATCTTAGTTGTTATACATTTTACTTAAATGGGTGTTACTGAAATGTATTTATGAAGCATGTTGTTGGCTAAGTGCTACTCTTTAAGAAGCAGAGAAGCTTTTCATAAATTCAGTGTGTAAAAAGGATGTTTTCAGTGCATTGAAAATAAGATCACAAATGCTAATGGAGTTTGTTCAAAAATAGTCTTTTTGCTATCTAATGAGCAGATTGGTGACAATCTCAGAATCTCTCAGAGGAAACTTAAATACTTAATTCAGATTTCCATAAAGCTCTTAAAAACAAAACCAAATAATTGTCCATGTATTTAGAGGAGTTCTGCCTCAGTTGTCCTGGATTGTTGTTTTGTAAATCAGATTTCAACTAATTTATGCTGTCCTTTGCTCACTTCTGCTCATTTCTGAAATAGCTTCTCCTTGGTCCTTGCACAGTAAGCACATTTTTTTCTGCCTGCAATGTTATTCACGCAGACTGACTTTATAAGCTTGTCAGTTTATTTGTGATTATTGGGAGTTGGGAAGCCCTCTAGGGAACTGTAGTTTGGCTTGAAGTTTGGGGTAAAGTAAACACTATTACTCAAAATATATTTGTCTCTTAAAAATCTCTGTGGAAAGTTACAAGTTGCATTTGACTGACAATCCCTGTGGAAGATGCCTGCCACGCTGCACCTCGGTGGTGTAGCATATAAGGGCTCTGATCTGGCTGCATTAGAGGCAGTGTCACTGTGGAGCTCTCTACATCATCCATGAACACTGTGAAGAGAAAAAGTTAACTAGCATACTTTTTTGGCTTCTAGGAAGCTAGCTAAGCTACTGCTTTGCTTTCTGAGTAGGTATAACTGCCTCTGGACAGTGATCAGTAACTTCCTTAAGATAAGATACCAACAAGTCATAAATCGTAACCTGTAAAATTTTTTTGTTGGATCTTTGTATTATCTTAAGCATCCAATTTGATTAAAGCTTCATGAGTTCAGTTCACTTTCCGGTGGAAGGCAGCAATGTTTACTCTTGCAGCTTCTGTGCTCAGTAAAGCTGGTTCAATTGGCAACCTGTCCCCATAGACTTAATGTGCGGTTTCATTTTAGATGTGGAGTCATGTACACATTTAGTGTGCTATAGGGAAATTCTCTTATGTTTCCACATAAAATTACTGAAGGTGTGCAAAGCATGTGTTTCTAGTATAGTAGTAGCAAAATACCTATTTCTAATGTGTGCCACTTTTAAAATATGGCAGAAAAATTAAGTTCAATGCAGTATCTACATAAAAGTTGATGTAATGTGGTGTGGGATCACATTATGTATTGAGAAGCTCTGGGGTTCTTAAAACTGTTCTTTGGTCTACTGATTCCAGCTATTGAGCTTTATTTGCTCACTTGTGAGGACAAGAGAGGGAACCATTTTTATAATTTAATGAAGGAAACGTTTGTGCAATGGTCTGCTAAGTGGATAGACTACCATATGGACAAATTTATTTTGTATGAGTTATTTCTTTAACTCTAAACTTAGAGTTACATACTGAATGAGTAATTTTGGTGCAAATGCATGAGGACTTAATTTTTTTTTTTTAAAAAGTACTCTCTCCTTTTATTTCAAATATTTTTTTAAGATTTTTCAAATCACTTTTTAAAGCATTTGTCCTGAGGTTGTACACATCCACAAAATATAACTGTCCTTGTATAACTGGCTTTACAAAGGAAGTCCTGAAACTTTGTAAATTAGGTCTAAAAATTAGACCTGTGTAGTATACAGTTCTTGGGTCGCTTGTGGCTCACAGGTTGGTTGGTCTTTTGGTACATGGATGTAGAGACAGCATATATGACTTAGCAGTGGGACTGTATGTTTCCTAGAGGACTGTTACCCAACCAGAATGAATGCTATCTGGACTACTATCCTGTTAGAGGGGCTGTAGTGACTGACCAGGCAGGTTGTGTGTTGTGACTGCTTTCTCAGTCCCTGCCAAGTAGCAGACAGTGCCCTTCAGCCACCAGAACTGAGACAGCAGGGCCATGGGTTTGTGTAGTCAGGGGAGAAGAGGGAAGGAAGGAAGAGGCAGGGTGAACCACAGTGTGAAATGGAGAGGAGGACTGGGTTGAATGAGGAATGTTACCAGTGGCAAATGGCCCACAACAGTCACAGTGCCAATGGCATAGTGGTCTTGTGGCCTGCTCACTTGTGCGCTCTTCCTGTAAAGCTGAAAGCTGATGTCTGAATTGGCTTAAAAGCTGGTTGTCACTTTTAGTTTTACTTTTGATGTGCTCCTGCTTAATGGTTCAGACCTTTACCCCTTTTTTTTCCTCATGGGGAGTGTGAAATGGTAGAGACCCTTCAAGTAAGGCTGAAGGATCAGATTTGAATTTAGTCTGGGCATACTTAAAAAATGAATTATTAAATCAGATGCTTACTATACAGACTTATTTTTCTTTCCTGTCTCTTTCAGTTCCTTGATGACTTAAACAGATGGAGTCTGCTTCTCATTTCTCCTTTTATTTATCCTGATAAGTTACTTAAAGCAGAACATATAGCTTTTGTGACAGAAAGCATTTCAGCTCAGACAGATAATTTGCAGAAAGTACCTGGCTCTTCAAAAGAGGTAAGTAGTTATCTTTGTTTCTTGCATAGAAAGTAGTACAGATGGGTCATTTGGTAGGTATAAACGTAAAACACTTGAAGGAAAAAAAAATCCATGGCAGATAGATTTTGTATGTTTATAATGTTATTGGGAATGAAAAGGTAATCTTTTCATTAAAATGAATCAGTGTTAATACTCTAGTTCTATTTTATGCTTCAAATAGACCCATAGACATTTTATTGAGATTTTTTTAGTAGCACACTTCTCTTGACTGTGGGTGGGAACTGCAGAATTCCATCATGACTTTGGATAAGGCATGTATGGTCAGATATGCTGAATAGGAAAAAAAATACTTGAAAGCTGTCATACTAAGGCAGATCAGAAGTCCATTTAGCTCAGTATGCTGTCTCTGACACTAATGCCTCAGTAAGAATATAACAGAGCAAGCATATGTTAAGATTTCTGAAAAGTTCTTCAAGCCTCTAACCAAGTGGTTGTGAAAAGTTGTAATTGAAATAGCAGTCTCTCTTGGAAGCTTCCTTTCATTGTGATTTATAAGTACCAGTTAAAGTATAACACATTTGGATAATTTTGTTAGTCTGCAGAAGTAAGGCTGAAATCAAGCTTTTAATCTCTTTGCTTTTCTATAAAATGCAGTGGGGGAATGGCAGTACTTCTTGGCTGGAATTTTATAAATTGTGTTTGCCTTTTAATGCATAATACTTTAAAAATGTTATTGAGGTATCCAAAGATATAAATTAAACTAGTACTGAAATCCTATCGCAAGCATACTTACAAAATGTTAATGTCCTAGATACTTGGAAATCTAAAAAGTGCCTTCTCCACTACTATATTGAAAGTGCGAAGATGTGGATTTAAAAGATGATGTTCTAAAACTTGAATTTCTGAATATATAGCATCTCTAAACAGATTATGCATACAAAGAGTACCCAGACCCTATCAAAACTTACTGTGAACTTGAGATAATGTCTCTCTCTCCCCTAAATTTTGCTGGTTTTATAACTTTTTCCTCGCATAAGGAATGCTTGCTGTCTAGGCGTCTCAGCTTGGATGCAGGTCTGAAGGGGGTGAAAGTTTGTAACCCAAAGCAAAGGATAAACTTACCTTGCAGGAAGGAAGAATCTTCTAAGTGGTACAGGTTGTCATAGTTCCTTCCTAAGGCAGTCAGTTGTTGTGTGCACTGTATGCTCTCCATAGTGAAGAGGACAGAATGGACCTCATTGCCTGCTGGAAAGAGGAGAAATGGAAAGATGTGCATGCTACGATATCACTGGGTAGGCAATAATAAAACCTCTGGCCTGGTCGCTGGGGTACTGTAAAATTGACAGAGCCCTCCCATTAAACAGGCTATGCCACAAGCTAGGATTACCAACTGGGGGCAGTCGATAAGCTGTCTTCCTGAATGGCCCCTGCTTAGCACCCTGAAGGGCCATCTGTCATCCTTGCTTTTTTGGTGTCAGGTTTCAAGCTTCTTTTTGGAGTTAAAGGAAACCTGTCATGTACACAGGTGCTTGTGGCCTGTTTCCCTGGATGAGGAACATATATTTTCCAGGCCACTTGTTCTGGGAGATGATCGGGAGTCCTCTGCTGGAGTGAACATTGAGAGCAGAGCAGTTGGTAAATAGTCTTGTCTAACTCGACTGTAGTAACAGAAGGACAGATTGGGAATGGGCACAATTCCAGATTTGTGCCTGCAATCAAATTTTTAGTACCTTCACCCTCCATGGAGGCCTGTCAATTCTAGAACAGAGCATGCTTTTGGAGTGTATTAATTTTTGCCCTCTAGAGGAATGATGTCCAGGTGAAGTGCTGCATCAGGCAAAATCATTACCTCCACGAAGCTCAGAGTGTGAGGAATGGAGGCACTGAAAGCTTGTTGAGAACTCTGCGACCTTTTCTGCTGAAGTTTTCTGACCCTGCTTCCACTGGCCTCATGTTTCCTTGGAGCACACAGCAAGTAGCCACATTAGCTGGTTTGTAAGTGTTTTTATTGCCTTTGATGTAAGACTGTGGAATCCATCCAGGTGGGCCTTACTTCTAGGAGATAAGCTAGATAGGATACCTGCTGTGCTCTCTACCTTGTCTCAGAGTGCACCTGGGGAGTGCCAGGCCAACTCAGACAAAAGGCTAAGGGAGATTTTTTTTTTTACTTTACTTTTTTTCTGTAGCAGAGAGGTCCACAAAAACATCTGAGTTGAAGCTCTAGTTTGTTGTTCTTTTGGGGTTTATTGTTCAGTGGAGTTTTTTAATCTTGTAGGTTTTGTTTGCATTTTCTTTAGAATGGAAAATGTTTGCATTCTTATTTATACATTAATAATTAATTTGATTTGTCAAGCTCAAAAGCAATAGTCCAGGCAAAAGACCAAAAATAAAGAGGAAAAGGACTGCTGTTTTATTTTGTTTATTGTTGTTCGGTGTACATGTCACTTCTAGTGAAGTGCTTTTAATTCTGCTACCTCTGGCAGCCAGCTGTCGACATAGATGGGGCTGTAAGAACAGATTGCTCCTGTGACCTACGATAATTTCTAGACAGAAGAGCCATTCTTTGTAGGCTATCAGTGATCTGTGACTGGTTTCTGTTGAAACTGATGTGAACACAGAAAGCAGGAGTATAAATTCTCATCTCTTAACTAAGAGCTGGCCTTCCATTTTGTACTCTGACAGAATTTTTGTGAAGATTTCTAGTCAGAGCAGGAAAGCTTGGCCTGTTTGAAAATATTTTCTGAGGATTTTTGTTACGTTGTGAAGCAAATGGATTGTTGCATGAGCAGGATTACAGGTCATATGTCTTGGTAACAGCCTTACTTTGTGAGCTTCTTTTGTGTATTCGCTTTATTTGCAGTAGGCAGCAATAACTACTTTTTACTTGTTAGCATGTGTAATGTTTTACTTGGTGCCATGAAAAAAAGCTCAAGAGCATCAATATATCCTCCTTGAGGTTTCCAGGTGACACATGGTTGTTACCTGCTTGTGCCTGTTCTCTAAATAAGAAAGGATATCTAAATATGGTGTGAGTCTTTTACCCTCCACCACAGAGAGTAGCCCAGAGTTATATGCTGAGGAAAATAGAGAAGGAAGCTGGTATCCTATATCATAAATCTATCTGCCGTGTTTGTCACTGGTGATCATGAATTGCCAACAGTTAGCAGCAGCAGGCTCTTATAGTTTTTCACCCTATGGCTACAACTGGAGACTTCCATTCCAGCTGTGGATGTTGTACGAATAGACTAAACACAGTTGGGAATACATTCCATCTGGAAAGTGATGGTGTTGCCCAGGTCATCACTCAAGGCAGTTGGTTGGGGCAATTCTGCCTGACTTGGTCACGGACTTCCGCAGTGACAGTGGGGTGAAGTCTGACTGATGCTCCAACTACAGTGATTCAAATCTATCAGGATCTGGTATAGCTATCTTCCAGAAGGAGATTTTGTTCTGCTTCAGAACTGGTCAATACTAGGGTGCCCAGAAATATATCCTGTAACTTCGGAGCTGGTATTTCTTTGTGGTACAGTCATGGAGATGACCTTTCAGAAGGTCCTGGAAGTAGAAACTCACTGTTGTTGCTTTTACTAGTGAGTGGTTGTTAAGGCCAGGGGTTCAGGACCCGAGTAATACCTCTGTCATGAATTTGAGGGCTGGCTCTCACCCACTGTGTGTTCTGGTGTGGCTGGTTTGAAGCTGTTACTTGCTCTTGTGTTACAGAGTTGGAGTTTAACCCCAAAGTTAAAGCATGCAGCTGACCTTGTGGTAAACACCAACACACTGCCCACACACTGCTATCTTTTTCTCTTTTTGAAAAAGAGTTTGTTCACTAAGGGTTAGTATAGGTGATGTATCAGAAGATACCCAGCCAGTTTTCTTGTTAGGTATCCAAAGGCCACCAATATGAGTATGGACTGGATGGTCTCATTTGGGTTGCACTAATCAGAGACTGTCTTTGAGAATGACTTAGAAAGGAGACATGACCATTAAGATTGTATGAAAACTGAGTTTCTTCTTTCTTCTTGTTTCCTTGGGAAATACTGTAAAGTCAAAAGCTGGAAATAGATTCTTTTGGATATTATGTAAACCACTTAACTGCAGTAGATAGAAAGGTAAATTTAGCTGATAGTCTAATTATGAACAAGTAAAATATCCAAGAGCTCACCCTCATTTTGTGCATTCAAAAGAAGTGTTTTTTCTTACTGTCTTTAATCAGTGTGTTACATCTTGCGTGTAGTGATAAAAGGGTGAACTTCATGAAAGTGGTTTGGTGATGACAGCGTCAAAGTGCTGGAGTTGCTATGTGGGAATTGTGTTTTGTCTTCTAGTATTTGGAACATATTACATGGCAAAGGCTAATTTTTTTTAGGTCATCAAAACAGGTGGTGCTTCATTGTCTCTAAAAATGCCTTCACAAAGAGAGCAATTGGTTTGTGTATCCTATGAAGGATAAAGGCTGTGGTATCAGTCGCACAAGTTTTACTGAAAATGGGTGCCTTACTTGGTTTTTGCTTTCAGAATTGACTCTTAAATCACCATGTGTGTCAATTTGCTGAATATTGTTTTGTTAGGTACTGTTGTTTTATAAACATAAGGTTTAAAAGGGGTCATTTTCAGTTATGAGTCAGCAGATGGATTTGTAGTCTTTATTGATGTGTCTGCCTTTCAGAAGGAAACCAAAACTCTTTTCACTTTTCCTCCCCTTGTGGCTTTTATAGTTAAAATTGAAACTTGTTCTCCAAGGTGGTACAGCTGTGTAGTTTGGGTTTAACAAACCTTCTTGAAGAAAACAAACCCAAGTATGTCACTTTCATAATGCTTCTTTTCTGGAGAATGGAATTTTTTACATAGATAAGCAGCTTGAATCTTCCATGTTTAGTTAATGCTTCTGATAGTCAGTGTGTACTTTTATTAAACCCTAGTAGTTTACTTTTGCTGTCTTTATCAGCATTCTTTTTAGAATTTGTGCTGAAAGCCATGTCTTGGAAATAAATACAGATAGAATTTTACTTATAGAATGTGCTAATGCTCTCCTGCCATTCTGTGTGTTTCTTGAAACTTTCATAGCCTTGATCTGTGGGATAGATGTATTTGTACTCCCAATTTGCTTTCAGCACTTAGTGTGGATGTTGCTTTGTTTACTTCTCTCAGGACTGGATCTTGTAGCAGGTATTGCTTGCTACACGACCCTTCCTCAGTAGGATCTTTTGGTTGTATTCAGTCTCATACATTGACCTTTGTTGTCATGAGGGGTGCACTTTTGTGTGAAAGGAACTGTCAACTGAAAGCCTTCTCTAGGTGAGATGTGTTGTCTCATGATACTATGAAGTGTAGTAGTTGTTTTAAACACATCAGGCATCACAGAAACAGGTCTTAAAAGTGATTCTGCCAATTCAGTATTCTATAATCCTAATAGCTACACTTTTTTTTTTTTTTTTAAGTACTTTCTTTAAAATTACTTCCAGTCCTTGGGTTTGCCAGTTGTGCCGTTTTGGCTTGATAATGTCCCTCTGTTGGCTCTGTTGTGCTGCTTTTTAATAGCAGAATCCTTTGGGAAGGAAGGGCAGTTTTTATTTGCAGTTCATCTTGCAGGCTCATAATACTGTTGGTATTTTGATATTTTTCTGTAACCTTTTCAAACTGAAAAACATGCTTATGCTTTATTCTAGATTGTGAAGTGGTCAGACTATTGTTCACCATTGGCCTATAAACCTGGTGAGCCTTATAAATTAATTGCTGAAGCAAGCGTAGATAATTTCAGTAACCTTGGAATAGCATTCATGGAAGACAGGCTTCAAATGGATAACGGAATGGTGCCACACAAGATTGTTTGTAAGTATCTTCATGAATTGTTTTTAATGGTAGAACATGTTTGTTTCATGGGGGTTTTTTTAGGACTATGCATATAGTCTTTATACCTACATAAAAACTCATGCTTTTATTTTGGCACGTTTTCTTCCTGTTGTCGTTCTAGGCAGTTGATCACTCTGTAGCACTACTGTATTTTATACTGAATACTGTCAAATATTTGATCTTTGAAAAGTTAGACCACTGCTTAAGTGAGTTTCTCTCTTTACAGAATGTCTTACAAATGCAGCAACAGAAATAACAGAAAAATTGATCAAAAGATTTTTGGAATAAAACCCCCTTTTTTTCTTTAGTGCCTCATAAGCTACTGCCAATAATTAACCTTAGTATGATGAGATCTCCAAGTATCCAAGATGGTGTTTAACCTTTTGTAAATGCATGAATGTATAAATGTCACGAAGGTGAAGTTAGAAAATATTGTTTCTGTAAGTCTTGTCTGTTAGATTAACTAATCTATTTGAAAAAAAAATACAGAAAGGATTAGGGAAATGTACTCTTTTTTTCAGATTTGAAATAAAAGTGTATTCAAAGCTAAACATAGGTTGAGAACAATTGTAGTAACTTGACCATCTTAATCCCTTAGATCACTGAGAGAAAAGCTCACAGATGCTTTCTAAACAGGGAGAGGGATAACCAGGGGAAGGAGGGTGTTGTCATTGCTAATTGAATTTTGAATTTTTGGTGGATGGTTTATTTCTTTAGCGGGTCATTTTAATGATATTAAAATGATGAGCCATTGTGTCCTCATTAGTTTAATAGTTTCAGTTAAGGCAGGGAGGGAGTTCATGGCTAATTCCACAGAGAGGAGAAGGAAGTAGTCATGGTTGCACTTGTAACATCATTCTTGAATAGAATTGTTGTCTGGGCTGTGGGAAGTCCAAGCTTCACCTCCCTTTGCTGCATGAGATTTGAACTTCTTTTTCCATCACTGTTCTAAAAGTGCCATAATATGCAGTCTGTAGGGTATGGTAGAGTAGTGAGTTCTCAGGGGTTAGAGCCACACTTTTTTGGTTGTTGTTGAGCAACAGTCGCATTTCTTCCTGCCTAGTTGTGTCTTCTCAGCTGTGTTGATAAAACTGTGGGTCACACAGAATAATAAAATAATGATTTGGGCTACAAAAAAATCCTCTTCCCCCCCCCCCCCCAAAAAAAAAAAAAAAAAGGAAAAAAAAAAGAAAGGACTTGGGGTTTTTGTTTTGGTTTGGGGGTTTTTGTGTTTGGTTGTGGGGTGTTTTTGTTTGCTTTGTTGGTTTTTTTTATGTAGATCATAGTGCATTGGCAGAAGTCAGGGAATGATAAAATTGAGAACAGCTAGCTAGGGTTCAAGAGGGTAGAAATATGCTCACAAATGTATCTGATGTGAAATTCTGTCTCTTGGTGCTGTTCTGCAAAAATATTCATGCAAGGAGGAGATGGAAGCTGAGAGAGCGCCCCAGTCATTTACTTTTCAGAATGTTTTCTGGCTCATTTTGCTTCAGGTACTGTGTGCATGCTAGAGCTGCTCCAGGAGAACAGGCTGATGGAGGCTGTTGATGAAATAGCACATAGGCTGGTAGCTGTGATGTGAAAAAATCTTGCTTCAAATTTCTGCTTGAAACTAGGCAAAGGGGGTATAGTTTCAAGGGAATGCAAGTGTTGTTAGGCGAAGGAAGTGATTGAACTTGCATCTGGTGTATTGTGTGCCAGTTGACTATTTTGTTAATCAAGTTTCTCACTGAATTTCTTTGAGAAATCAGAAACAAAAACATAGTAAGTTTATTTGGCCTTATGGGAGTGGAGAGGTATTCAGTAAAATTTTGCGGACTTTGATCTGAAATATTTTCATGAGCAGCTGAAAAAAATTACCTCATGAAGAGTATTTTTTTCCTCTCCTCTTTCTTATTTAGTTTGCTCTGCAAGTTTCACGCTGACAATAATCATCTTTGCCTTTGTTTTCTCACTTGTATTTGCCAGAAATTTTTCATCTTTGCGTTTCCATCCTTTTCAGGGGGAGAAAAGGGGAGGTTTAACAGTCCTTCCTGTTTACTAGTTTTCCCTCAGATTCTTAGCCCCCAAGTCTGGCTATGGGCGCGTATGTCTCCCTTTCTGCAGACTGAAAGCAGTTCAGATTTTTTTAAATCCCTTTTACTTGTGCCAGACTTTTATTTGCAGCCTTCAGCAATGCAAGAGACATGGTTCAATGTCTCCATCTTACCCAATATCATCACTTTATTAGCTTATTTCAAAACAGTTTATTTCAAAATAGCAGCAAACAATTTTCCACCCTGCCCTCCTTAAGAGACCAGTATTTTTCCAAAGGTACTTCCCTTGCTTCATTTTGTCCTCTGCTGGGGACAGAGGGACAGGCAAAATAACAAGCTGACAAGCTGATACATTTATGAGAACTTCCTCATCTTCCCACCCATAGACTATTGTTCCATTAAGAACACATCTGCATTGTGTTACAGTAGCTGTCATTTTTTACTTTTGTGCAAATGTTTTTGCACTCACAATAAATGTTAGTTTGTTTAAATGTGCCCTGTAAATATCGAGAGTTGTGCTTTCAGTCAGACTTTCCTGAAACGAAGAGTCATTAGAGTAAATGACTTGTGTTATGAGTGCAAATTTATTATGTTCTGGGGGGGGAGGGGGGGGGGGTAGGATTTGGTGTGTCAAACAAGTGAAATTCTTGCTATTATAAATGATTTGTACTGAAATTAAATCTAAATCCCACTGTGGTAGTGATATTCATCATAGCTCTTATAAATACAATTCTTATAACACCTTTTCCTTGTTCTTTAACTCTTCCAGCTGTCCATATACAGGAATCTACTCTGAAGGAGTTGGCACAGGTGGCACAGTCTGTAAAAGAGCAAAGTGTAAGCAGTACACAAATGGATGAAGTAACTCCTGCTGCTACTTTTCAGACTACTGTTAAATTGGGATTAGGAGTAGCTGAGTCTGCAGGACAAGGTGAAGAGGAAAAATCCAAGCTAGAGAAAGAAAGTGAGCATGAAGATGAATCCAACAGTCTATCTGACAAAGAGACAGGTGCTGGAGAACATCATCACTTGCATCTTTCCAGCTGTCATGAATGCTTGCAACTTGAAAACAGTACTATTGAATCAGTCAGATTTGCCTCTGCAGAAGACATTCCAGAACTTTCTGATGAGTGCAATAGCAAACTGGAGGAGAAGAATGATGACTGTCTAGCAAGAGGAATAAAGAGAGTAAACCTTGCTGGAAAGCCCCCTAATATATTGATTTATCTTGGCTCTGAAACTGCAAAAGCGGAATTTGAGCAGGTAAAATCAATCCTTCAAGACTGTATTGATGCAGACAGGTACACCATCTACCAGCTGCATGAGGAACAAGTTCTGAAAGCTCCATGGATTGATAATTCACTGCTGTTGATCATTGCCACAGAGGAGCCTATTTCTGAGGATAACCACAAACAATTTATGAAGTTTTTATCTAAAGGTGGAAAAATTCTAGGGTTTTCTTCATCTTTTACATTTGATGGCATACAAATAAAGAGAAAAAACAAACTGAAGAAGACTGTTCATGAATTAGTGGTCTCTAAAATGGACAGCACTGAAATTAAGTTAAATCTTTTGGTCAGTGGCTGTATTTTTGAGGAAGTGATGAAGAAAGGTACCAGCAAAGTGAAGACATTGAGTCGATTAAATAATGCTGATAAAGATACAGTTATTGTTCATCTCACTTATGGAGACAGTGGAGGAGAAGCTATTCTTTCTCAGGTACTGTGTATGCAGAAGCATTAATTTGCTTGTTGCTATATGATGTTGTGGTATGCTAAAAAAGTTCACTTGCTCCCATTCCATGCTCTTGGGGATGCTTGTCAAGGGGAATGTACAAGGACTCTGAATGCAGAGTGGTTTTCACTTGATCCTTGTTTTCACCATGTAGCCATGCACATGTAGATCATGCAAGATCACAGTGGGTGGTAAAGGAGAGAGCAAATTTGCATAGTAAGCAAGCATCTTCAAGAGCAGAGCTATCCTTTTCTGCCTGCTAGAAGTTGTGCACTGATGCAGCTGTGCATTTTGCAGATTTTGGGAGGTGGGAACAGGAAGAGCTGAGTTGGTGGTGAGCTTGGGGTGAAAGCTTATACTGGCCAGATAAAAAAAGAGACATCCTTACAAAAATATGAACTATGGTGAAGCAGAGAGTCAGGAGAGGATGTAAAATAAACCTTGCAAGAAACTTGAAAGACGTCTCCTCTTAAGGTTTAATGTTAAGGTAGCCAGCACTTCTGGAAATCTGACTAGTGAATGAGAGAGTCCCAGCCTCTATTACTTGTTGCATGCCATGTCTAGAAAGACTGCTGTACAATTCTTGCTTAAGCAAGTAACTACACAGTAAAGGTTAGTCTCTGACTGCACTGAAATGCCATTGTTGATTTAGGTCTGTTGGTTCTTTTTATGCTAGTATTGCTACCATTTTCTCAGTTATATTCTGTTTGTATCTTAGTGTTGTGAATGAAGTGAACATTTTATGATTTCTTTAGCAGTGTTTTGATTAAGGCTAATTTCTAGATGAATGTTAGGTTCATGATGTTGGCCTTGCTGTTCTGTCGTTTAAAAAACCCCTTTATTCAACTGGCATGCATTTTGTCTATTTACTATCAAAATTAAAATTCTAAAACTTGGTTTTTGTTTTCTAGACCTTGACATGTTTTCAGTCAGTAATATATGCTTCTTTTGGGGGGGGAGGTGGGGAGGAGCAGAGAATCTGGTCTGCTGGAAACTTGCTTTTTTGTTTCCTGAGTCGTCTTTCAGGCTTTACACTTGTAAATGTTTAACATTCTGCAGCTAACAAATAGCTCAGAGCACCTGGGGGACAGAAGTGGGGGAGTCTAGAATGAGCCAAAATCTTATTCATTCTACTTAAGAATAATAATATTCCAGCAAATAGGTACCTCTCCAGTGTTATACACATACATTGTGTATTACATCACATTACACACATACGTCACATACATTGTGATCTCTGTGAAAAAAAACCCAACAACCCAACAAAACCCACACCCCCTCAAAAAGTTAAACAACAGATAAGTTCAAGTGTTCATAATCTTTTTTGTTATTGTTACTCTGTCTTCCTGGATAATGGGTGAGGGAGCTTCCATGGCTGTGTTAAAGGTAAATATTGGTCACTGATTAGTTAAATATTCACAGATATCTGGCTAAAGGTTTTAGTGATAGAAAGACTGATAAGAGGTACCATTAAGTTTAGAAAGTAAGTATATGGCCCAGAAGTATGCGTCTACCTGGATGTATAACCTGTGCTATTAAATCTAGAGAGATTTCAGCCATTTCGTAGTAAAACTTTTAAAGTGAGCCTGAAGGCAACTTGCATGTTTTGAGTTAGCCTCAGTAGGAGCAGAGGTAAACATTTTCTTTTTAGCATGGCTGTTCACAATTATATCACTTCCCTTACTCTGTCTTTGCTTTCAAGCAGCACATTGAGAGAAGCAGAGCAAGATTCATTTACCAGTATTTAAGTAGATGAGGAATATAATGGAGACATAGCTGAACAAACTTTATGAAAGATTCTAGGACCTATTTTTACCAGTATTTTAGTTACAGGAGAACTTTCTCAGGAGCCCAGAGCACTCAAATTTAACTGCTCACGTATCAGGTAGCACACACTCTTTTAGCAGTTACGTAATTCAGAAATATTCATCGGGTTTCTTAGAAGTGTTTTAGTCTCTTTCAGTTTTTCATTTAATCTTTCAGATTAAATCTGCTAGCTTTTTGGAAACTCTGTTAGACATAGTAGCATGTTTATAGCTTTATGTAGGAAGCTTTGCCACCCATGTGCTGTATGCTTGTACTATAAAATTGATTAGATACTGTTGCTATCCGTTTCTGCAAGTTCCATGGTAAAACCTGCTTTGCTGTACCGTTTAAATTGACCCTTCTGCTGTAGTAAAATTTAATACTGCAGAGGTTTTCCCCAGAAAAAGGGCATTACAGTATAGCTTCAAAAATCAGATTAAAAGGATTAGTGTGTCATTTTATAATTTTAAATGACTTCCAGTCTGGATTTGAAAAGCCTTATTGTTTTCTCTTCAGGGGACTTACAGTGACATCAGCCATTAAATATTCTGTCACAGACTTGTTGTTTCCCTTTTTTCTGTATTCTTCTGTCCATCCCCGCCCCTTTCAGCATATTTCCCTGAGTTTCAATAAAGTAGATCATATATGAAAGATGAAGAACATCATTAAAATGTGCAAAATTGGAGAAATGAACAAAGATAATAGCTTGTGATTTTCGTTAAATGAATACACATATAGTAGGGTACAAAGGCTTCTAAGTATCTTGGAACACTTATTTAAAAAACAAACACAACTAACAAAAAAACACAAAAAACACCAAACACACAAAAACCCACAAAAAGAACAAAGTAAAAAGGAGATCTAGAAGGGATCTTTTTTTTTTTTCCTGCATTACATTTCTACTTTTTAGCATCTGCTTCAGCCTTGAGAAGTGACTGTCTACAAGGTGATGTTCTGGGGTTCTTAGTTCTCTTTCAGACAGAAGCATTTCTTTATCTGCACTGACTGCAACTTAATTCAGGTGACACAGTAAGGACTCGCTCAGCCTGAGTTCTGCATATCTTGTGCAACCTCTGATAAAGCTCTTTCAATTTTAATGTAATTCTCCTCTTGTACAAGCTAGAATATGACCAATATTGCTGTTGGTTCTGGGTTGCTAGCAGACATGAAAAGCAGCAGGAGAAGTTTAAGTTAGTAAATACAAGTTTAAACAACTCCTCCAGGAGAAGACCAGTTTATTAAGAAGGGATATCTTGTGTAGGTTTCGGAGAAAATTGTAGTATACTGGCAACTGTGATCCCTGAATCGGAAACTATAAATATATAGGTATTCCCTAGTTTATTTGGATAATAAAGCCCTACTTGTGTAGATGTGATGAAGACATGAGAAACTTTTAAATTGCAGTAGTAACACTGGATAGTTCAGCAACCACAGTCAGGACAAAGCTGCATTTGGAACTGTTGTGCTTATCTCTCTCTGCCATGCTAAAATGTGTAATACCAACAAAATAATTTTTTTTTATTCCCTTTGCACATATCCTGCCAGGCACACTTGGAACTGGATATCAATTCTATGGATGTCCAAACTGAAGAGGATTTTAATTTGCTTAAGATAAGCAATACCAAGAGATACGAAGTTCTCAGGGAGATCCTGATATCACTTGGCCTGAGTTGTGAATTAAGTGAAATTCCAATGTTAACACCTATTTACCTTCTTTCTTCTGATGAGGTAAGGCTTCTGCTTACATTTCAGTTGTTTGAGATTTACCCTACAAGGCAAATTCAGTGTTCACTTAAATACACCTTGTTTCTTACATGGTGGTTTTGTTTGGAGAGGTTTACGTATGTATTACAGGTAAGCAAAAAGTTTTTATTTTTACTCTGTCACTATTTGGTTACCTGCTAGTAGTAGTTTTGAATTTAACAATGGGAAAATTGCGCAGGGTTAACTTTTCAGATATATTTGCTACATTTCTGTTAAGAATTCTTATGCTTATTTGGATCCTTCTGCAATATCAAAACACAAAGCTGTGGTAAGGTACAGAAAGAACTGATTTAAAAGACAGGATTTGTTTTTCTTTTAAAACAAGGTAGAAAGTTCTGTATAGGCTGGCAACAAAAGATCAAACCCAAATTATGGAGAAAGGTGTGGCAGACCAAAACTGAAAGACCTGAGTGAGTAGGGAAGAACATGTGACATGAAGAGCTTTATTCCTGAGGATGCTGTAATATTTCCTGGAAATAGAATAGCTTCTTGTAATTCAAATAGTCAGCTGACTATTCTGGACTTCTGAATTTGAGACATTGCTATGAAGAATTGTGAAGAACATATAAAACAGTAATTTTAACTTTTTTTTAAAAAAAACATTACTTCAGATACATGAGAACCATATTATATTGATCTGAAGGGGTTAAGCAGTAAGTGATTAAAAAGCAATACAGGCTCTTTGAGGTTGTTGTTGTTTCCAGCCCATATAGTGCTGTCACTACTTGCTCTTAGCACATTTGTCTGATTCCTGCTCCTTTTCTGTACCACGCTTACATTAGCACAGAAATGAGATGTCTGTCTTCAGAGGAACTCAACTATAGAAGCTCCTCCTTGGATGCCTGTTTTCAGCAGTATCATATATAACATCCTTTTTTGGCTACAGGATCAATCAATGAAAAAAGTGACATATTACAGCTGAATGTTTTTAAATAACTTGGGTGATATTTTAGATTTAGATTGTACTTTTCAAAACACTGTTCATTAATCCGTAAGGTGGGTATGATAAGCATTGCACAACTTATAGATCGGGAATATGTGATACGTTACTTCATTGTATGGCAGGTAAGTCAGTAGCAGATTCAGACAAACTGACTAAAATACTATTAATAGGTGAATCTGTAAATTCGAATCTGCATTTGTTTTCTATGTTTCTGAAGGTACTGCCAAAACTTTCTACCAATGCATTAAGTAATGCCCTCACATAGCAACTTGGATTGGATGTAACAATTGATCAAAATTAGGCAAAATACAGAGAGCTTTTTTTTATTACCCTTTCACGTGTGCCAAACTGCCAGATCCATCTCCACTTTAAAATTGTGAAAATACTATTGGAAGTGCTTCTATTCAGCCTTCTGCTTGAAGCAGGACTGTTACCAACACTAGATCAGGTCAGCCATGCCCTTTGGTTGAATCTCGAAAACCTCCAAGGGTGCATGCTACAACCTGTCTGTGCAACCTGTTCCAGTGCTGCTGTACAATTCTAGTGATTTTTTTTTTTAATTTTTATTTTTTCCTGATGTCCCACCTGACCATCTCAAGCTGCAATTTATGGCTGTTGATGCTTTATTACATTATCTGGCTCTACGAAGAAGCATTTGGCTCTGTCATTCTTTTAACTCTCTTAAGTAGTTACAGGTTGTTATTAAATCACTCCTTAGCCTCCTGTTTGCCAAACTGAATAAACCCAGCTTCGTCATCCTCTTCTTATAGATGCATTGTATACCCCTAACCCCTTTGGGGTTGCTTTCCAAGGAATCCTAACTAGCAATTCCTTGCATAAGCTGAAGTCTGCTTTCCCAAGACCTAACTCTGCTGCTTCCCCTCTCAGCCTTCCTCCAGATCTTGGATTCTCATGGTTGCTACAGCCAATGCTGCTGTCTGTGACCAAATAAGAAACAAGTTCTTCCCTGTCTGTGAGCAGTAAATTCTTAAGAATTTATTATCTATGTATGTGGCAGATGTGGAAACAAAACTAAAACCCATTTAGCCTTTTTGACTAACATTAAATGTGCTCTTGAAGTTTATTTGTAGTTTCTTGAACTCTTTCCTTTTTTGTTCTCCTCCTTCACTCTTTTTTCATGATTGTTTCTTTCCTATGCACTTGCAATTTTCAAACATGCCGTGAATAAAAAAAGTTAGCAAATTTCTATCCAAACTTGCCATCTAGTGGCATATTACAGGTTGCAGGCCATCTATTAAAGATACTTTTGCAGTGTATATTGTAAAGTTAAAGTTTATACTAAAATTAGTTTTTTAAATGTTGTTTTTCCACAACTTTTTTTTTAAATGATAGTTTTCCTGTGCTTGTATGTGTAGGCACAGTTTCAATATCTTCCGCTTTAGCAATGACATGCTTCCAGAATATTGTGTGAAAGAACTTGCAACTTGTGTGTAAAAACTACAGTTAATAATGAGGAGATAGCATATTAAAATAAATAAGGAGTATGTAATAGTTCAGCTTTCTAACAAGTTAGTTATTTTTCTCCATACATCATGTTCTACATAGGTTGTCTTGCTTTCCTAGCAAACAAGGAGATACCAGAAATGTACCTGACAGGTGAATAATTTGAGGAAATACTTAAACTTTTTTAAGATCAGAGTGAGTCAATAGTACTGGAAGTAGAGGAAACCATCTTGCAAGCTCTAGTACTCTTGAACTTCCTTCTTTTTTTATCACTATTTGTATGGAGAGCTTGTCCAGTACAGGTCACTGGGGATGTATTGGATAGTATATTCCTTCCCTGAGAGATTATCCAAGTAATGCTCATTGACAGCAAGTGACTTTTGGATTATTTTCTTATGCTTCCCTGTAATAAGAAATGTCATAATGAGTCAACTAATGATCAAGCAAGCTCAATGTCCTGTTAGCAGTTCCAAAAATGGAAGAATGGTAAATGCTCTTCTCCTTGTTTCTAAGAGTTGGCAGTTCACTAATGATTTCTCACCCCCAAAATGGAGATTGCATCTGTACCATTATGTTTTAAAAACCACTGGTAGACCTAATCTTGTCAGATTTTTCTAATTAATTTTAGAAACTACAAGCTCCTTTTGCTTACGTGGAAGAAATAATAATTGATTTTGCTCTGCATTTTCTACTCCATTAAGAAAAAAAGTAGATTTTGTTGTTGTTGTTGTTTTTAAATTCTTTAAATTTAAAGTGCTAGTTTAGTTAGTTTTTTCTTTCTGGTCTGTAAGTTTCAATTTACAGTAGAGCTGTACCCTGTTCGGTGTGATTTCCTTGGTTTCTCTTCCCCACTCCTTTTCCTCCTTTATCACTTCAGAACTTTCATCAGACCTATTTTCTACTACATGGTGGACATCAGATAAAACTTTCTCCACTTTATTATATGAATAAATAGCTTCTCTTGTCTTTTCCTCTCCCTACAATTCCTGAACAATCTGTGTCTTTTTGCATCATTGTTGTGATGCTGTTAATAATCCCATCAAATCTATTCTGCTGATTGGTAAAAATTTGATTATTAAGACTTTCAGATCTTCCTGTCTGCTCTCTGGGTCTTGGACAGTGCCTTTTGCAATGTAATTTTTAGCTGCTTCTGAGGGGTGGATTGGAAATTTTTTTTTTTCCTCCTTAGGATTCACATTTTGAAGTTTTAGTTTCCAGTTTATATGGTTATCATGTATCTTAAAATCACAGTCTTACTACATGGATTTAAAAAAGCCAATAAAATATGAGCAGAACTGGCATTAGCTTTCTGAAAATCAGTGTAACTTTAGAATTTGGGGAGACAATTTCTTTAATTCCTCAAAAAAAAAAAAAGCTAATTCTGGGGAGAAGAGTTGAATTTTGACTTTAAGTGTCCAGGATTTCATTTATGTTATCTATTACTTTTTTTTAAGTTTATATGTAGTAAAAACTGGGGGCTTGGTTTGATGTAAGAAAAAACAAGCAAAGGTATAATTAACTTACATATAATTAAATTTGAATATAGTGTCCTTTTCTTTGAAAAAAGACTTGGAAAGGCAGGTGTTAATGTTTTATGAGGAGTTACAAACTTTGTAATACACTTTTTGCCTTTGGCATATGAAAAGAAAATTTTAGTTTAGGATGGAATGTAGGAGATTTGGGAAGAAATATCTAAACCTTGACAGTAGTTATGTTGAAAATTACACAATTAAATTTTATAACTTAAGAAAAATACATTAGGAATGGGATGGTCAAGCTTTTAAAAAAGTGATATATTGACTGCATATGTCTTAGCCAGACTAGATTTATACTGCTGATACTGTTCTAAAACAGGCAGAGATTTCCAGCTGTGCTATATTCAGGTTGGAGATAGGGTGAGTTGGAGGCTGTACTAAATAAGCAGTGAATCTCATTTTAGCTGTTGAATATCTTTCTAAGCAGTGGAAATTAGATCACATTGTTACCACTGTTGGAGTAACAATATTTAGGTTACTTGTCAGTAGAAAGTTAAAATGTCAGATTGAGATGTCGAACTAGAAAATGTGATTTATTAAATTTTTGTGTGTATTGCAGTTCTCAAATAACGTTACTGCTGTGATTGATTCCCATATCTTGGGGATTTTCAGTTTTACCTTTTTTTTTTTTTTCTTTTTTTCTTTTTTTCCCTTCTGTGTTTCTTTTGTTTACCTGGCTTTTTCTTAAAATGTCCACAGGCTCTACCAGTCTGAGATTGAAATTCTGGTAATATTATGGCTTTGAAATCAAATAAAAGCTCTAGCATCTGAGTAATGGATGATAATGTCCATCTGTTAAGAGGTCTAGATCTTGCCATGTAGAGTTATGCTAGTCAGTCCTCAGCTAGTGCTCACTGCTGTTGGTGTTGAGTGATTGCTGTGAGAGTGTGCACTTTTTATTCCTGATCTCCTTTCTTGTAAATAGAGTATAAGGTAGGGGGCCTGGAAAGTAACAGCACTTGAGGCAACTCTTTCATCACAAGACTTTTTGCACTAAGGCTTGCAAGTATGGTTTGCTTCAGATACACTCATATGGACATTTTGAAATTCGGTTAACTGAGAAAAATATGTATTATATTGATACAGTGCTACAATATAAAAGCAATATAGTATGAAAGGCAGGTTACTTGCTGGTTAAAAGTTTAGTTAAATCTGCACAACGTATTGATGTTGAATGTAATTTTAGAGACAAGTATTGATACTGAAACACAGCACCTTTTTGCTTTTCCTCTTTTCTTGATCTGGTATAAAACAGTTAAGCAAATTGTAGACCTACACATTCTGTAAAAAGAAAATTTTGTGTAGCTGTGGTGCAGGGTGAACTCAAAGTGTTGAAACAAATGGTGATCAGTGTAAGACTGTTGTCTGGCACCCATATGTTCAGTGGCAGCTTCAAGCATAGAGATTTGATTTTTTCTGCAGCTTTGCCTTTAAATGCTGAAATATTTACTCTTTCACATTGCCATCTTAAAGGATACTTTTTCAGACATAAATGCTAGGATTATATTTTATTGCCATAAGTTTCAGCATAACATCTTCTAGGTTTCAAAACAAGAATTCTCTTGAAGAATGAGAGAGATTTGTCAGAATAGTGATTATTTCCATTAGGAAGTATATTACACCCACACATTTGCTGATCTGAAGCCTCTCAAACTTGAATACTAACTCCTCAGGCTGTGTTAGGCCGAGTCACTTTTTTCAATATCTTCCAAATGGATGGTGGCCAAATGATGAAATGTAAGCAGTCTTCATTACTTTGGCTCAGCTAGTAACCATCTTTTAAACAGTATGTTCTTCCAGAATCATAAACAGTCAATACAAACATATTGGTTGAAGCTTGAAGTTGGGGGTTTTAACTCTTGTTTCTTAGAGGCAGAAAGAATAATTTAAAAGTACAATTGAATGCACCTCTTGAATTTCAAACTCTTCCTTTAGAGGACACTTTGAGAATCAGAATAATGCGCTTACAAGGGTAATGCAGTGTGAAGACAACTTTGTGTATTTGAATAACTCAGTATACTACAGCACAATCAGAATTCAGTCAGACCAAATTTACATGTCTTGAGCTGCAGTTTTGATTCTGCAATGGCATCGGTTGTTTTTAAATTCCAAGTCCATTATGTCAGCAAAGAGAGTATGGAGTTACTTTATCCTGA
The DNA here is from genome assembly GCF_034638445.1 of Ciconia boyciana. Taxonomy (NCBI): domain Eukaryota; kingdom Metazoa; phylum Chordata; class Aves; order Ciconiiformes; family Ciconiidae; genus Ciconia; species Ciconia boyciana. The sequence goes on along the minus strand of NC_132934.1, from coordinate 119,245,444 downwards.
ATAAATCTTTCTTTGAGGATGGGAAATTTGAACTCTCAGCTAACACTATAATGAACCTAGATTTCAGGGTACATTTTGAGACAATTGTTTCTGAAATATTTCCATGCATATTAATGTGTATTGTAGAACTTGAGATTGAACTGTGAAACTTCAGAGTTTTTTAAAAATTTCCCGTGCTAAAATCAGGGATAGTTATACTGAAACTCCAAAGCCTTATTTTTATTGCTATCCAAGTTTTCATGCTTAAAAGTGAACCAAAAATGTATAATCTACAAAACAGGAGACTTGCTTATTTTCTCCTATCATCCTCAAAGCATAAGCATTGTCCCTGCCTTTTTAGCCAGTAGGACAAAAAGCAAGAGCCCTTTGGAAGTACTTATTCCAGAAAGGAAATTTGCTCTTTGCTCTGCTCAGAAGTAATCTGAGAGCTGAGAAAAATGTTGAATGAAAAGCATACCACGTGAGAGATCTGAAAGGATTCTGTCGATCACTGATAAATAGATTGTCTAACATTTTTTTACTTTTGTTAACCTATTATATGTATTATTTCAAATGAACAGTGCATTATTGCCAGAAATCTTTGTCTGTAACTTGAAAGCTTTGCCAGTCTGTCTCTTGGCTAGGAATGAAAATGTCTTTTATGGCAAAGTTGCTTCAGGAAAAAAAAAAAAAAAGTAGATACAGCAATGTAAATGCATCTATACCAGTAAAAATGTGTATTTGCTGGAACAGCTTATTCTTTTTGGGAAATGGATTTAATGTATGCCATGTGTGGAACTCTTTTTGCTGTTAAAAGCTGTGTTTCTGCTAGGCTGGTCAGGCAATGCAGTGCATTTGGCAAACCATTTGTGTTCTGACAGGTAGTATGCTTTTTCTCATAAGTGGCTTTCTGAAGAATTTATCTGTAAAACTTAACCCAAGGACTGATAACAAAGTACTATCAATTAAAAAATATTTGTAATTTAACTCCATGTGTTTAGGGTTTTTTTCCCATAATAAATTCAAATTTATTTGTTGGCTTGCAAGGCTTTGAGTTGCATGTGTATGCAGGGAGGGTGGGTTTGTTTTGTATTCTTCCCTCTCCCCTCCTCAAATTAACTTTTTGTTTCTTTATAACAAAACTAGCAAACCCAGAGGGGTCACACCGATCGTAAACCAAAACTATTTCAGTGTTGTTGTCATTCATTGAAAAGCTCTGTGTATCAATGTCTGGATTCTAATAGCAGTCCCTACTGTTTGCTGGTGTTTAAGTGTGTGGTTCTGAATGGCCCTCTAAGAGGGTTATTTGACAGTCAGTAGATCCTCCCAACCTCCCCAACCCCTCCTTGCACTCAAGATAATGAAGGTACATAGGGACCGTCTCCTGCTTTGACAGTTCAGACCTCTTTTGGTCGGAGGAAAGCAGAAAGCCATTCTTCTGAGAGCTAATGCCACCCTGACTGAGGGGTGAGCCCCTGCAGATTCCTGGTTTGTGCCCACTTCCAGAGGCGAGAAGTTTGCCAGCTAAATCCTCTGCGGGTTCAGCATGGAAAAAGGCCAGTCTCAGAAGTACTTAGGCTGTGTAGGGCTTTTTGGGCACCGACCAGCTCCGTCATAGTGCTGGGTATAAGAAGAGAGAACTCAATGACATGGCAGAATAAATTGTAGAGATTTAAGATGATGTGTTTTTACTGCACACTTGTGAATGGCTAAGAGAATGATTATGGTCAGGTACTGTGGCTTACCAAGCACAGGGTAATTTCTTAATGTTTGGTAACTTAATAGAATAACTGATAAGAGGGATGCTCCTCTGTTTTCTGTCCTTGCCCTGTCTAGCTTACAGACAGAGGATGAACTATGGGACTTGAAGGTAGGTGCAGCATGAGTGAGGATGGATAGAAAGGGGAAGAGAAGGAAATCTGCACATGGGCACCAAAATACTGGTTCTTGTTTCTCAGTGATATTTCCTGTTGTACCTCAGTGAACAGTTTTGTAAAACTTGTCATACAGTTGTGTAGTAGATGGAGGTGGAATAAGCACTGTATATTTTAGTGTGCCTTCTTTCTCCTCAGTCTTCTGTTATTCTGCATACCTTTATTAGTGTAATTTCCTAATAGATCTGCCAGTTCGTTAGTAAAATTTTTAAATTTTTGGGTTCCAACTATTTGGTAGAGGTAAAAGCTTAAAAGAAGCTGAGTTTCTCTAGCAAATTTTATAACATGCAGTCCAGGGCAGGATGCTTTTCAAAGCTAGCTGTATGCCAAGGCAGCCTATCAGTCTTGCCGGGCAATAAAGAGATGCTAGTGGGACTGCCAGTCTGCTTAAACACTGCTCTGACAGAAACACCCACCCTCTTCTGCTCCCCTCCCATCTGGTAGGGCAAGTGGTAGTAAAGAGGCAGGAACTTGTGAGGGACTGAGTGTGTTGCTGTGAAGGAAGGAAAGGGGTATCATGGGGGGGCTGAGGTGTGGGAGCTTGGAGATACAGGGTAGATGATGTGGAGTGATACCAGCTTTATGTGTAACTGCATAGGTGATCTTATGGGGAGCTGCAATAACAAGAACAGTAACAGATAACTATAGATCTGCTGCCTGACACTTAAGTTCTTCCGCATAGCTGAAAGAGGTGATGAGAGTGTGACAAAGGGAAGCAGCACACTGCTCTCACAGAAAGAACATCAATGCGATATTGAATTGGCTCCTTCCTCTCATAACACTTCCCCACCCCCAAATAAGGGAGTAGTGCAGGGAAGGGCAATGCTTTCTGAATTTTCAGGTCTCTACTGTTGACTGGAGCCTTGCTGGTCTCACTGCCTAGAAACAGGAGCCATTGTCCCTCTCCAGAGGCTGAAAAGAGTGTCTTTTCTTGGCTCTCTTCAGATACAAAGAGCTTGCTTGGATCAGTGAGGGTTGTTAAATTGACATCTTGCCTTGAAAAATTGTTTTGTTCTTAAAAAAAACTTTTGCCTGTGCTGCTGAGAAACATTCAGCTGGCCCTGTTGAGAGAAGAGAGAGAAGCAAAGGTGTGGGAGATATCAGAAATAGTAATAGTGACTGTGTGTAGAAGGCATGGAGAAAGAGACAATGAGGGCCATTGCAGTTAAACTATGAGACACAGTTACAGGAAACTAGGCTTTCCTGGCTCTCTGCTCAGAGGCTGTTTTTTTAATCAATCTTATAATGCAAAATGACTATGAAAGTGTAGAAGGTTTTTTACTAACTTTTGAGACAAAATTTTAGTATTCAATAGAGGTTTTTTTTTCCTGGGTGCAAACTCAGTAGTCCAGGCTCAGGATCTGACTCACAGCTGAGCTTTGTTCATGCTGGCTTCTGTAAGTACTAGAAGGCTAAGTTAACTCTTCATTTGTTCACTCATAAAAGTTTCTTCAGACTTCTCCCTGGAGCTGTTTATTGAAGAAAGGCTGGCATGCTGCAGATATTTTCAGTGCATTCACCAACACTATGAGACTCCAGTATTAATCAGCGTCCCTGCCCAGCTGAGCTAGGACAATGTTGGCATTACATTAAAATCACCGTGAACCTCTATTGCTCTCAAAAGCTGGATGCAGTTGCGGCTTTTTATACAACTCCTCTAGTGAGGGAAGGTGTCTTACCACTAGGGGTCACTTATGAGCTGGCTTTAGAGAACACAGTAAAGCAAAAAATAAGGAAGGGATGGAAAACATTTTATGTGTAGTGTGTTTTATATAGATTTGCATTAAAATATCTTTGCATGTTTGCAGCTACTGCCCTGTATAATATTTCCTCAATTTTAAAATGGCATTTTAAATTCCACAGGAATCGATGGTACGTAGTGTCAAAATACAGTAAAACATTTTCAATTAAGAAATCTTGATGGGAGATGAAGGGGACTCCAAAAGTGGAGCCAAGTAATTCCAGGTGGTTGCTAAAGCTACCTTTTGCTTTTCTGTTGTTTATCTTCAGGGAATATTTACCATATATTTGGGGGAGGGGGGAAAGAGCAATCTGGCAAACATTCCCTTTATTTTACACTCCTCTAGTTAAAAACCTGTTTTCCTTCTTGCATGATAGCAGCAAACATGCTGTTTATGTTAAACAACCATGAATCACATTTGTAGGCATGTAATAATGAATAGCGTACTTATGTTGCATTATGGTTTGTAAACAACTTTTTGACTATGTATTGATTCAATAAATGTTTTTGATCATTTGGAAAATGCAAGAAGCTTTGAGGAATGAAAGAAAATATCTTGTTTATAGCAATCTCCATAAAAAGGGTCTTTATGCTGCTGTGAGAACTAAAAGTTAATGCCTTTTGTACTGAGTAGCGTTTAATCTTATTGTAGAGCTAGCTCTGATATGAAATTATTATGTGCTGGCATCTAACCAAAGTGCAGCTCATTGAAGTGTATTCTATCATGTTTCAAGGCTTGCCTCTAGTCAGTGTGCATGATACTTCACAACCACTTTCTTCAGTAGGCATGTTCTTTCTGTACTGTAGAGAATGGAAAATTTTATTATCCTTTCAGAATTGCTTATGTAATACATACTGAAAACATTTGTGAGCTTGATGTTCATGTCTTCTGCTAACTTCTCACTCCTGAAATGATAGAGAATAGCGTTAGGGTTGGATACCCTTTCTTGAGTATAGGTCACTCAGCAGAGAGCGTTGCTAGCCAGTGCATGAGGCTGAGTTTTCTTAGTTTCAGTTTATCTTGGAGTTTGTAGTAGGAATCTAAATAAAAAAAGTAAAATCCACAGTGGCAGACTAATCCAAATTCATGTTGGTTCTGTGTCTAACACAGGCACACATTCTATCTTAATGTGAAGGCTGTAATTAAAATTACTGGTCTTGGATTTTGTTTCAGCGCTCAAAAGTTGTAACTGATAAACCTTTTGCAGTCAGGGTTCAGGGTACTGCCTTTGAGCAGATGGGTGATTTTAGATAGCAAGAATCCATAACTTGTGACAAACGCTCTGGAGATCTGGCAATTTGGCATCGATTCGTTTACTATGACCTCACTGGTAAAGATCTGACAAAAGTGGAGTATTTCCAAACATAAAAAACTTGAGATTCTCTGACTGTCAGTGGGGCCTGTGGCTAATTTATGTAAGTGAGACTGGGAAAATGAGAACAGGCTTGGCATCAGCTGGAGTCCTGTGAGATGCTATCATGTTACCATTGCTCAGAAATGACGATACATTTCCACAATGAGAAATCATTATAATGGTTATCTAACAGTTTAATTAGTGCTTCTTTTGTATCTTTACTTTTAAACAAATTATGTCTAGATGGTATAAGACTATATATTTTAATTAAAAGGAAAAGTTGAATAAAAATATATAACCAAGAGGAAATAGAAGTGTCTCCTTATATTGCTCTTCAAAAAAGATAAAACTACAAACTTTAGCTTTTTTTGAAATAGTGCTTTTACCACATTGAGGTCTTCTGAATATATTTCTTTGACTTTTAACGGTGCTTTGACAATTCAGTTACACAATAATGTTATCAGAAAAAAAATTGTCCACAACACAAAGCTTATTATTTAAGTTTATCAAGTTTAATTTATTCTGGAAAATTAAGATGGGAGTTTAATTAGAGTTATCATTGATTTAAAAGACATTCCAGTATTCTCAGAGTTTGTCGATGAAGAAGACGAAGACTGCAAAAAAAATTATCAAATATGACTTGTGTCAGCAATTGATAGGGAAGGGACTGACTTAGAGATTCTGTTGTATTTATCATTTGACAGTTCATTTTAAGAAATGATTTGGGGTTTCTGACATGTTGAGGAAATCCTGAAATTCCAGGTGCAGTGGGAATGGAATTTGCCATGTGACTATCTGGCTGACGTTATGCAGTTCTTATAGTGAAAAGCTGATTAAAGAACAGCTGTTAGTTTAAATCAGAAAGTTTGCTGTAGTTTCTACTACAACTTTTATGTGAAAGCTTTTTTTATTTGGGTTTTAGTCAGTCTTCACAGCAAGTGGAATGTGTTCCAGTTTAGTAAATCACTGTACTCAGTTACTTGGCAATTGTAGTGGTGACACTAATTACAAGGGATTTACGTGAATATTGAAGCAAGGTTTTCTCAGAAGAAAAAAATCAGAATAAATCTTTTTCTGTCTGTTTTCATGGTATGCGTATTTTTCTTCAGCCAGTGAAAGTATCCTCTGTAAAAGTGCTGTGTAGCTAAGTCCATCAGGGCAACCTGTATTCTTACAGTTAGATTATACAGGCCTGTGCTTCACAGGATTACATGATTTAATTTTAAGAATTTCAGCTGGTCACCATTTTATCTGTGCCAGCATTCCCTTGTGCAAACACTAGAGGATGTACAATGGTGATGAAGTTCAGTACTTAAGTATGGCACTACATCTGTATAAAATTATATATACAGACTTGTGTAAGTCTGTGTGTATATGTGTGTTAATATGTATCTTTTTAAAAACTCTGTATATATTCTTATTTTATTAGCCATATTGGCAACCTCAAGTTTCAGAAATCAAGTTAAGTCTTTCTTTACCCCTTCCTTAATAAATGCATGATATAGTAGAAATTATGAAAGTGACACAGGCCCAGAGAAGACGACTAGCCCTGGAGAAGAACTCCAGCCCTGAGAAAAGTTGAGTTAGAGTTACTCATCTAGTGTGTAAATTGGAGCATGCTCCTTGACTGATGAGGGTAAGAACTTTTTTGAGAGGAAAAAACCTCAGGAAGAAGAGTTAGTGGATCTAGTTTGATACCAGATGAAAGAGAAGACAGACACTGTGTGGGAGGAGAGAGGGGAATGGGGTAACAGCTGAAGAGGCAGAGGTAAGGAGCAAGACTTGACCATATAGAAAACAACTTGTATTACTGCATTTTCTAGCATTCCCTACAGCTGCTAGTTATCATAATGCATATCTAAAAAATTTAGCTATAAAATCTGTGTTACTTTGGACTGATCATTTCACTAGCATGTAAGATACATGACAACATTTGATTTTTAGAGCTTCCTTTATTGAGAATCACTTCCCTTATCTAGTGTGTATTGTTTCTCAAGTGTGTACTAAATTGTACTGTTAAACTTATTTAAGAAATATTTTAAGTACTACTTCAGAAAACACTTCAAAATATCCTTCTGAATTTCTAAAAACTGAATAAATGTATAATTAAAGTTAAAGCCAAGCTTTAAAATGTATAATTAAAGTTAAAGCCAAGCTTTAGCAGGATCAGTATTGGGGAGACTAGTACAGCCTGTCCCTACTTGTTTTAACATGGATAAGAATCCTTACTGCAGTTTAAGAGTAGTAGTGGCCATAATAAATTTACAGTTTTTGTACATGGTGAAAACTAAGATTTGAAGACAGAACAATAGATCATTTAATAACTTAAGTCTTCAGAAGTGGGTACACAGACTGCTGAGTCTCAAAACATTCTTCAGACAAACAACCCGCATCAAGATTTTTGCTCAGCTTCTTGCCTTTCAATATAGACTTACTATAAAGTGAATACCTTGTTTTAGCAACTTCAGAGAGTGAATCTAAATAAAGGTAAGGTGATTTTTATTTGCTAAGATCCAAATGTGAAGGGAGATTATGGATATAATGTGTATTACTGAGTAGTATGCATGTTTCCTTTTTTCTGTTTGTCATATCTTTTTTGATGTTACACTTGCAACAAAGTAATTGCTCATCATTTCTTTGTAACTTACGTTTCAACTGATGAAGGAGGTCATAACTTCAATAGAAAAAGTTACATTGTTCTCATTATAAAAATTATTTTAAAGGAAGAGCAATATTCAGTTGGAGAAAGTGTATCACCATCTCTTCCGCTTTAAAGAACTGTGCCTGGATGCTCTCTACCTATTGTATAAAGACAACTTTTAGGAATTGAAAAACATCTTAAGATCCTCTGAATTTTAAGATGGAGATAACTGTTTTGTGGGAGCATGTCTCAGCATTTCCATGTAGTCAAAATCAACAGAAATTAATTCCCGGAGGTATTTCTGAAATTCTTTTGCAAGATAATGAAAAATAATTGGTTTTTGATGCATAATCATCAAGACTTAAATAGAAAATTACCTATGGCATGTTTTGACTTTAGAACTCATTACATGAAATAAGCAATTATCCATGCATTTTTCTGGTCTGGAAGATATACTTTTTCTCTTTCCAAAATTGAATTGTTGGTATTATGATTAGTTCATGTACCACAGCTACCTGACAGGAATAGCAGCTGCACAGATAAAAGTTATCTAATTAGTTTTCCATTTTTTGACTGCTTTTTACATGTTGGTATATTAGTACAGTATATTAGCTGATAGAAGAGAAAATACAGTAGCTGAAAGCAAATGCTTATTCTTATTTTTTGCTTCCTATTGAGAAAGGGGTGCTTTCCATAAGCAGTATGAGCTGCAAATTACAATAAATATTTGAGCTGCTTGTTTGAATTCCTGAGGTTTTGTTAGAAATACCTGAAAACATTTAAAGTTGTACTTTTGTCTTTAAAATACTTCTGTCATTATTTTAAATGAGAATAGTTGATATCGGGAAGGTTTTGAACTGAGTTCAAAAGATTACTTGTCTTTCATGGGAGAATACTTCATTGAAGCTGTGAGGCATATGCTCTTTGGCTCACAAATCCTTATGATATAGATTGCTAGAAGAGGAGATACTTACCTTATGCTTGCTGTGTTACTGTCTCGTGCATCTGCTGCTGGCCACTGTTGGAGAAAAGGTACAGATTTAAAGGGGCATATTATATTGATATGGCTGCTGCTTTGTCCTTGTATTCGTATCGTTTGAGCAGCAGCGGCTTTTGGCAAGAGCTGCCCCTTTCTACTAAGCGTTAGTTATTTTGTCATTTGAAAGAGAAGTTCATCAGCTCTTGCAATTATGGAAAGCTTTTCCTTCTACCTGTTTTAGCCATAGGCAACATCTGGGAAGCAACAAAGTTTCATTTGATATTTCAGTCAAGTGGTATGTATGAATAGCTCGCAATGATAAGGATATGCTTTTGTTATCTCTGCAGCAACCATTTCTTTTTGGAGGTGGGAGTGCACTTCAGTCTTCTCTAAATATTTTCAAGCTTTTTTCTTTCCTGCGTGATCCTTTCTGTCTAATGATGGTCTCCAATTAGCAGTCCAGGAATAGCAAATTAGACATTTTTGAACTGCAATAAACCTTACTACAATTATTGCTATCCTTATTGCTCCATACAAAACAATTTCTCCATCTGTTCAAGCATGTCTCTTCCTCTTAGAAGCATATGATAATTTGTGGTAGAATGTTACTTTTACAGCCACCATCGCGTTCCTGATTTTGTGTAATAACAGTACCTTGGCAAACTGAAAGTACACATCAAACTTTAAACTCAAAATTAAATAATAATTGCTTTGCTCTGTCTCGTGTTTACCCGGCTATTACATTCAAGAAACAGAGATCCATATTGTCCCTATTTAACCAAGGATAAATTAATCACTAAGTGTCATGGACTGAGTATACAGACTTCGTCTGTAGCATGAGTTCATTCGTTTGTGTGGAACTATTCTGGAAATGCATTTTAAACTCTTTTTCACATTTTAGTACTGATTGAATTAATCCCTGAAACTTTTTCCCTCAAGACAATTTGTTTTTAGAAGTTAGCCCTCTGGTTTGAGACTATTAATTAAGGGCCTTCAGCAAAGGTGGTTCATATTTGATCAGTTAAAAGTTCATCTTTGGAGTGGATATGTGCAGAGCTGGTATTCAGTCTTTCAAAGCTTTTGCTTCATTCTGGCCAGGTTCTTGATTTTAGTGTAGTCTGGGTAGGAAGTTGTAGTCTTAGTCCTCATTTCTGTAAGACTCTCTTGCCCAGACCTTCGCTATTTTTCTTTTTAGTATTACAGCAGGGTTCAAAAGTTTCAATTCTACCACTTTCTATGGTCAGTCAGGAGCTAGGAAATGCACAATACAGCCATATGCCTTGGGAGCCGGAATCCCCTTTCACTCATGGCTGCTGAGCTGGAATGAAAAATTACATTAAGCTCTACTGTTACTCCACTTAAAAGCTTTTATACCTTGCCAGAAGTTTGAGGCTTGCACTGCAGTTGCTAACCTTTGCAGTAGACTACATTAGTGTCCATGTGTAGCAAACATTTGCTGTTTACATAGTTTTCAACAAGTATTTCCATAAGGTTGTATTTTGTTGTCCCCTCCAGACCGCTGCCCCCCAAGACATTTCCTCACCTGGGTTAATACTGAATTTTAATGGGAAAAGTCTAAAAAATGAAGCCATCTTCTTTTTCAGGTGTGCTACTCAGTTGAGTCTTAAAACAACACAAGAGCATGTTTCCAAGCATTGTGGTTAGATTTTATTAAATGAGGTCTCTTTGGGATACATTCTACATGAAGTGTTACCATTTGCATTAATGAATATTGCAAAATTTTGTTTGACAGACTGGGTCTTCCCTCAACTCTGTTAACAGTAACAGAGCATAAATATCCCTAAGTGCAGAAACAGGTGGTTATCCTCAGAGACAAGTCAAGGGAATCCAAAGTCCTTCAGAATAAAGAATGTGCTATTGTCAAAAATGCTCCTGACTGCCTGTGTTTGCTTCTGTTGAGCACTTCTCATACACTGCCTCGATCTCGAATCTGTTCTTGTTTGTTTCTTTGAGTGCCTTGTTTCCCAAAGTCATTCCTAAAACCCTGAATTTCAGTCATGAGCTTTGAATTCTGCTGCGTTGTCTGCAATACTGTGAGTTCTATATGCCAAATGTGGTCTTTTGGAGTAGAAGCTAGTGGTGTATGTGACTTGACTAAAGTCAACTTGGCACTGGACTAGCTAAAGGGTTTGTCTAGATAAATGTTCGGCCTTATCCCTGTGAGGGTTAAGTATGTTGTACGTCCACCTTTAAAAATTAAATTCGGGATTTTTTTCCCAGTTATCCTTGACAATTGCAGAAATGCTTTCAGGTGGCTGCTCTCTAAGGACGTTGGCTCTGAAGTTAGTTCTAGAAGCTGCCTGTGTATCAGGACCCTTACAGCTACAGGAAAGTGTAGTGTATGATTTGCTTACTATCTTCTTGCTTTTCCTCTGAGGAAAAATTTTTACCTCTTTTGTACTGAACAAGGTTTCAATCCCAGCAGAAGAAAGTAAGTGTTAATTCTGAAAGGGCTGAAAAAGGGAGAGAAGAATTACAACGTGTTAGAAAACATGCAGCTAGGATAACTGTAAATGTAGTTTGTATCATTCACTCTTACAACTTGGCGTTATAGTACATGGGTGTGAATTTTCCCCATGTTTTGTAACAAAAATTTATTAACTTGTGATAAACAGAATATTATTGAGGCTTCCTTCAGAGTTCTTGATTTGATACCTAAATTTTACATTGCTGTATAAGTATATGACGTATTTTCGAAGCATGAAGCTTAACTTTTTTGATAGACTCCGCTAAATAAAAAGCATTGTTTTCCTTTTTTTTTTTTTTAATAGATAATCCCATGCTGTCATGCTAATGTTTTTTTAGGATCTTGGATTAGCAAGGAGATCTTAGTTACAGTGAAAGTTAGTAATTGTTATCTTATTACTGTTTTTTATCTTTGGAGTAGGTGTATTATAAATAGCATACCATGCATGTTCTTGCCATTATAGCATACAATTTCCAAGAAATTCTTCCTTTCTAAGATGTTTCTTTTAGTATCTTTTTTTATTTATAAACTGTTATGTCAACCTGAATAGGTTTTAGAAAGGATTATAGAATACATGTATCACGTTGAACATTAGCTGTGCAACTTTAGGGACATAACTGTATTGTAATCTCTGAGTTGTGGTACATGTGAAAATGTGTTGTGGTTTCAGCCTAATATTTCACAGACATTTCTTTAGCTCAAAAACCTCTACAGTGTGACAGAATTGGGAGTTCTTGCTCAGAAGAAGCAAAAATGAGGTACAGCTGAAATCTTGTCGTTCGGGTTTAATGCATCTTTGCAGTGCTAAGAGGAGAATCTTTGGCTCCTGTCCTACTATTTCATATTCATGAACACTAAATTCACTCACATTTTATGTATATAAACCTGGTGAAAGGCAAAACAGACCTGATGGAAAACCTTAAACTAAGAACTGGGTATTATCAGTGCTAAGAAAAAATATTTTCTTAGGTTTTATTTACTTAACGCATTCTACTACTAATTCCAAGATTTTCAACAAACATTTTTTCCTCAGTTTAAAAAAAAAAAAAAAGTTTTGGTACCAAATAAAAATACTATTATGTGATAGCTGTTCAACAGAGCCAGTTTTACCAGCTGTATATATTGCATCAAATTTATTGCCCTATTAGCTGAGAACAAAATTCTTCTGTATTTTTTTTTCTAGTCAATACAGAATACTTTTGAGAGCAATTTAAAATAAATTTATACAGCATTTAGGGTTAGATTTATATCTTAATTTATTCTTCTAAACATGACTTTGGTTTTTCGTGTGTGTGGATTTTTTTTGTTTTTTAAAAAAAACACATTAATATGCATAATGTTCAGATTTTAGTGCAAAAGTGGAATGTCTTTTTCCTTCTGCCTGGTTTCCCTATACTTATTTTTAACACAGTTGCACATATGCTCAATTTACTGTACACTTTTCTTCAAAAAATAACAACAGTTTTGTTACAAAGTAGGTGTCACAAAGAATTAAATGGTCAAACCGTAATTTATCACACCTTTTTCTGGTAGGATAAATCAACACCTACTAGTCCTCTGATTTATCAGCCCTTTCATTGCAGTGCTCTTTTTTGTGAAGTGTTATGTAGTGATGTTATGTCAAAGGTAGACCTTGTTCTTATTGATCCTTTACCCTCAAAGTCAGCTTTACAGTCTGTTGCAGCAAATGTACTCCAATTACTGTGCTATGTTATGATACCAGTTTACCTTGCATAGGTGGTCATACACTGTTTAATTTCTGAGATTAAGAGCTACAAACTACTAAATGAGATTTTGTCCTGTAATTTTTAGTGTCCTTTAGTTTAAACTAAAATTTTATTATGGATGTTACTAAATTATGCTAAATATGAGGGGATTTTGGTACATACATTCTTTGTTCCTTTCTTTTTGTGTGTATGTGTGTTCACGTGCTAGAATGTAGTTATATGGTAACATGTGATTACAATTTTTTTTTAAGTATGCTTGGCTTAAAACCTGGTTAAATTCAATCCTTTAGTGATTCTTGACAGAGCTGGGAATTCTGGAAGAGGTTTTGACATCTGAATATGGGCTATTGCATTCAAAAGTTTTAAATAAGGTTTGAAACTGACTTGGCAAGTGCTTGCGAACAATTTAATACACATGTGTTTAGTGTGTCATCTTGCTCTGCTACCTGCATTATAAAACCTGCAATTTTGGATTTTTTTGGTAAAACTGATACTGAGCCTAAGCCTGTTTTTTCAACTTGTGTAACATGTTGATGATGCACTTGTAATGTATTAGAGGAGTACTCATTTTGTTGTATGTGAATATGGAGCTAACTTATGCAGTGCTAATAGATGTTAATAAAATATTTTAGAATATTTTTTAATACAACTGTGGGGGTTTTTACCATAAAACACAGATTGAATTTCAAATAACTTCTGTTTTTATTAGAAACCTTGCAGAGGTCTCAAAATCGGCACAAGCCACAGTAAATTAGTGCAACATTAATTTGCTGAAGCAGTATTTTATAAGGAGTTTTTGTTTAAGTAGACTTTTGGCCTTCCAGAATGGAATATGGTTCTCTTTCATATGTAATGTGCTTTTTTCATATGCATGGACGGCTTCAGGTTTTTTTAAAGATACGCTTTCAGTTCTGGATGACGTTTAGCCTTTGACCCAGCCACTTTCTTACAATAAACAGTTTGTTGATGAGAGCAGCTGCTGGGAAGATTGCTTCCAGACTGTTCTGTTGCAGCTGAGTAAGAAAAGCAAAAGCCAGGATGCACCTTACAGCGTTGCTCTGTTGTCCCCCTTGTTCCTCCGCTCAGCTCTGGTTTGCATTGAGGGCAATGCAGTGGGGCCTTCTGTAGCTAGCCTTGTCCTGTGGCTGCGAAGGCTGTTACGTAGTCAGGGCCCGTAAATGGTAGTACTTTATCAAAACTGAGAAATCAAACCAAATGTGTTCTGCTTAGAGCAGTATGCATTTGCTCTTTTTTTTTTTAATTGTTCCATCCTTTTAAGAATTTTTGATACTTTTTTTTGCATATGACAATAAAGAAAAAATGCGATTGCCTCATTTCCTGTATTTGTTTTGCATGACTGAATGATAGCATGTGCCTTCTAGCAACCTAATACCTAAGCGTAACACTGTGCTAAAAACAACAGAGATACTGATATAAAAAACTTGACATGAAGACCATTTTTCCTTTTCATTGCTAGTTAATTTCTTTTCATCTTATTTTTAACCTTATTGACAGCATTCTTTTCTCTACAGAAGGTAACATCTGATATATTTTTCATTAGTCGGTGAATTCTGACCTGGGCCCTGCAGCCTGTTTTTAGAATGGACTGCTGCACATTGGATAAATTAATTTTCTGCCTACATACAGTGCTTTTTAAAGCTAAATTTAATTTTGGATTCAAATTCAGGCACAGATTTATGAGCAGTTGCTGGACATGTAGACAGGGAATGGTTGAAATCTAAGATGCTTCATGTTCAAAGAAATCTAACTGCAATAAAAAGCGTAAGGATACTTTGCCACACTTTGTTAAAAATCTTTCCCTTTTTTAGACTAGGTATTCCACATACCAGTTGGCAAAATGGACCTACTTCTGTATGTGACCATTTATACTCCCCATACTGCTGAGATGATGCACTGTTTATGTAATGTAATACTTTTTTTTTTTTAAAACACACTGAAGTGTGGAGACAAAAATAAGGAACTTGGTGTCTGGAATGATCTTTCAGAAATGATTAGCTTTTTGTGCCTCTCTTGAGAAAGTATATTGCAGACTAAGGTAACTACCCAAACCACTAAAGACTCCTAAAAATCCAGTTGGTTGTGAATTCAGAAAGTTACCAAACCGTGACATCTTTCTAAATGCCCTTCCATATTTTATGCAATCAACTCATGTTTTGCACTGTATCTGGGTTTAGGAAATATAAAAAGATTGTTAATAAACTGAAACAGATTTCCTAGTTATGTAGTATCCTGAGAATGCATAGCAAATATCAGCCAAGTAACTACAGAAGTTCATGAGAACATGAAATGAGAATGCACCTCGGTTGTACTACAATAAAATCTTTATGAAGTTCTTTGGGGGATGGGGAAAGGAGGGAGTGGAGAACTGGAGATTTCTCTCCTTCCTAAGATTTTTATACTATGAACTAACACAGAGAATTGTGAAAATAATGGCCCTCTGCATGCTGAACAGAGTAAGATAGATGTACAGATTCTCCCCTGACTTAGCCTAGAGGGGTGACCTCAGCTAAAATATGTCTTTCTATTAATAAAATATGCAAAACAAATGAAAATATTATAAGTAATGTGAAGATAGATTAAAATCAGCCAGTGGGGCTGTGGAGGGAAACTATCTACCTTGCTCAATGTTTATCTATTTCCTTGAACAAAGACAGAACTTTGAAATTAATTATAAGCAGTTAATATTAAGAGAAAAGTTTTATATATGCTTTCTGAAAATTGATTCATTTGAATACTTTATATATTTCAAATCAGATTATGAATGTCTTGTAAATAGCCTTTGTGTTTTACAGTTCTGTTTATTCTTTTTGTTTCAGTTGTTACAAAATCCATCTTCAAGCTTACACTTACTTAAGTCTAAAAGGGCAAGTATTCAGGACTCCACATGTTGATGTGTAGTTTGATAATGTTATTACATATTAATGACATCTGAACAGTATCGAAATAATGATTATGACTACCTAATGAAATCTCTTAGTCTGATTGTCTGGTTAGAGACACTAGCTCACAAACACAAATAACACATCTGCTATCTACAGCTTTACTAAGTCCTACTGAACTAGTAGAAGATGGCCACTACAACTTAATTGCCAGTATTGTTTTTCTTGGGAGGGAAGAGCAACCTTTCTCCCATCTTTGTGACTGTTTCTATGGAAGAGGTTACAGCAGGCCTATTCTTCATCCTCTTCCAGTTCCTCTGTCCAGGCTGGGATCACCAAGACATTATCTTCTTTCCTCATTTGATCTATCAAGTTGTTGGGGTTTTTTCTCCTTTCTTCAGTCTTTTCCTAGAGAGAAAGACATTGTACTGGGATTCCTCCCCTTGTAAAAGAAAATTATACCTTTTCATGAATGGTTGTGGTACTAAACTTAGTATTTATAAATTGTTTTACAAAGCCTCAGTAAAAGGTAATATATACATGCCAGGGTTTGAAAGCAATAAAGATAATATATAACTTCACATTTTTTCTGCATCTTCTGTATATTTACAGTAAGCTTTTTTGGTGCCATTTAATATTTATTTATTTATTTTTAGCATTTTTCTATATTGACTGAGTATGAACGTGATTTTAAAATGGGGCTATGGTTGTATTATGAAACTGTCATCTGCTTCAGATCTCAAAGTATGGCATTATTACAGGAAGTAAAAACACAGGCAGCATCAGAAAAGCATTTTGTGTGCCTCATTAGTCAGAAATGTCTGCCAAAACCTTGCCCTCTTGTGCTAATAGCTGACTTTTCCTGCTGCTGGCCTCCTAAGTCGCTAGCATTCGGGGCTGGAGTTGCCACTGTAGATGTGTTTTTTGCTGGCGCCAGCCTACTGCTTACTACCACATTGGACTTCAGTTTGTTTCTATTGGATTCAAGAGATGCTATGGAAGCTCTCCAGTGGTTAATTTAACACCTTTAAACTTGTAGCGCTGTTGAGCAAAGCTGTGTAATACAAGGAGGATATATTTTTTGTGTATATGTATATGCAAGTGTGTATTTTTATATTCTAAAGTTGAAATCAGATTCTAAGTGCCGTGCACTCTTTATTAAAATGTGTTCTTTTCCATCAGTGCTGTTACAGAATTTATATGAAATATATACATTTAAGATCATACCTGAACCAAATAATACTCATTTGAAAACTACCAATTTGGGAAAAAAAGCAGGTTAGCCATATTGAAGTTGTCATGTCTATAAATGTGATTATGCTCCAAACAGGCTATTCATGTGTTCCTCTAAAAGACTGGTACTTTATGCCTGTGTAATCTTCACTTGTTTGCAGTTAATAAACATATGTGTGTATGTGATTTAATTAGTACATCAACTGATAATATATGAATCAATACATGAACTGCAAACTTTTAAAAAGCAAAAATAGAGGTAGTTTGTTGGAAATGATTACATTTTATGCAAAGGAAGGAGAAAAACTGTTAATTTGTATTCTAGCTATGTATCCAGAAGGTGAATGCTTGGCCTCACTTACTCAACAAGCAACAGCTAAAATAGAGTATTATATCATAGTCACAATATTGAGTCATCGGTTAGAGCATCGGTAGTTAAAAATGTCTCATTTTTCCTCCCAAGAAAGGAGAGAGCGGACTGATGTATGTTTGTTTGGTTTATGGTGTTATATTTTTAGCTTTCATTTAGTTTCGCCTCCATGTTTTTAATAGAAACCAAATGAATTTAGGCTGTGACTGAATTTTGTCTTAACAAAGAATTCCATTGATACAGAGTTTAAGATCTATCGTCACAGAGTTTGCTAGAAAAGAGCAGCTCCCAAATATGCCCAGTGAAAAAGATACTTGCATATATCTGTGTGTGTATATGAACATACGTATAAAAATAAGAAAATACATCAAAATTCTATATATATAAATAGAATGTAAGACTAAAGTCTTGGATTTGGGATTATTTTGAACCATTATAACTGAAAGTTTATGTGCTTTGTGCATAAGTCTCATTGGTTGATAGAGCCCAGGTGCAAATAAAATCTTCTCCATCAGGAGCTGTAATTTTCTGTTATTTTATACTACAACAGAGAAGGGTCCATATGCAGCTGGTTTTTGTCTCTTATGTCTCCCTCTTTTCTCCTTTTTGTTCAATCTCAACCGCTGAGTAAGGGTTAGGAAAAAGTGAAACTAATGATTACAAAAATAAAAAGAATTTTAAATGGCAAAAGAAAACTTCTGTTACATAGCAGTTTCTTCACATACCTGACCAAACTCTTAAAATCATAGAAAGCAGATGTTAAATCATAAACAAAATAGAGCTTTTACTCTCCTTCTTTACATTACAATTACCATTTAAACTTTAGTTCAACAGCTTGCAATGTCAGACTTGCAATCCTTGATACAGTGACCCCTAATAAACCTTTGTGCTGATCAGTGCAGGAGCTGACGGTATATAGTATGCAGTAGCTTATTCTATGAATGCAGTAGCTTATTCTATGCTATTTCTATGAATTTTATGAATTAGCATCCACTGTATCTCCCTACTCGCTCAGAACGACTTTTCATTTAGTGGCACTTTCAGTCTGACAGTCAAAATTCTGCTGGTTGATCTCTTTGTCCCTGGGTACCAGATCAGTGAGGCTGTCACTGCTTCGAAATTGCATCTCTCTCCATGCCTCTGTCCAGGGGGATTTAAGGTGTGCTTTGGAGTGCTGGGGGAGAATTTGGTAGTGAGAAGTGGTGGGTAGTTCCTGTTGATATAGTGCTTTTCTGCTTTTGGTAATTGTTTTTTACAATGCATTGAAAATATATTGTGCTTTTACCATTTAAAATATGCATAGAAAAATTTTTTCGTTATAAATATTAAATTTGTAGTTGATTATTTTAACTGTGAAAAGCTGATTAGCTCTCTTGTTGCCAAGTTGTTTGGTTGACATGTCAAATTTCATTCTTTCCTTAAGAAAGAAGGCAATATCTTTGCTTTAGAGAATGTACATATAAAATGTGGTTTGAAAAATGAACAGTTGTATAGGAAATTAAATTTGGCTTGACTTCAGTTCTATCCAAAACTGATGCAGTAATGATGAATAACAATTTCGGAATATATATGTGCCACCCTAAAACAAGTGTAGTTAATATATTTACAAAGTATGTACTGATAATATGGGAAATACAGATTTTAGTATGATTGTATGTGTAAGTAGCTGCAGATATTGTTGCTGGTGCCTGAATATGTAACAGCTGCAGCTTTTTTGATTGCATACTCATTTAAAGCTTGTACCTGCATGTTTTAGGATTTTGATAATGGTCAGGGTAAGCAGTGGCCAGGACTTTGGGTGTTCCCTTACCTTGCGTTGGGTGCCTTGTTTGACACACCTGATCTGGTCCCAAAGGTGTGGAAGGCCAGACAGTTCCTGAACCAACACTTTTCATTTAAACGGCCACCAGAGGTTGCTGCAGAACGGCGGACGCAGCTGGGGATAGGTTTTGAATTCAAAGCTGTATCCTGAACTTAGCAAAACTAGCACACTTCAGGTTCTGACGTGATTATATTCCTTTCGAATGGAGTTGAAGCAGAGGTTAACCCTGATTTCTTGTATATGTGTGGTGGGTTGACCTTGGCTGGATGCCAGGTGCCCACCAAGCTGCTCTATCACTCCCCTCCTCGGTGGGGGTGGGGGGGGTGGGTGCGGCAGAAAATAAGATGGAAAAAACCTCGTGGGTCAAGATAAAGGCAGTTTAACAAAACAAAAGCAAAGGCAAAGGCAAACAAAAGATTTATTCTCTACTTCCCATCAGCAGGCGATGTTCAGCCACTTCCTGGGAAGTAGGGCATCAGTATACATAGCGGTTGCTCCGGAAGACAAATGTCATAATAATGAACGCCCCCCCACTCCTTTCTCTTAGCATTTATTGCTGAGCAGACGTCATATGGTATGGAATATCCCTTTGGTCAGTTTGGGTCAGCTGTCCTGGCTATGTCCCCTCCCAAGATCTTGCCCACCCCCAGCGTACTGGTGAGGGGGGAAAGTTGGAGAGACAGCCTTGATGCTGTGCGAGCACTGCTCAGCAGTAGCCAAAACACTGGTGTGTTATCAACACCTTTCTAGCTACCAATACAAAGCACAGCACTATGAGGGCTGCTGTGGGGAAAATTAACTCCGTCTCAGCCAGACCCAATATGTTTATTCATTATATAAAAATGCACTTCTCTGTGTGCCAGTATAATTCTGGGCACCAAAATGTATTGGTTCAGCATGTGTGTTTCTGTAACTTTGTGTGAAGGAGGTTCTTATAGTGAAAATTAATTTTTCTAGCATGTACTTGGACAGCACTTGAAACTTTGCTTTGTTAAAAATGTAAAAACATTTTTTAGGAATTTTTAAAAATCAAATGCTGTTCTTCATTGTGTATTACTCATGTTTATATTTTTGATCAGCTCAATAAATGTGTACATTATAGGAAAAGTTAACTTCATAATTATACACATGTAACAATTCTTAAATGGTTCAGTATGCATTAGAAACAAGAAAGTTAAATCAAGAAGTAAACCTAAAAACTGTGGGGGGAAAAAATCACCTGAAAGAATATACTCAAGAGGATAAATGGTAGGAATTGTGTGGCATATTTGTAATAACGTAACATCGTGCATAAATATAGATGCTATTTCAATCTTTTCAGAACGTATGCTGTAGCAAAAGTACACCAGACTTTCTGACGCATAGTATCAAGCACTTTCATTGTTTGTTTAGAATGTAATAATACTTTAAGTACCTTTATTTTTTAACTTAATGTCTGTTTCTTTAAGTCTGTAAACCTGTCCTTATGTGAGTTAAAATTATGGTTTTGTGTCTGGGACTTGCATACTCAATTATGCTAAGTAAATTTCATAGCAATAGGAAAGCAATAGGAAAATGCACTTTCTGATTAAGCACAGTTTCCATATAGTTTCCTCACAAGAATGA
Organism: Ciconia boyciana; assembly: GCF_034638445.1. Classification (NCBI taxonomy): domain Eukaryota; kingdom Metazoa; phylum Chordata; class Aves; order Ciconiiformes; family Ciconiidae; genus Ciconia; species Ciconia boyciana. Next base: position 119,224,670 of record NC_132934.1, on the reverse strand, counting down.
AAGCTATAATTTTTCTAAATGTCAGCTACAGCTAATAAGTTACTGTGTGTGTGTAAAACAAGTAGGATAGTGTGTAAAGAGTTCAGCAGCAGTCTGTCAAAGCTATGATTTTACACTAATATACAAGTGCTTCATGCAGATCAAGTCAAAGAAGTGCTCATAAAACCTTTAATGCCACATCATCATTTACGATGCATATGCAAAAACAAAAAAAAAAAGGAAGAAAATATTTAAAGCATATTTTATCCAAGAAGTTAGATGGAAAGAGTTCTGATGGAGCTATAGAAAACCAAGAAATGAGAAGTAATTTCTCTGTAACTAAAATTTAGCTACTGAGTCACTCTTAGATCGTCCTAGGGCTTAGAAGCTAGTGCCTGGTTGCATTTGGAAAGAGACTATACCTTTCTTCGTGTTATGCTCTGCTACCCGTACTACAGGGCTGCAAACCAGTAAGTCTGCTGACATTCAGCATACAAAGAACGTCACACAAGGAGCAGTGTCTGTGTGAAACCTGAGAATGTGTAGTTTCTGAGGATGGAAAATCTATAGAAAGGTGTTAGGAACAGGACCACTTTTCTCATTCCTTCTTAAGATATAACAATGGGATTTGGAAAATTGGAGTAATTCCTTGGATAGATAACTATTTCTAGGAAGTTTGCTCTTAATTGCAGTTTGTGGGTTTAAAAGAGTTGGGCTGGAGCTCAGGGACATCTTGTTCAAGGGCAAGAGAGCTTAGTCCTGTCTTCAGTACTCACATAGGAAACACTCATATTCTGGTTCCCAGATATGGCAGTAATGGGAAGGAGAGGCATATATTTGGTTAGAAGTTTTTTATTTAAAAGTCAAATATCTTCCTCTTTAAAATTTGAGGGCAGGAATCACTAGTAGATTAATTTCAGTAGAACAGAATACACGATTTTTGTGGTTTCGTATATCATATATCATATAAAAGACCACTTTGTCTCTAGAAGGAGAGCTCTTCGAAATCTAAGCTACACAGTTAGCAAAAAGAAGTCCCAGGATCTGTGTTCGTGGCCTGTTAACTTACTGTTTCTAAAGACATGGCGTTTCATATCAAATATCTCAAGATAGAATTAAATCTCTCCAGAAAGAGTTCTATGAATGTGTAACAGTTGTTTCAGGGTGTCACCAACAGGGTAATAATCCCAGTAATTCATCTCTTCATTTCACATTAAAAAAAAAAAGTATTTCTAAATAACCTAAAATAAAGGAGAGAAAAATAAAAGTTTTGGTGTGTAGATATATAAAATCATGTATGTATGTACATGTATATTTCACATTTAAAATCTTTTGCACAGAAACGTGTACTAGCTGTGCCATTGGCAGGGACAAGGACAACAGAGCATACATACAACTGCATTTCATACACTGGTAGTAGAATTTCCTTAGTTGTGTGCAATCTTGAGTTACATGTTTTTCTTTTAGCTAGCTAATTAACAGCCACTTTTGTCTATATTTAAGGTAATAGTAGCAAAGCTTCCGTTAGCTGAAGGTATGAGCCCTTTTAGCAGTTATTCTGCTGAGAAATCAGTAAATTTTTTCTTAGCTGCTGCTTTATCCTTCAAATCAAGTCTTAGCGATGGACTAAATGGCTTCCAGCAAAGAAACTTAGCACGTTGAAAAATCTGCATAATAGAGACGAATGTGTGCACTCCATGCATCACTGTCTAGAACCACTACAAACCCTGTTATAGGGAAAGATTAAGCCAAATTAATCTGCAAAGGAGCATGGTCTCAAGTCTAGGAAGAGAGTACCAAGTAGTCAGGCCAGGCTAGACCAGAGCAAGCAGCAGAAGTTGATCTTTGAAGAGGAAATTGAGTTAATTTTCCTATTTTGAAGTAGAAGATGATTGCTTGAATTAAAATGTTCTCGGAAGAATATTTGTATGTCTTCACATATGGTGGTCCGTATTTCTATACCTTATTTTATTTCCCTTGCCCACAGGAAATCCATCTTGATTTTCTGAAATGGCTCAAGGGAAATGTAGATACTGAAGGATTAAGAGCATCCAGCAAGGTGTCTCTTAAATTTGTTTCATCCTGTGAATCAAAAATGGAGATTACTCCATCTCTCATGCCAGTCATCACTGAGATGGGAAGCTTCTCATCAGAATATTTCAGCCTGAAGACATATCAACAGAATCTTCAAACAAAGAAGCTTGGAAAGATGATTCTTTTTACTGAAGTTACCACAACAACAATGAATCTCCTAGATGGGTAAGATCGTGATCTAGACCATACCAAATAAGCTTTCTGATCTGAAATTCACAATTATAGTAACACACAATGTTCAGAAAGACACTTCTTTCTCTTTGGTTTATTTGTTGCCTACAAGCTAGCCAAAGTAAAAAAAGAGCTGATTATCATCTAGATAGGACACAAAATAGACATCTTTGTGTTCACAGCATATTAATTGGTAAAATATAAAATACTAAGCCATAAAGGGTGGGAAAATCTGAGTGTGACAACTTTTTACTTGGCAGTGGAGTTTAATCATTATTCTTCTTGCAAAGCATGAACATCAGCGTAGTAAAGTTTAAGGTATTAAATATGCATATTTAGGAGATTATATGCATTTTGTAGTACAAGTTATTTTCTAAGCTAGTTATTTGACAAAAGTGATACCAAGTAGATTGTGGCCTTAATTTTAACATTATTGTTTTCTCTCATTCCTTTTACTGAATATTTCACTAAAATGGTCTTTAGTGGTTTGTTGGGTTTTTTTAAACATCAATAGGGTTATGCTAGACATTCTTTCATCATCACATAGATGACCCTTGTGAATGAGTTGTGGAATACCTTTGAGAAGGTAGTTCATTAGAGTTTTGAATGGGATTAAGTGATATGAAAATCACAGTTACTAAATCTTTGGTTGGAGACTATGTACAAAGACTATACTGTTATGTTTCATGAAATAGTCTGATGGAAAAAACTGTCTTTGGGAAGTTGTTGCTCTTCAGGACGGATTTTTCTGTGTGTGTTTCTACCTGCAGCTATAACTTTTCTTGACAGCTACTTTTGAGTATCAGTGTTAATTTATCTGCAGAAATTGCAGATGAATTTTACTGTTGAAAATAACCTCAGGAATTTTGTTTTGGATTTTTTTTAATCAACATCATCAGTTAAATAATCTTGAATGCTATTGTAACTGATTAGTTAACCAGCAATAATAGCTTTAGTTCTCAGCTAGAGAGCCTAAATTGTGATAAGTCACAGAATGTGCCTTCTTGGAAGTAAAAAAGGTGATTTGTTTTAGAATATATGCACACAAAATCTGTGAATGAGGATGCATTATAACAGTATTAAAGTAAATCAGTTTGTAGTCTTACAGTCGACACTGTGATAGAATTTACAAAGGATAATTTGTGCTAAAATGTTGCGATTTAGAGACAGTTGGAATCAAATACAAATTTCTGTTAATTTCAAACTGTTCTCTGTGTATGCATATGTACTCATGTGCACAGACATTAAAAAAATGTTGCTATCTAATTTTACCACTCCCCTTCCCCAGATCTACATTCTCATCCTGCAACTGATTTTGCAATGGGTTTTGGACATAGGCAGACATGCTAGTTCAATAAGAGGCCACAAAGAAAATAGTTATTTTATAGAAGTATTTGTAGGATTTGCTTCTTAATTTTTAGTATTCACAGCATGTTCAGCCCATTGGATTGAAAGCAAAAGTGCTGTGAAGAAACTGACAAAGTGATAATTTAATAGGTCAAGACCTTTCTTCTCTGACAGTTGTTTTTGGTGGTGGTTCTCAGTAACATTATTCACACATCTCAGTAAGATGAAGTATATAATTCAGAGTTTTGTGAATTTATTTAGATATCACAAGATAAATAGAATCATGTCTGGCCAATTTATATATGATTATATAATCAAGAAAGGCAAGGGAGCTAAAATAAGTGGTCTTGGTTTTTGAATGACTGTAGAACCTTTACTCTCTTATCTTTAAAGTGCTGTACCAGCAGAGTGGTCAGTACTCAGGTTGCTTTTTTACATTAAGTAGCCCAAAGGTAATGAAGGGTTTACAGATGTAGGTCGTCAAGATTTTCCCCATCCTGATGCAGCTCAAGTAGTCAGTTTTCAGGTAAGATGTAAACTCGAAGTCCTGGCTTTAAGTAGCTTATACTGGGAAGATGATCCTAGTAAGATTATAATTTGAACAATTACATTTATCTTACAGAAAGACCTTTGTTTTAGTAAGTTAAAGTCTTTGTCTTAAGTGTTATGGTTGATGTTATTGTAAATACTTTGTTGTCATGGATAATAGAATAATGTAGTCCATGTGATTTGCAATTCAGCAAAGTACCTTGAGACTTCACAGATTCTAACATTTCATAAATCACTAGCAATTGATGCAAATACCTATTAGGTAATTTTTATTGAAGAAGTAAGTTGTCAGGTTTTTAAGGTACTTCCAAATGAACCAAGATTAATTTGTTAGGATATGTATGTGTCACTTTTTTCTGATTGCCAAGTCTGAATTACAGGAAAACATACCTCAGGAAGAGTTTCTTTGCTTGAACAAAAAATAGGTACCTATTGATCATTCGTGATTCCCAGAAAAAAAATGCAATACTGTGTTTATGTAATCATATATTGCAATAAGCACATTACATGATAGACTCTCTTAGGTCTTTCAAATTTTACCAAGTTTGTGATGATTGAAAATATGATACAGACACCTCAAGAACTTAATTAGTGTGATTAGTAGTAAATTTAGTTAGTAAATTTTTTAGTTAGTAAATTATAAATAAATTTAGCATCTAGCTTTCATGACTTTAGATTTTCTTGTACCTTTCCCACCAACTGAATTTAAAACTTTTGTCTCTCTTCCTTTCCACTTCCCCAAACCTTCATACCCCCCAAAAATTAAGATGTGGAAGGAGAAAGTGGGCTGGAACTAATTTAATGGCTGAGCGACCTCACAGTAGAGAAACATCCGGAGCCTAATAGGGGTCTTTGTCTGCATTTCCACCCTGGCTGGTAATGTGCCAGTCAAAAGTCAAGCAAGAGAAACAGGTGGAAACTATTAGACCTGTCATAAAGTTTGAAAAATTGATTCTGGAGGCTAAGTGAATAGATTGAACTTGACAGTGTTGTCCTAAAGATTCTAAGGGAAAATTCTGTAGTTTAATTTGGGATCCCTTGATTGTTCATTAGCTCTCCAGATGGCAGGTCTTGGCAGTTTGCGTATTAGCATACACACTGTATTATCACTGGCATACATTTATGTGTCCTAAGGTAACAAACGAAGTGTGAATTCACCTGTAGGTATATAAAATTAAATGGCATTAGTCTAATTGTAAAGTAAAGATTTGTTTAAATGTCATATAGTTTTAAATTGTCAATATTGCTTTTATGATTTAATGTTAAAAGCTTTATTTGAATCATTTGAGACTATTTTTAAAAGCATTTCCACTTTTGTTTCTTAAACTAAAATTTTAAATCCTTGCCAAAGATTAGAAGCTCCCTTGTTTTTTCCCTAAAAGGAAATTCTTTCTGTAAGTTTCATTTCATAAACCTGTTCTTCAAAGATATTTATCCTAATGCCACCTGAACAGGTTAACCTTGCCAGAAGCAGTTCCACTTTCTCTGTCTCTTCTCCTTGGAGCATGCCTGGGATTGCATGATTTAAGATGAAACCATTATTTTTGAGGATGCATCTGGTATAGTGATACAAGTGTTACATTGTAGAGACATACTTATTAGACTCACAAGACTTGAGATGGATGAAGAAATATTTCTAGCACACTCTAATTGGCTGGAATGGTTTCACAAGAATTTCATTAAAAAATAAATTAGTTAAATATACATTTCAGTTTTATTCTTTACCAGCACCTTATATCCTGTTTTAATGTTTTAGTTGGCAGAAGATTTGATTTATAGATGATTAAGCCAGCATGTGATATATCCTATATGAAATGTCATTGTGGATCTCTTTTCCCCAATATTTAAGAAGCACAAAGTGCCATTGTTAGGAAGAGTTTGACACAAAAATGGTGAATTTTAGTGGAAATAAAATGTAGGATGAAGTTGCTTTCATAATTGCTAAATAGGATATTTAAATAAAATGTCAGCTTAGAATAAACAATTTCCAAACAGTTGAAAGCTTTGAAAAAGAAAATCCTTTACATTCCTGGTGCCCTTTTAGTTTTTCTTTATACTTTTCTAGATTCATATTGTTGAACTTTTAACAATTATGCTACACCTCTAATTTTGGAAAGTAAGCATTAGGACTAATTTTAAAAACTCTTGTTTTAGTTGTATTCAAATATGCGTGCTGCTAATGCAGGTACGAGTTAGTGAAAAGTAACAGTAGCGTATAGTTGAAGGAGATTGGAATGGCACTTCAGAAGCACGAGCAAACAAGCTGAGATTGACAAACTGTATTTTGTACTTAGTGTTTTGGGTTTTTTTTTTCAAATCCTTGTGATGTTTTTTACTGTATGTAAACACAGTGGCCTTGTTTAGTCATTCTATGCACCTCAGTGATCTCCCTTATTCTCTGTTTAAACCATATTTAAAAAAAAACAAATTAAAATCAGATAAGTTGTGGGGAGTGGATTATAATGTGGTTTGAAGATAGAAACTTGGCATTAACGTAGCATTTGCAAAATATGCCATACGGTCACAGCGCTTGTTTTCATTCCATCATCAGGCATACCTGTTTAAAGCCTCCACTCTCAGATACTTGCCGCAGAATTCCACTAGGACTGTAACTACAAGCCAGAATTATTATTCTTATAACTATTGGCTACACTTGATTGACAATTTTCTTAAAAGCTGTGAAAATTGTTTACTACTTTTAATATTTTAGCTAGCCATGTCTCATAATCTAGGCTCAGGTGGGTGGAGGAAGCCATTTTGCTGTAACAGTCAAAACTAACTGCAAGCTGCGTCACTGGCCTTGTCGTTTCCTCTCATGAAGATGTATGGGTTGTTGGAGTACAAAGTCTTCAAAGAGTAATCTTTGTCTTTTAGCATGGTGAGACTGTCCTAGTACATTAATATTCTGCTATAAAAAAAAAGTTTTATCACCAACATTAACAGTTTGTAAAAATTAACCTGCTACACCCTTTTCCCTCAAGAATGCGTGTTGGAGAGCTGGAAAATACCATGGTGGGCCAGAAGGGTGCCTTTCTCTCAGGAAATAGGCATTGCTGTTGGATGTTTATAAAATGTGTGCTGATAAATTGGTCAGGTGCATTTAGATGATGTATGCATTTTATACAGAACCTTTTCTACAGATACATAACCAAAAACATTTTATCAGTTTGGATAACGAGTACTTCTTTGTGCAGAGAGCTCTCACAATAGTTCATATTGCCTTTAAAAGCTTAGGTCCCTTGGTTTTGTTTGTCTGTTAAACTGTAGTGTGGGATAGGAATGCTTTCCTTGATGAGCGTCTAGCTTAAAAAATGAAGCAAGATCCTAGTGGTGAGAGACCTGCTCTTTAAGGCTTTTAATCTACATCCCTCTTATTTAAATTAGCCTTGATATAGTACCATCTTCCTTCGTTCTTTACATCATTGGGGTTACTAACTTTTAAACTTCCCTTTTTTTTTTTTTTTTTAATTTATAGTGTTGAAGGGCTTTTTATTCTCAAAAGAAGAAAGTTAGTGCATTGGAATAGCTGCTTCCGTGCTTTTTTCCTCAAGGGTTTTTTTTCATATTCAATATTTTGTGCCTTCCCTTGGTGATAAAGATTAGCTCAAATAACAGAATACGTTTGTTTCCCTTAAATCAAATCAAATTAACTTCAACAGTAATTTTTGCTAATTTAGTTTTATATGTATAATATTTCATACTTTATTCCTCAATTCACTTATTGGTAGTGTTTTGCATCATCCAGTATTAGAGAAAGCTGTCCTTCAGCCTGATAACAAAAGATCATGAAGGAATTTTTGTAATACAGCCAAGGGTCTGTTCCCTTCCTCGCCTGTAGAAAAGGAGGAATTCGGAAGTTTTTGGCACTGATTTGGTTCTGTGCCATTCCCAGACTCTTCTCTGCAATACCATTTTTCACTTCATGCTTGCTGAAAGATTTCTGTATTAGGATTTGTCATCTCCTTTGCGTCAATTTTCCGTGCCTTTCTTTCCACCTGTTGTGAACAGTTCTTGAGGGCGCTAAACAATTAGGCCCCTATTTTCCTGTCACGCACCTTGTGTGTCTGATTTTTCATGGAATTGAAGGCAAAATATGTTCCTCTTTATTTTTTTGTTATGTAAAATTAGTAGATTTTCTTCCTGTTAATGAAGTGGGCCCCGCGTTTGCATGGTTTCTGTCAGTGCGGGGGGAGGTTTGGCATTCCCAAGGGGGATTGAGTCATAAAAAAAAGATACCCGTTTTGCAGAGCAATTAACCCACGTTGAACTCTTATAATATATTGTATTACCCTGCTGCTGGAAGTTCCTGAACAATTCGCATTGTCGTATGAATACACATGTAGCCTTGGAGCACTCATCATTCGTTAAATACGAGAGGAAACCCTGTAAGACTGCACAGTTAAAATGAGAGCTAAAGAATGGAAATGGAAGGGTTTCAATAGCACTTTACTGTCTTGTTTTACATGGTGCTGTTTTCATGCACACATTTTAAAACAGACTTTTCGTATTAAGATGAAAAAATTAAATGCTAAAGTTACAAATCATCGCATTTTTTGAAGAAGAGGATTAACTTGAAAAAGTATATAATATAACATTCTATTTATAATATATGTAATAGAATACAATATATCATAATAATATATATGATATATTGTTATATATTTATAATATTAATTACAACATATTATGTGTATATTATTGCTATTCCTTTGCTAACTCTGTGACTGTCAATTCTGCCTTTGAATTTTAACTTTTATTTAGTAAAAAGAAATGTTGCTTAAGCTTAAACTACCCAGAAGCACTTACGGATTAATGTTTGCACCTCATTGAGAAAGAGATTTTCATGCTTTTTCAATCATCATTTTGTAGCATATTGTTAAGTATAACAGTGTCAGTTGTGTAGTGTCAGCACGAACATGTATCAGGTAGGGCTATCCTTGTGTTCTTCAAATAGCTCTCTGTGCACTGGGAAACCTGCCACCTTATTGCCACTGGTCCGAGCTGAGATCAGAATATAGCCTCTAATGAAGTCATGTGCTTATAGTAATAAGTTAAAAAAGTCAAAGACAGACAGGCATAAGTCAATGTAGGACATGACCCATTGATGTAAAAAGGGGAGGGTAAGGCATAGCAAGACTAGATATGTTGATAAAGTGGTCAGGTGAAACAACCTTCCTGCCTCCCTAATTAACCTCATTGAGTAGCTCGGGGCTTAGACAAGTCATGGATCCGCATTTCTTCCCTATACCTTTTTAATGCAATTGTTATAATCATCAGACTAGTAAAAGAATATATCGAAGATGTTGCATTCAAATAAAACAGAATAGCAGTTAGGTATCTAAGTGACCTGATAATGTGTTTAACAGGTTGCCCACGTTATGTGTGGCTGAGGAAGCTCCAGTTTAGGAACTAGTAAAGAATCCACTTGGCTGGGCACTGCACATGTTTCTTACACTTGACCTTTGAAGGAGATGTGCTGGAGACGTTCAGCACATGCAAGTTCCAAACAGACTCCCTATTTGTTCAGAAAATGGGAATTCTGGAGAAGTGGAGCCCAGCATGCTTTGCTTTGCCAACTCCTCCAGCCATTACACTTGCTTTAAGTGATGCGTAGGGCCTACCTCAGCCTTGGAATTATGTCTACAGGGTAATTTTTGTCTGATCGTTTTAGGAAGCTGATAGGAAGAATCACTGTTGTCAGCCATGGAGACAAACATGCTGTGTGCTAGGTTTTGACTTTAACTCTTTTATTTGTAACTACAATAAAGATCTGAATGCTGAACTACAACTAAGTGCAGTCACACAAAGTCTGAATTATTCTCTGGAGATGCCAGTTTCTCATTCTGACTACACAGGGAGAAGAGCCTAATCAGATTTCTTAGAAACTCAAAGTTAGATTATGGCTTTCAGTTCCATTTTGCACATCTCCATCCCTTTGCCCTTGTTAGAAAAAAAGAAGAGGTTGGATTTACAACAGTATGGGAGCTAAGGTAGGAGCTAAGAAACTTACAGCATGGCTGTTTAGGGAAGTTTAGACAGCATCTGTTCCACTGTTGCTAAGAATAAATACACTGATTTTTGTTTGTTCTTATGCTGCCAGTCAGAAGATAGTGATTTAATTTCAGAATAATTCCCTAATTGTTTCCAGGGCCAAAAACTTTCAAAGCTTGTGTGATTTCTATCTTAAGCGGTAAACTAAGAAAATCCCACAGAATCTAAATTCTTTACCTAAATCCCACTGGCCTAATTTATTTTCACTTATACTCCTAGTTAAAATATTTTAAGAATCTGTTTGTATTCAAACGAAGGCTTGCATTTATCACACCTCATATCATTTAGCCTAAAATGTCATGGCCTGTAGAATGGTGTGTAAAAAAAAGCGAGGTTCCCCCACTGCAGTTTTGTGATCCCCAGGATTGCTATAAAATGCTGTACCTCATGTTGCTTTCAAAAGAATTTACTGGCATTGTTCTTGTTGCTTAACTGTTAAATGTGGATGAACTTCCAAATGTTTTTTGTAAACTTGAACTGACACTATTTTTACTGATGATATTTTACTGATGATACACAAAGCTTTTATGGCATATTACATTAAGCAGTTGCGGAATACAACTATGAACTGTCCTATAGACGTTTTTCATTTGATCTGTGTTTGAATGGATCATCAGTCTGTCCATTCACAGATGAAGATGAAGAGGCATACTGAAGAGAAAACAAGAGGAGAAAAAAAAGTAGGAAGATGGAGGCTGAGACATAGGAAAGAGGAAATAAAAATACGACATTCAAGGGAAACAAATCTTATCTGTATTTACTGAATATTTCTTTAGCAAATATGTTAAGCTTAAGGTAAAATAAGTGAGATGTAAGAAGATTGGGGAAATCTGCAGAATTGGGGAAAAATCTACACATTGTCAGAGTGCTTAGCAAGCCAATTACTGATCAAAAGCCCAATACTCCCTTGTTCAAATGGCAAATTGTCTACTGAAGATAATTTACAAAGTGTTTGGGTTTGATTTCTTCTTAAGTCTTAAAGGCTGGTCATAACTCCACTTAAGCATGTGGTGGTTCCATTTCTAATTTTTTTTTTGTTCGAAAATTGGGGAGTATGAGGAAAGCGCAGCACATTATTTTGTTGAGGCTAAATAATAGTTTTGCTTACAGTCATAACTGAATCTGCAAATTCTGATGTCCTGCTCTGCTTGTTTATTTTTAGTCATCCTTTCAGTCTTTCCTACCATCATAATAATTTTTGAATACCTAATCAAAATCCCACATATTGCTTATATTTCATGCTTTTAAAAATGCGGCTTACAACATATTACATTGTACTTTTTGGGTATTGTGTAATTCATTAAACTGCATGTTACATGACAGTAGAAAAGCTTCAGAATTCATTCCACCTGACTGTAATGCTTTCCATCCATTAATTTACTATCTTTATTCAAATCCTTGGATAGGCAGTTAAAATTTCAAAATGGAATTTCATTCACCTGTTTCTAAGCCCCTAAAACTTATTGGTAGACTTAGATGGGCTGTGGGCTTAGCGAAAGAGAACAAGGTATTTTTATACTGCTGCATCCTCTTTCAGCTAAAATTTCACCCATATAGTGAGTTGCTTTGTTTAAGCATAAGGCTTGATTTTCTTATATGTCTAAAGGAGAAACTAATTTGGTCTTGCAAACTAGTTGCTACATAACCAGCTTCCTTTTAAGGACGTGTATTGCACAATATGACTGCTGCAGTGAAACTGAGATTTATGAACACTGGAGGAATAACACGCAGATAATGCTTTAGTGGCTAAAAATAATATTTCACTCTTCTCTGGAGTAAACCAAGACTTGATGCCCTCAGAACAAATAGTTGTTTAATATACTGGTGTAAATGCAGGTGTCAGGGGTATCAAACAGGCTTACAAGCCATTTTAGAACTGTTTATTACTGGCATTGGATATAACTCTCTGATGAAGTACTGATCTTGTACCAAAATCAAGGTATACATACCAAAATACATTCTTTCCTTGTTGAATATAGATGCTCATCCCAGCCCCAGGAGAAAGAAAAATTTTTCTATTTTCTTAAGTTTTTTTTAACCTTTTTCCTCCAATAAGTTCTGTTTGTGCTACTGGCTTCTGAAACAGAAGTTTTGTCAAGATCATACATTTATGAAGTAATACAGAAGAATGCTTATATGATCTCAATAAGCCATCCATCAGGCTTCCCTGAAAGAAGAAAATAGTTTAAAATACTGTCCACAGATGCAGAAAAAAAGAAAGAATATTATTTCACAGCTTTTAAGTTTCAAGACTGGAAATTAGGTAAAGAGTTCTTGCTCAAGTCTTGATTAACAAAAGATAACGTGTATACTTTATACGGATTATGGTACCAGATGTGAGATATAAAAGAAATTGCTGGTGGCCACCTGTTTTAATGCACATTTAGAATCTTGTGTGGTAGTTGATGTCATGTAGAATTCATGTGATAGAGAATAATTCTAAGTTAGTAGACCATGTCAGGTTAGCAAGGATCAATGTTTGTGGAATGTTTAATATTTTCCATCACAATGTATCCGTCTGTTTGAAAAAAAGAAAAGTGAAATAATCACCTTCTGCCAAGGTTTTTGAAAAGCAGCTGTGAGTGACTTGGATATTTCTTGTGGTAGCCAGGCACCACAGAATTTTTAATGGGAAGGTGTTGGAAAGTCAGTAGAGCGCTGTAACTCGAGCTTATTTGCCTGTTGTTTTGTTTCTGTCTTAGCATCAGCATTCTGCTGCCATTCAGTTGTTACATTTACGTAGCTTTCTTTGGAAGTAAGTGCAGATTTCTTCCTCTGGGGCATGTTTTCTCATCAGAATACTGGCAACGTGCTGACAGAAAAAATAGACGGAAGATGCCCTTGCCCCCCACAATACCAGCATGCTATAAAGCCTCAAGTAGGAAAGAATCCTTATCCCAAGAGGCTTCTTGCTTTTAAGAAGTAATGGCAATTAAAGATTCTTGACGTAGCTGGTTGAAATGCCTGCTGTATGGAAAAATTCAGCCTAGAAAACTACATTCAGGCACACAATATCACCTTTGCAGTGGATTTCACTGACTATGCTAATCTTGTCCCTAGGAACTGAAGTTTGTTTGATTAACTCAGATTTCCAGAGAGCCATGTGCTGTAGCCACAGAGCTAGAAATTGATTACAGAATATATTGTCATAGGTATTTCACTACATGCCATGTTCCTGAGGGGTTTTTTAACCCTCCTGACGAAGCAAGATAAGGAATTACTTTGCTTAACAGCCAAGCATGGCCTTCACAGCGCCATAAATGATATTATAAAATGGTCTTAATTTGATCTAGTAATTCGTCTAAGCAGTTATAACTTTAGGTATACAAAACATATTAAAATCTTCTAGGCAAATTTATTCTATTTCTTAATCTCTGTTATAGACAAGGATTGCAAATTCATGCTTATCTTTTGGGGACAATAAAAAGAAGATTTCTGCTTATTTTATGTTTATTTCTACTCCCAGTAGTTTCCTCACACATTTCCAGTATTTTGCTGTTATCAGTAATTTCTGTTTCCTTATTTTTTAGGTTTTGGTTCAATTTCATGTTTGAGATGTATAAGATATAACTTACTGTTACTACAATTTAATTCATTAGTACCAATTTTTAAAACCAGAAATTGCAGAACTCGTGTCTTTTATTTAAATGTAATTTCATGTTAAAATAATTCTGATAGTTGCTGACTGATAAGTTAGAAAAAATATTAGGAGAAATAAATTTTATTTCAGTTAGGAACTCAGATCTTGACCTGTTATATGCTTGTTTTGGTAAACTGTATTGAGTTTAGCTTTTCCTATACTTCATTGTCTTAAAACTCTTCATTGGTCTGCTTTAAATCATTAAGTTCTGAACAAGGTTTGGAATGAGTAAGTTGTAATAATTAAATACTTTAAAAAGAATGAGTAATATTCTAAATTTCCCCTTCCCTTTTTCTGTAAATGTCAGCTGACTTGAAATGTGTAAATTACATGTATTTCTGATGTGTGTCATCAGGAGTTTGCATGCAGCCTTCTCTGCCTTCTCTGTTACTTTTTCATCTGCTTGTTCTTCCTAAAACCAGTTAAGACATTTTTTTATACTAGAGAATGGATTCAAACTTCTGAGTGTTTTCACAGTATGACTAAACAGTAGTATCAAGTATGAAATTTGGCACAATTCCACCATCTCTTTAACTAACAACATAAATAGTTCAAAAAAGGTAAAACCAAAAGGACAGAATGAACTCTTAAAATTGAACTGTTTTCAGATATGGGTTGCAGAAATAACAAATTTTTTTTTCCTAATGTTTTATGCAGAAATAGGAGTAGACAAGAAGAGATAGACATAAATGTCTTTTTGGGACATCCGCAAGAATAGGTGTAACACACTGTATACTTAATGCTAGTTGATACTATTCTGCAAGACTCACCAGTAAATTCAACCCAGAATTCTATGGAAACCAGCTAGTAAAGGGAACAGAGAAACCATTCACTCTGAAGAATTTTAGATACAAGAGAGACAGGTTTTTGGGAGGAGGGTGGAAGGAAAAGGGAAGAATAAGTAAACTTGGAGTAAAACTGAAGATTTCTCTTTTATGAAGTCCAGGTTGATCAATGAGCAGGTCCTGTTAAATGTTGGCTAAAACATAATTCAGTCTGGGAGAATGTCTGCTGATCATCATTAGCTCCTTGCAGAAGGCATGTTACTGTTCCAGACTCTTCTGGTTTTTATTTCAACATGGCACAGACATAGAAAGTATGGTAGGCGTTTTTGTGAGTGCGGATAATTGGAACATTAGGATTCTACCTGATAACCTGTTTTTAATCTAATGTACTGTTTGGAGTTTTCAGCATTCAGTGGTCATCAGAACAGATAATATTTAGTCATTGACAAACTGTATTTCACTAGCAACTGGGGAAAAACTGGACAGAAACTGTAGCCCTTTACCTGCGAAGAAGGAATGAATATTCTCCAGTTGGTTGAAGCTGTAATACAGGGTGTTCATGACAACAGAATTATATTGGTTTAGAGGGAAAATGGTAATTTGCTATGAAGCATTAGCTTAATAAACTGGTGTGCCAACAGGAGAGGTTAAGAAGGGTGAAAATGTTCTATTTTGATGTTTTGCCAAGTTAAGCAGTGAAATATTGTGAACATGAACCAAGTGAAATGGAATGCTTTCTACTTGGATTTGAAACCAAAAATCTTGGTGAGTGAGTGATAATTCATAAGTGGTAGAGTGTAACGGTAGATAAGTAGATAAGTACCCTTCCTTCCCTGCTTCCTCTCCCACTGAGGAAAAATTGCGGAGCAAAAATCTGAAGTGCTGAGGTGTTTATTTTAACGCTGAGAAACACTTATTACTTCAAACATTTGCCTGCTTGTATATCATATCTGTTATACCAGATGTGCCACATACAAATTAGACGTGGCTCATAAAGTGTGGTAACCCTAGATTTTTCAAGATTTTGGATGTAAATTTTCCTTTTATTTAACTGTTCTCTAACTCATGTCAGGGAGGCTTTCTAGTGATGGAGGGCTATAGCTTTTTAATTAAAATCCTCAGCAGAATTCCTCCCGTACTTTAAACACACACTTTATTCAGTTCTTTAAAAAAAAAATCTTTAGATGGTGTTAAAACAAGAAATGTAGAAATGGAGGTTGCATTTACTGGATTCAGAACCAGGTTCTCTTAATTACTTGGCTAGGTCTGCAGCTGCATTTATCTAGTACCTAGCAAAACCTTCTTGGAAACAGGAAAGTTTTTTTTACAGTGATGGTAACTATACAAAGAAAGTCTAAGCTAAATTCAGATTACAAAGTGCTGGATCAGAGATGAATAAAATAGAAAAATAACACCAAGAGTCAAACTATGCTGTAACTTCTTTTTCACTTTTCCTTGTACTGGGAGATAATTCAGATGAACATCTTATGCATGTGTTTATCTTGTACTCTAATGGATGCTGGCATAGGAGACTTCACATAGTAATTTGGTTGAAGAGAAAGTTGGGGTTTGTTTTGGTTTTTTTGGTTGGTTGGTTTTTGTTTTGTTTTGTTTTCACAACAGTGCTCCAGGCACCCTACTCTGGACTTCACAGGAAGAGATGCCAGGCAGCTTTGCAGGCTAGCCTGCTGGGACTGCTCACCCATTCTAGCTGGCTGTGGAGCCATCTGGCAGTCACATCCAGTACAACGCTAGGTGACAAGAATGAACTGCTCTTCAGTAAACTAGGGTGGTTTTTTCCTGTATTTAACAGAATCATTAAACACCAAATTCCAAAAAATCATGTTGTGAATGTCTTTACAAGCTTCAACCACGTAACTGTTAAAAAACCTAAATTGTGAAGGTTGTGTATTATGAATTGTCCTTTAAGTTTTAAAAAAATCACAAACTTTGATTGTTTTGTTTTTAGTCTGTCATGTCCTTCAGTACTTCTAAAGGTCTTCTTTTTATTGTGTGATATTAATATCATCAAGGGAACGAGCTGTAAGGCAGAAGTATTTGCGTAGTCTGTGTTTTCAGTTTTATGGGTTCTAGTAAATCTGAGGTGCTTCGTTCTGGTTTTCAGGTTTCAAAATACATTAACCATCTCTCCATCTTATGCACTGGCTCATACCCACCTCATTACAAGAAGGGTAGGAATATGATACCTAGATGTGGTTTTTCCTAAGTAGGTGATTATTGGTGTGTATGCCATTTGTGCGTAGATTTCTGCACTGGACCATATTACATAGTGTATTAGGTCTTCCTAGCATTAGTTACATTCACACATAGGCTTTTTTTGGTGTGAACACATTCTGCAGGGGTGGTTTTGAAACACTGATATTCGTGTTACTAGGATATGTGTGGTGTCTGCATTATTTGCCAGTAATCTGAGTTGGATTTGATTTCAGAAAATGTGAGCTAGTTTTACATCCACTCTGATTTTACCTACGTCTGTTTTAAAGCACCAGCTGTATGGCAGATGCTCACATTAAGGTTTTATGTTTCAAGCAGAATCAAGAAATTCTCAGGATACCTTATTTGCTTCTACTACAGATTTTTCTCCTTCAGATTCAGCATAATCAGACTTCATAATCATGAGTGTATAACTGTTTCGGTCTTTTGTCAAAATCTACTGACTAGAACCTGTTTCCCTCCTTAAATTTCTCCTCTTCTCTATACTGCTTCTCTTCTGCCAGGCTATAATTGGTGAGTATGATCTACAGTGGAAAAGAAATTCTCTTCTGCTTGTTCATCTCTATCAACTCAAAATTTTGTCACTACCTGCAAGAAATTATGATATGTTTATGTTTTGTTTTGCTCTTCACTATATCCTTATCCTTAGTTCTTTTGGTTGTTCAGGAGTCCAGTCTACTGTTTGTCAGTCTTACGCAGCTTGCATAAATAAATGGCACAAATGATCTGATCCTCTAACAACAGAGGCCCTTAGCCTGTCCTTGGAGAACAGCTTCTTTTTTTGGTGACTGTGATCTGTCTAGTTGGCTTTGCATTTTTTTTGTTTGTTTCTGAAATTAGAATCCCCTTGCCTTGCCCACCCTCCCTTTTTTCCCCTCCCCATCTAACTGCATATCATAATTTAAAGCCTTGTTTTTAAGGTGGTACAACAGTTCTGCATAGAAGTGGACTTATAAATTAAGGCCAGAAATAGTACAGGCCATAAAGTACTTGGTATAATATTTTCTCTGCAGTATTCCTGCTGCTGCTTCAAGACTGACTTGCTCATATTTTTACTTGCATGTCGAATCACATAATTTTTTGTTGAGGCTGTGTGTGGTTTTAAGGATACTTACAAAGTAGAACTTGGTACAGGAGTGGGGCTTAAATTTACCTGTCATATTTGTGCCATTTTCCAACTTTGTTTTTTTTCTTTAAATCTACAGTTGTTTTCAGCAGGCTCTAAATATACAAGTTGAGACTACAGGCTCTAACTGAAAGTATAATTTGACCTTCCCTAATGTGGGAATTTAACAGTCCTGCTTGGGTTTTCTTGAATAATTTCTTCATTCTTCTCCATGTGCTTCATAATTTTGCTTCCAGAACAAAAAGCACTAGCCCTCTTTTCATTTTGTACATATTATATTTTTAACAAATACACCTGGTAGAAGAGTTTTGGTTTAGAAGGTACTCATGTACACTTGAGTATATGAAATGTATTTGCAGTTGTGACCTTTAATAACGTAAGCATGTGAAGACTTCTGAAAGGAAGCAACTATCTAGTTCTAGTCTTTTATATGACAAAATTTGATCTTATCAAGTGGTTTAATGACGTTTTAAGGCATCCCTTTCATATATTTATGTGAATAAGTTGCTAAAAAATTTGTACTGTGATTTCTTTATGCTTGAGATTTGAGCAGGTTTAGTCCTGATCTGGAAACTAGCTAGAATATTTTTCAAGGGTCTTCCCCAGCCCTTTTTAACATGCGACTATTATGCTGTGTGTTTTCAGGGAACAAATTACAACTTTCCAGTAAAGTTTGATTATAACATATTTAAGAAAAATAAAATGTAATTTGTTCCTCATCCTTTAGTTCTCATAACTCCATGCATCTTTGGTTCACGAGGTTTATGATAGGCTAAAATTGAAAAAATTTTGTGGGAGCTCTTTCTTCTTGTGTTGACAGAATGTAATTCAGAGAATTACTAAAATAACATTTTATTTCAACACTTAGGAGGATTTGAATTGTTAGGTTTCATTTTCAAAATTAGCTAAAAAAATAACTAAAATGAAATTTGCTTCTCAGATTCTAAGTGATATCAGATGAGTTGCCTTCTCTATGGGAGATTTTATAGCTGTATGTGTATTATAGGATGTTGAATAAAAGTTGCAAAATAAGCCTGAACATAAATGCTCATGAAAAAAAGTCATTTCTTGCATAATATCATATCACAGAGATGAAAAGGTAGAAAGCCAAAGGTAGGCCCTTTTACATTTGAATGTAATGGTCAGCAAGCCTCTTTCTAAATTGTATTTATGTTGTTATGCTGCACATGTTGAATAGGAATGCTGTAAGTAACAGATGCGGTCCCTATGGAAACCAAAAGTTTATGTGAACGTGAAGGGAAGAGCTCTGCAGAGGATGATGAAAAGTGGGTTATATTGAGTTTTTCTTAATAGGACACAGTATGATATGTGCTTTCTAGATCTACAGCACTGTGGATTCTACAAAATAGCACAGAGGATGTAAACCAGGTGATTTTTGTTTTGTAACGTAGGAGATTTCTGATTAGTTGCACTTAAGTGACTACAAAAGAATAGCGGCACTGTTGATATGAAATATTTGTGTCATGCACAACAGAAGCAGGAGCAAGAAGAAGGCCTTGGAAGCTAAGCTAGGAATACCAATTGCACCCTTTGACCCACTCCCCACCTGACTGAAGTGGGTTTTCTGGTAACAGGTTCTAATTTAATTCCTCAGTGGTGTCGCAGAAAACTGCCACTGCTGGAACTGTTTCTGCAGTCCTTCTGCATGGGTTTTGTAAGCAATAAATGAAGCTTTCTGAAGGTATCCTATATGTGTCTTTGGTCATTCCAAGCATCCTTTTAAATGTAGAACATCGGTAGGTGCGGTTTTATCAGCTTTAAAATTCCGGTCAGAAATTATTCCCCCAAATCCCTCATGCATCAAGTCAGGCAAGACACCACCTTGGACATACTACTGAGGGAAGGGATAACAGGTCTTCCAGGAAAAGTCTCTGGACGTTTTGAAATACTGCCTGAAATTTTTAAACCTTGTCACAATATCCCCTGAAATGTGCCTAAATAGCAGTGATGCCTAGAATTAGGAATACAGTCAGTGGCTACTGTGCTTCTGGCAAGTGTAGCTTCCAGCTCCACTTGGATACATCTCTACACATATGAAACTGCTATATAAAATAGATGTCTCTGGAGGCCCAAGTTTCAGGGACTATAGTTTGTAATCTGGTAAGGGTTGCCATTCCTTATGTTTGTATTACAGCTTCTGCCAAGTACTTATGACAGAATTATGGAAGTATGAAGTGCTTAAACAGAGACTTTGAGAAAGAATTCCTCGGAGGAAACAATATTTCCTTACTGTGGTTAGGTGACTGGATGACTATAGACCACTATTTCATTTGCACTGTGTCGGGTAAGTGCTAGTTCATGTGGGTGGTTCATTGGTTTGTTTTGCTAGGGATGCAATATTTCCTTTTCAGGCGCTGCAACTCCTGATAGATAATTTAAAGGTTGATGTGTGATAGCTCTTGCTCGTTTACTGTGGCATGAATGCTACATGCCCCTTTTAGGAATGAATGTCACAGATGAGGGCAACCATTTTGAAGTACTGCCCAGTGAAAAATTGCAGATTGCCAAAGAAACCGCCTCTCTAGTTCTCTGAGAAAATGCAGGTAACTGAACAGAAGTCTTTTTAGCTGTCAGATACAACCAGCATGCCTCTTTTGTGGGTACATACATAGAACTGACATTGATGAAGTTATGTATGGGAAGAGCTAATTCTGAGAAATTCAGCTGCCCTAAGATAGTAGAAGATCAGCCATTTCGAGAGGTATAATGAACAGCTAGCTGCACTCCCAATTCAGACTGGTGGAAATAGTTAAAACTGTGTTTTCATGATCTTAAATTAAGTGTGTTTCTCAGCAGAAGTTTGTCTTCTGTTTGGAAGATGTTGTGTTCACTTGCTGACTCTTTGCCAATGGAGATTCGTGGGATGTAATTTCAGTTCAGTTGCTTGAACAGCTAGTCTTTGCATGAGCTTCTGAAAGTGTCTGTATTCCTGGCTGGGAGTCCAGCTGATAAGCTACAGAGACTTTCACCTGCTTGATTTTAGTCAGCCTCAGCAGGAGTAAAATTTTCAGCTGATGAGAATTCAGTGATCTTGCTCTCAGATGAGTTTGTTCAGGAAACTTGAACTAGAACTTGAACAGACATCTAATCGAGGTGAGAGTGAAGGACTCTGTGCTCTATAGGGGACAGGAAAATGAGGGATGGTATGTGTTGTGTATGTGGGGGAAAGCCTGATTATTTTCCCCTTTTCTCCAGCATTCACAAATGTATGTGATTGTTCAAACACCATGTTTTTAGCTGCTATTTGCATCTGTCATGTTTCTGAGTTGGTGCAAAGGATTTTATATGACAATAGAAATTTGTCTTACTTACATTAGTTCCAGGTAACTCATAGTTGTGAAGTTTTATTCGAGAAGCTGCCACTCTCACAACCATATAAGAATCAGAGGACCAGAGCTGTCAAGTTGATTTCTTTTACTGGGATTAGAGCCATGCTATTTTAAAATTATAGCAGTGTTATGATGATAAAAGTCAATAGCATTTTCATTAAATGTCTCAGTAAGCTGCATGAAACTTGGTAGCAGTGTAGGTGACAGTAGCAGATAACGTAGCAATTTTAAAATTCAGTCACTTTATTGCACAAAATTGAAACAGAGCAAATCTGTGTTATTCCTTTATAGTGGACCCTCTATTTTAAAATCTGTTGATTTAGTTCATACTAAATGTGTGCTGGTGCAAATGATGCCCTGCTGACATTAGAGAAGGGGAAAAAAAACCAACTAGAGAAATGTGTGTAACAACAAGAGAAGAGCGAATAACAAAATTCTTGACTTTCCTAGTCAAAATACCAACATGAGGGAATGCTTTATCTGGCATGAGGTAGGTATACAGTGAAATTGGTCTGGATATGAAGCTTGTATAGATTCTTTGAACTAATTTCAAACTAGCATATGCAACACTATCGTACCTGGTTGAGCCTGGATTCCTAACCTGAGTTAGCTTGAGTATTGTGCTTTGCTGCCCTTCTTACTATTTACAGATACTTGAGCTCACTAGTGAAAGCAAGTTTGGGAATCCCACATGAATCTCAGTTGCTCCTTTTAGCTTGCTGTGCACATAAAGTCTTGGAGTACTAACTGCATCAGCTGTAAGGATGTGACTTGGTTCTAGGAAATTCATATGCCGCAAAAGAGATCTAAAAGCTCTACCTAGCAATGATACTTACTGACAGCCTGGTCAGTTATGCCAAGGATATATTTCCTAATTATAAACAGATGCCTTCCTTTCTGTCTTGTCTTTAAGCGTAGTTTTCCTAAAGTGGAACCTAACAGTACATTAATTTTAACATTAAATGTTCAAGTCAGCCTTTCTAATAACTGTGGGGGTGAACCTGTGCGCTTCTGCAAAAACTTCTACTTGGAGATTGAGAGGAGAAGAAAATCCCACAGGTTTCACTGGGTTTAGGTCCTGTTTTAACTTTGTAAATCACACTTAGGAATGTAGTTTCAAACCTGCAGAAGATAATAGTGGAATAGCAAAATCCAAAATACGGAAGGTTTTAACTTTAGGAAGTAGTTGTGTGTATGCAGTAGTGTATATACCACACATGTTAAAACAAGAGGTTACATAAATATTTGAGTTTTTAAAGATCTATTGCAATCTTTTTTAAAACTAAATGTTTTATTATACAAATTTGTGTATAATATCTTATTTCAGGAGTGATATTAAGTATGTCAATGGAAGAAATGTGGATTTGTCACATAAGTAGTCATGGTTCTCTCTTGTTTCTTCCTTAGTAAATCCAGCCTTGCCAGGAGACGAGGCCAGATTATTTTTGTGCTATAGAAATCGTTCCAAAACAAACCCTCTCTGTAGTTAAACTATCCTTCAATGTAAGGAACATGTTTGGCTTACATATTGCTGACATCTGCCAAATGTTTCTTTACCAAGTGTTTAGTGTAATTTGCAGTGAGCTGGTGAATACTTAATGGTCTTTGTAGAACTTCATCTTTTATGTCCTCCTTAGCTAAAGCAAATCCTTTCATCATCAGTGTTACCTTTGTGCTGGTTTTTTGCTAGTTAGATCCTTGCATTTCCCACGCCCAGTTTCTTTGGGATTTCTGGGATTTGATGTGGAAGTATATGCTTTTTTTTAATTAAGTGGTCCTGAATAACATCCAATGAATATAAGTGGTATAATGAAGGGACACATTTTTCATTTAACTCCTAGTAAAATGTAAAGATTTTACCTTCTTTGGCATCCCATTTTAAGTTGCATAGGTGAAGTTGGATCAGTATTGAAATGGGAAATTTAAAAAGTTGGTGGAAGTGGCAATAATAGCTTTTCTTCTCTTCTAAGTCTTTATATGTAGCTGCCCCTAGTCTTGTTTTTATAAGAAATTGTTATTCCTTTCCATCTCTTCTCTCTCCTTCCTCACTTCCCCAGGCAAGAAAAACATCCCAATCAGTTCAGTAAAAGTAGGTTAGGGCACTAACATTAGCTTTGCGCCATGATTCCAAACCATTTTTTAAATGGTTTGAGTTCGGAGGAGAAGGTTGGAGATGGGGTAATTTATGTCACTAAACTTTTCCCTTTCTGGTATGAAATGTACCTGGACTCTCTGGAATTGCCACAATGGGGTTTGTGGATTTTTAAAAACAAAGAATAATGTTAATTCTGTTACCTACTCAGTCTCAAGTATATAATTCATGACATTCTGTTCAGCTAAGTTTAACTTGAAGATTAAAAACACAGGAATCAAAAAGCTTAGTTTATAGATTATCAGTGGTAACTTCCAGACTCCTCAACCCTACAAAATTAGGCTACCCACTTCCTTTACAAGAAATAAAGAAATCCACAGTCCATTTAGAATCTTCTAAATGCTAGATGAAGGAAAAATGGCTTGGATAAAATTTCGTAAGACATTGAAAGTATCCTTTCTAGTAAGTCACAGAGAAGATGGATAGGGTGATAAGTTTTTAAAGCAGGCAATATTGGGCCAAGCTGAGTAAAGACAAGTCTTTATTGATGGGAATGTTTTCTGAAAGCTCTGATGTTTGCTTTCAGATTTAGCTGTTGTTTGGACAAGAAGGACTCATATTACTTTTTCAGATCTATATGAGCACAGCTTCAAGGTTGCAGATATAAAGAACTTTTACAAATTTTACACTTTCATCTATATTATACTTAATTTATTTTTAATAATTTCAACTGTGTACTACTACTGATAGTAGAAGGTGCTGTTTAGTGTTTATTTCCTAAGCTGGGTTTGCTGTAAAATGTGCAGCAAAGTACTTAAAGTAGAATCTTCTTCACATTTGGTGCAAGGCACAAAATTCAGAAGCTTTCAAAAGCAATTTTACTGTAGAATAATTGATTTTCCTGTAGTGAATTATAACAGGTAGTAATAGAATTGTCTTTTTAAATTGCTTATAAAATTTTTTACAAAATAATTAATTTTGCTTTTTAATAGATCAGCACTTGACATCGAACTTACGAATTTTATTATAAGGATGCAGGCTGTGATTTTAATAGTGACTGACCTCTACATCACAACATTTTTCCTCCTCTTTTTCATAAATGTCTTCTCTATGTTAAAATCTGTAAGGTTTGTGTATTATGAAGAGTTTTTCCCATGTGTAACCAATGTAGTTCCAGATAGAAAACAGGTTCTTGGGAATGTAACTGAATTGGTTCAGGAAGCCTTTCAGCTGCAGGTTGCTACTCACAACTGGGCCCTTTTCAGAAAATGTCCGACTATTACAGATCTGGTTTAGTGGAAAGTCACCTGGTTAGTTCAAGCCTTAACTCAAGATAGCAAGTTCACTGGATGTCTTCTCAAAGAACCAGTCTTGGAAACTCTTGTGCAAGTTAGTGTTCCTGAATTTTGGAGTACTAATTAACAGCTGCAATGGAAACATAGTATCTCCTTACCGCTGTTTCTGGGACTATGGTCAGGGGATTATGTCTTGGGCAGTTCATCAGAAAACAGTTACTGGGTTGTTCCAGTTTGAGGAAGACTGATGAAGAGTTTTTCCTATCAATAACATGTTTTAGACCTACTGAACATCTGTGTTCTCGTTCTGACACTTAAAGGGGCTACTGACTCCAGTTGTTAAGAATAATTTGCATATCATAACTATGTGTCGTAATCAAAACTCGTTTGTCTTTGGTCCAACAAATGAAGATTTCCTAACTAGATTCATAATTGGTGTTTAAAAGTAAAATCAATCATTTCTATATAATTGCCCAATTTATAACCTTTCCTTTACCTTGTGCTTCACCTCACAGAACCATGGCAGTGTGCTGTAGGTAGAGAGGAAAAAGAGGAAGGAAAATGGGTTATTTGGTGAAGCATAGGGCATGCGATTGTTGTTTGTTGTTGTATGAAATCACAATCAAAATTGACACAAGTTGCTATTAAACTCTATTTCCTGTGTTAAAAAAAGTCAGTATTAGCTAAAAAGAAACCTGTAGCAGTAGATTTGCACATAGACCTTAATGAGCCCAATTGACCTTCTGTGCTGTATTTACAATTGCCTTAAAATTGTAAGCAGATGTTTGAAAAACTTTTGTTAATAGGTCCCTAACATCTGTTTCACCAATGATATTGCCCACCAAAGCAGTTGTAATTAGTCGAGCACCTAGTGCATGCATCTTTTTCTTATTGGTGCAGATGATCATATTTCTCCCTCAGGTATTAAAGTAAAATCTTATTGGCACTTTTGTTTTAATAAATTCTACGACATTTCTTTTGTAAAGAGTAAAGTTTTTCCACCAAATGTGGAGTAATGTAATAGTTTTTCCCTGTGAAGTCTTAAAAAATGCAGTACAGTACCGATACATCCACTAACACTAGACAAAATGCAGTGGATGGTGAAAAAACAGAATATGAAATACTGTGTGCAATTGAAACTTTTGATAGCATTTGTCCATTTGTGCTGCTCATATGCATGATAGAATGTGTGTTTCAAGTGGAAAAAAGGAAAAATGAAAGGAAGAAAATCTTAAACTGTGCTGAAAAAAAAGCCAGTGTCATTTGCCCTTTAAAGTTTTTTTTATATGACATAGTTTCCATTTATGTGAGAACACAAAAACCTGTCTGCTTGTTCAGTTTATATAGCACTCCTTTCAAAGAAATTGTTATGACAGTCTGCAAGGGTAAAGGTTCAGCTTTAACCTTCTGTTGGTTGCCAGCCTTCATAGCTCTCACGGCTTCATTTTTTAAAATAAACTACAATTTGAAAGTTATTCTTTAACTCCTACTTTATAAAATGTAATATGGAAAATGCAACTGGGGGAGAGCTGTGCAAAGCTGCCAGTGAAGTTTCCACTCCAGTTGTTTCCATGTGGACCTCATTGGAGATAAGTCACTGACAGAGGAATAGCCCCTTTTCCAAAGAGAAGAATCTTTTTGGAAATGTTCTGCTAGCTCCCAAAGCAGCTGCTAGCCTTTACAAATTACAGGAGCTTTCTACAATATCCCCCATGTCTTTTCAAACCTGTGAAACAAAGACTGCGTTATGCATCAGTAGGAGTTTGTCTAAATAGAACGGATTTTAGCTACGTCACTTGGACAATACCATAGGTACTGGCTGTGTAGCGTTGTAAATTCTCCCTTCCTGAGAGTAAGGGAGGGAGGAATTTTAGGAAGGGGAGGTCTCTTATGAAGTGTCACATTCCCTGATGCTACGGTTGAATTGTGGAATAACTTGAGGTGCAGGACTACGTTATTACAGAGACATGTCCAACTGTCTTTTGCTAGCTTACCTGTATGTTAAATTAATGCTTAGATCAACATTATCAAACTTTCTGAAGCACTAGCCTTATTCGTATGGAAGCTATATTACTAAAAAGTATTATTGTGACCATGATTTTCTATGGTTATAAGGAGTAGCAAGATTAGGAGAGAGAGACTTTTTAGACAGATACAGTTAGAAAAAGATTTGGAGCTCACAGTCCCACAATACATGAATAGTCTGGGGTCTGTTGCCTTTTCCATCCAAAGAAATATCCAGAACTGCCATTAACGATACTCCTTTACTTTTCAGCTTGTGTTACCAGTTTCTGTATTAAAAAAAAAAAAAAAAAATTAAAGGAACTTTTTACATCTTCCTTTCCCTTCCCTGTAGTCTTTGTTAGTGTAACAAATTAAGACAAGAGTACAAGAATGTGTTACTTATTTTCTGCTAGCAACACCATTCTCCAGAATGTTCCAGTGTGTTGGTTTTTACAAAAGCTCATTTTCCACAAGAGAATTTTCTGAGTTCAGTTTCTGTAATGACTGTGCAGATGTACTGTTACTTTTTTAAAGAACTTGAATAATCTCTCAAGTCCCGTTTTTCCTTCCAAGGACAAAATGTAAACCAGCTTATTACCTATTCTTTATGTGGACCTGAAATCATGTGGATAGTAATGAAACAGGTTTTCTCTCAAGATGCCAAGAAGAAACTCACAAGAGAGACATTTGTTCATTGTTTATATGGACAAATGTAAAAATAGAGAACATCATTATGAAAACCAGGTGATATACAGAGGCACTTTTGCAAACCACTTCTTTTTTTATGAGGTGAAGATCCTTTTGTTGATGCTTAGAGGTATGAAATGGAGGAACTGCATGTTTAATACTGTAAGTCATTTCCAATGTCTCTCCTTTAATTAAAATATCTTTTCAAAATAAGCGGTAGAGTTAGTACTCTATAAGTAAATTATATGTGCAGTTCAGCTTTTAAAACAATTTTTTCATTGTTTCATTGGAAAAAGGCTCACTTTTTACTTTCTTGGTTTTGTCAGCCTTCTATTTTGAAGTAGGCTAATCTAAATTTAATCAAAATTGTCAAGTAAAAACATTCTTATACCTAAAATAAGACTGGAAAGATTTCTATTGTGAAAACCCCAAAGATTTTTTTGCCAAGTTTGAATTCAGTGTGGTGTTTACATAGTGCTTCTTAGCTTTTAGATGTAGCCTTTAAGGGGGGAGGATGTATGGATGTGCCCAGGGGGTGTAGGAGGCTAAATCTTCAGTAAATTCAGACTTACTCGTAGGAATTACTGGGAAACTGTTTTGCAGTTGATATTTCGCACTCAGGTGTCTTTGGCACCTGTGAATTTGTAATGGAACTCATTCTAAATTTCAGTCTTCTGTAAAGATCATCAGATTTTAAAACAATTAACAACAGACAGAAATATTCTTTAGAATTCCACTAAGATTTACCAAATGTTTCCTTGTTTAGTTTGTACAAATACTATCAATAAATGGAAGCTTGTGCTGTGCTGATATCAAAGGAATACATTCTTGGAGTAAATTCTTCTTTTTTTTTTTTTTTTTAAGGTAATATGGTATATGTGAATATTAAACTCATTTGATAGACACTATCAATAAGTGATCACACTCCATATATGTACCAGATTGTAATTCAAAAATTGCACTTTTTTTCTTGATGTGAACAAATACATAAAATTCTGTAGATATCCTTTAGGTCAAATATTCATCCATTCAACTTTTTCCTCCATTAAACCCGAATGAGAATCAGATTCTTTATATTTAAGCTTTATTTTTTAGGTTACAGATAAGTCATCTGCAATGACTTATGCTCTTGGACAGCTCATTGTACAGCCTGGAGAAACAGTGAGAACATCTTCTGTGAACATCATGTAGGCCACTAAAGATTCCACCAGGGCTATTATATTTTTTTCCCCCACCTCTGGTTTCTGTGGACACTGAAGATGCATGTAACATGTTTCTTATTTTAAGGAAAAACCACTGGATGCAGGTTTGAGAGTTCTAAAGTTATTTAGTGTGTAAAAAGCGTAGCACTGTTTTAATGTTCAAAAATAGAGTTTTTGCCAGAAAAATAACAGAAACAGGAACCTGCCAAATTAGATGTAGGACAGTCTGATTGATTTTTTTTTTTAGACAAGACCGTGTACAAGTTTCCTTTACAGTAACAGTGTTATTGATGATATATATTTCCAGTACTAAGTCTCAATACTCAGCTCCCTGTGTAGTGGGTAGGAGATAAAAGTGGAAACTGCTGGGGAGCTGGGCATTGCAACCATGTTGGCCTTCCCTTATCTATGAAATTTTCATCTAATGAATGACAGAGACATTTATTCACATACACTTATTGTGCAGCCACCACAATCATGTTTTACAGTTTTATAATTGAATTGGTGGTCCTGTCTGTTTATCTTAAAGTAATGGCAGTGTTCAGCCTACACTTAACAAGTGCTAAATCCATTCTGACTGTAGCTTTTGAGTACGCATTGTACTGTGCTAACTATTCTGCACTTTCTGATGTGAGCTACTTTAGCGATGTACATATTATTAAACCACTTAATTTTGGGATAATGCCAGTTTTCCCTTTCTCCCTTTATGTTTTGCTGCCATTTTTCTGTCATTTCAGCACTTAGGTAATGTGTGATGTTGCTGCAGTTCCTGGGAAGACCTGATGGTCGTGGGTCAGTTCGTTCTTTGTGCTTCTAAAGGACAAAAAATTACCCACATAGCCAATCTTCAACTATAGTTGTACAATTCATGACTTCACTTAGGAATTTTGGAAATAAGGAACAGCCAAAAAAACCCCCAAACAAAACAAAAAACCTGAATAAGGTTATGACAGCTTTAAAGGTATTCCTATTCGTATTTGTCTGATAGGCAAAATGTTGAGCACTGGACACTTAGTTGTATTCTGAGGTATTAAAGTTTAAAAATTATTGCAAGGCTTCTTATAAAATCAGAGGTGTTGGTAACGCTGTAGTACATCCTGGTGAAGGCATCAATGTACCAATGCATTTACATGTTCTTATAGCCAAATGGGCTGCATGAGAAAAAACAGATAAGCTACTTGGAGAAAATGTGTATTTATTCTTCACAAACTTTTTTTGTTATGAAGCTTTTTGAGAGGAAGATGGACTCAAGAGGGAATAACCAGCAATTTTGAGTGTACAGAGTAGAAAGTCTGACTGAATGTATAGAATTTCATGGTTTCATGTGGGCTGTATGGAAAACAGTAGCGTGCATTATATAGTTTGACAAAATGTTCGTGATTGCAGTTGACTTGCAAATTTCTCTAAAATTACACTTCTGTGAGAAAACAGCTCTTTCAATGTGTAAAAATTACCATTCATTTCTTTAGTTTTGACCTCTGTTGATCTTACTAATTCTTAGTTATTCTCATATGTTCTAGTTTTGCTGGGAGGAAAAATGGGACTTTAAAATATCTTATATTCTGTCAGAGATTTGGGGAGATTGTTTCAGAGAGTTACAGCAGCACCTATTAGCTAAGGTAAGATTCAATTCCAGTTCCTATTACAAATCTTTGAGAAAACTTTAAAACTCAGTGACTTGAATTCTGTTTAAAATTGAATGTGCCAGCCATGAGGCTTTTTTGTACATCTTTAAAAATTAACCTAAAATTTGGTTAAACATTTAAAAAATTGCATGTAAGAAAATTCAGTAAACACACTGCTGTATTCATGCTTAGTTGTTATAATAACATAGCAGTTCTAAAAATCATAATGTGAAAAGGATATTCTCTAAGGGACTAAAGCAAGATACAGTTGTTTCTACATTTTTAATGATACCTGAACTTTTTAACATTTAACCTCTTGTAGTTGACAGGTTATTTGGGGAAATATTGTAAACTCTGGTGCATACAGCTAAAAACTGGTCAGAATAATTCTGTATAAAATCTGGTTTGCCTCCACTTGCTCATTTGTGAGCAAGTGGAGTGTTGCTTTGAAAGAGCTGTGCCCTGGGAAGGCAGTGAGTGCATCTGTGTTACCTGTTTAGATCAGGAATGAACTTCTGAAAGAAATGCGATTATCCTCACTTACTGCACTTTGGTTCACGTTCCAGTGTTCTCATAGTGTGAACTGGATTAATCTCAGGTTAAAAGTAACCAGAAGATGTTCTCCAGAAGTGCACCTAGTATGTTTTAACCAGTCATTGGCATTCAGTCCCTGGAAGCAGGCTGGAGTTACTGCAAAACCCACCCCCTAACCCTTTTATAGTGCAGACATTGCGTCCTCATCACTAGCTGTTCTGCTTTCCAGATCTGCTCATCCTATGTTGCACTACTTGCTATTTACACGTAGCCAGTGTTACCTACACTGATAGAGAGACCACGTAGATGTGAGAGAAGTGCGGTGTTATCAGACTGACTGATACACTTCAGAGGTTCATTCCTCTGGGGCTGGGCTACAGCAAAACCTACTGGTCTCTTACAGATGTGGTTGACTAACTTCCCTTACTACAGGTGGCTGCTGGAATAGGCCTAGTTTTTAGAGACTTCAGCTGTCTTTTAGAGGGCCTGTAAATTGAGTTAAAGGTAGATGAATAAATTAGCAGCCTGAATACTGAATTCATTTATGTCAGTTTGTGTTATGTTTTGATATTATAACTGGTTTCTTTTCATGAAGTGAATGATAAAGGATCTTTTTTCCATGTATTCATGTTTTTCATATGATGATCTCAAATATCATGATGAGGTTTTTTTCCTGGATTTTGGTAGTGTAGGATCTGTTGTATCTCAAGGCCTGTCAGTTCCATTATTTAGGGTTTTGTAGCAATGACTGCGTAGAAAAATCCAGTGGTGTTTTCTCCCAGCTCGGGTTAAGAGGAGAACAAAAGAATTGGAAAGAATTCTGCATTTTCGTGTGAAGTGCACTGAGCTGTCCTAAATTTCTTTACATTAGTGCCCATCATTTATCTGTCTTCACTAAGGCTATTATTTCATAAGTTTTGAAGTGCAACCATTTCAACTTGACCCATCACAAAACTTAGAATTGCAGATAAAAATGAAAGTTTGTGTGCCTTTTAACTTCTCAGTGAAATGTTGTTACCTACAACTAGAAAAAAGTTTACTTTATTCTTAATTAAATCTCCTTATTTCTTTTTTTTCCTTTTTAAAATTAAATACCATATCTCAGTACCTGTCATTTTCATGCTTCAATTATGTCAATTAGCAGTGCTTACCTACTCAGTTTAAAGTCTCACATTCAATACTAAGGTTTGGTCTAAACAGTTTTGTACTATTTAAACCTGTCAGTCAGAGGTATGATTTATTTTTTTTTTTAACCAATGTAGTTGTATTGATACAATCCCTAGAATAAATATAGTTATATAGGTATGAGGATATATTTCCACCAATTTTTCTTATTTCCCTTTCCTGTTGAGCAGTATAGTTGTAAAGCAATACAACTTTGTATATGAGCAAGCCCTTAAAAAAAAAAAAACAGAAGAGGTTATTGCCCTGTTATGTATTTCTTATTTCGCTGACCAAGCTCACTGTGTGTCAGTCCCATTTCTGTAGTATCGAGAGGACATTTCTTGATTTGTATATTGTCAGCACTGTGCCAGTGAAGTTTTGGTATCTCTGTAGGAATACATTCTTGAATGAGAGTCTAAACACAGATATGATAGTTTTGAATTTTGTTTTTTAGTAAGACTAGGATTTTCATCTTCTTGTATTTGTAAATTATGCTTATAGAATACTTTAGTAAACAGGATTTACTCAATCAATGAAATTTACAGATTAGCTTATTGATCACAACTATTTCATGCTGGAGATCAATGCTAATGTACTTCAAATCTTTAATTGTTAATCCATTTTTCAATTAACATTGATGTTTGTTGGTATAATCCGTGCTCATTTG
Source organism: Ciconia boyciana (assembly GCF_034638445.1). Classification (NCBI taxonomy): domain Eukaryota; kingdom Metazoa; phylum Chordata; class Aves; order Ciconiiformes; family Ciconiidae; genus Ciconia; species Ciconia boyciana. Next base: position 119,192,073 of record NC_132934.1, on the reverse strand, counting down.
ATTTTTTGGGGGGTACAGAAAAATACTTTCTTATCCATTAAGGCATTTATGGGAAGAAAAGGACAAAAAGCAAACAATTCATTTTCTGCATATAATTGAAGATGTTGCTCTTAGCTAAAGAATTAATGTTTGACGTAATAGTTGTTAGACGTATATTAGGATGTAATGTGTTACATTTTTTACAGAGAGATATACAAGGTATGGGAAAGGTAATAAAATATTTAATGTTTAGGACTGGGAATTTATTCTCGTTTTCATCAAAGAGCGGTATTTTCCTGATTACTGTAAGCCATTGCTGCAATTCTATAATGTTCTAATGTGAATTGCTAACTATGTCTGGATGGTATTAAATATAATACAGGACAAAATGATTGTAGATTTTATATCCCTACTTGTCCGCTCTCTTGCTCTTACTTGACTGGGACAGTGGATAAGAAACAATGCTGACATACGGGATACAGCAGGCTTAATGGTGACTTACGGGACCTCTTACAGTCAGTGTCCAATACAAGGTTACTGGTTTCATCCACAGTTGACTAGAGGCACCAGTTTCTTGGTCTGTTTGGAGAGCGAATTGCAAATAACAGAGAGGAAAGACCTCAGTATGCTGTTTTCCCAGTTCCTCACCTGTCTCTCCCCCAGGCTAAAGGTCTGCCAAACTCAAACTCCATGATTTATTATTGGCTGATCTTCTTTGGGCAGTTTTCCTATTCCAGAACAATGCTGAAAGGCGGTGGGAGAAAGATGAAAATATCCATCCAGCTTAGATCAGCCTGACCTGCTGGATCAAGCAGGCAGGCAGCAAATCCTCAGCACAGCAAAACGTATGGTAGCAATACAGAAAAGGAGAGGGAGGGTAAGTTAGGAAGGCCTTTAAGCTGCCTTGCCCACCTAAGCTAGAAATAGATTGTGCAGGAGCTTCAAACAGATTCCTGCTTTATCTGGCAATTAGTCCGGTGACACTATCTCATACTACCAGTAACTTTTCTGAGGGTGGGAAAATGAGCTTTCAGGGGATCAAAAGTTAGACTAGTATCACCACTAAATCCTCAGCAGCAGCACATGCTATTAGATCCACAGTCTATTTTAATCTCTTTAAAAAAAAAAAAAAATAAACTTTCTTAGCAATCATTTCTATATAAACTTTTAAATCTGAAACTCTAAAAGGGGGGATTATTTAGATGGTAGAGTCAAGCACTTAGGTTAATAGATCCCACATATGCCATTTATTGCATACTTCTATTTATTGCTTAAGGCACTAATTCCCTTAAGTGAAACACAGTATTTTATAGAATTAAATAAAATAATATAAATTGTTTCTTTACCCACTTTTAATGTGTTAAACAGAAAATCTCTCTAGCAGATGAACATTAAAGACACAGCAAAGTCCACTATCATCGTTGGTGTTGTTATTGCTAAAAACTTAATTGTAAGTTAAGTTGGCTAACAGAGAGCAAGCTTCGTAGTAAAGGCAAGGTAGTTCTGTTACATTTTCACATGATTTAGCAGGTGAATTGAATGCCTTTTGAGTCAAGGAAACGAACAGCAGCCTTTGTCAGCATGCTAACTTGCGATAAGCACATGCTGGGCTTTCGTAGTCAAGGGGAAGCCTTCATTGGGCCCTGGTCCACTTGTAGACTCCTCTTTTGGCATACGCAGTGCTATATGGACGGAGGGTTTGCCTAGCTCTGTTTTGTCCTTCGATCTATTGTAGTCTTCAGCATATAACAAACAGCAATGAGTCTGCATGTGCAGCTTTGACAGAAGGACTGAGGTGCATGCAGAGCACACTTTAGCTGCTGAAGCCTCTGCAGATATAGACTCACTGTTGTCCCCTTGGAAGAATTTGCTATTTTACAGGATTGGGTGCTAAACCAAGCAGGTTTTTGCTCTGTTGTAAGAGCTGGAGTTATAGGATGGATTTAAGTCAGTGAAAGTGTCAGGGTCTTGATGAATTGGATACATTTTGCTAGATAAAGCTGCTTGTTGGTACTCAATTATTAAAAAGCAGCGTGGCCAAGCAGTAAAAATCTGATATCCTTTTAATATGGTTTATGGTATCACGTGGAAAAGAGCCTTTTATGATTGTTGTTTAAAGTAGATAAGAATTGAATGTGCTAAACACATGGACAGAACAATCTCTCTAAAACAGCTTAACTGTGGTGATCAGGAGCAGATTCTCACTGAAGTGTCTGCTGGTTTTTTTTAATGACATACTTGTCAACATGTAACCTTAGAATATAGACACCATGGTAACAGTTTTAACACAGTCTCTTTAAAGAGCATAATTGTGTGGAGCACAAATAGAAACATCTTGACTCTTGTAGTCTTTTAATCCACTTAGAGAAATGCTTTTCAATTCATCAAGCAGCATTTTCTGGATCTTGTTGAACATCTGTCTGTCTTGACATGACTTGGAATAAAAGTCTAAGCAGGTCCTCCCATGCTGTGTTGGCTGTAGACCTTAAAATGAACATTTAGACAATGTTAGTATTTTGATACTAGATTTGAGCTGAAGAACACTAAACAGAACTATGAAATTCACTTGGCTATATTATAATAAAAACATGCTTGTAACTGTTCCCATACACCAAAACGCTTAATTAAGTGTGTGCATTCTTTTAGGCGTGAGTGGCTCACATGCTTGGTGTCTTGTAAAATTCATACACTTAGGTGCATGAACAAACTTATGTGCATTCTAACACACCTATGCTCTGTTAGAGTCATGGTGGCTAATAACTGTCTGGGCAGGTTTTGGTCAGTAAAGGCAGTAGGATAACTTTTTCTGACACAGCGTGAATGCATAAATGGCTGTGTGTGGTGGCAGCTGCGTATTGCTGGATGTTTTGCATAGAACCTGTCTTTCTGTTAAATATCAGAGTACCATAGCTGTGTGGGTATCTTTGGGAAGAAGCAGTCCATTGCTGTGCTTAGGGCCATCTGAGGTATAAGCACCAAGGTTCGTGCCTTTCAGAAATTTTCAGGGCTGGTTATGGAAGAGCCCTACAGGAACGTATTCAGAGTCTGGACTGGTTATACTGCCCTTTGGAGAGCTTTCAGGTTTACATGTGAACAAGCTCTGATAAGTAGCTATCAAAATGCAACAGGAATTAGTAACGTTTCTGCTAGGCATGGCATAAACAAAGTGCCTTGATATGGTCTCATCTGATATCTTTTGTAATTGTGAACATGCTTTCACCAAATGCAGTTCAGTAACTTACCCTTTGTAGGATGTGATGACCCTCTTCTTTACGGTGATAGTAATAGCTTATTTCCTATAAATGGCATACCTTTGTAACCTGATAATAATTGATATCCTAGCATGGGAAAGTGCAAAATGGCAGGCAATGCAAAAAGATGAGTCTTGAAAATTATGATATCACCATTGTCTACATACTTTTTTAAGTATAGACCTAAATTTCCCTGAAATATTAGAAATGTGAAAAAAAGAAATTATGTTGCATTTCTATATCTATGTATATATCTTTTTGTTTGACAATAACATTACCGGAAAAACATTTGCTGTAAAAGATCAGAGTCTTTCTGTATATACATGACTTTTTCCATGGTGGATTATTGTGGGCAGTATCTTCTAGACCCACTATATATTGTTGGTCAGTGTAGTCTTTACTTACACAATAGCAGCATAACCTTTTCATTCCTAATGGAATTTAATTTCTCTCCCTAATTTAACAGTTAGGACATAAAAATACATTGTCAGTTTAGCAACTGGAAGCACTGTTGGGTTCCCAGCAGCAGGAACATTCCTTTCAAAATATGATTTTCAGTCCTGTTGTACAAAATCACTGACTTTTCTGCAGCACAACCTTATTCTATAACTACAGAAACATTTTCACGTGTTGTGTGTGTCTTTGAGGTTATTAGAAAATAAGGCATTTCCCATGAGCTGCCTTTCCAAGGATGTGGCATAGTTTTGGTGTAAGATCAAACTTAACACAAGTGCGTGATGTAACTCCCATCTTCTTAATATATATATGATTCAAAATACTGTTCCCCTTCCTACTTCTTTGCCTCTCCCTTTAAAAAGTCAAGTTCAGAATAAACAGTATTTTGTTAGAAGATATAATTTCTGTTCCTTTTTCTTTCTCTTTACTTCAAACTAGAGAATAAAAGGCTCCTAATCTTCAGTTATGATCTTCTCACTTAAGCTTTATTTCGTACTAGGAATTGTATTGTGCGGCTTCAGTGCTGTCCTGCAGAAAGCTATTACATCTTTTCTTTATGCAGATTTGTGCAAGTTTTCTCACAATATTCTTTCACAAATATATTTACATCTCATAAAGTGTTAGTTTCCAGCTTCGTATCTTTTATGGAACAAAATTGATACAAAAGGTTTTGCAGAGCCAAATTCTTACCAACGTCCTTTTTTAGGAGTATTTTAAGTAAAACCAATGCATGTTTGCTATGCTGTACAAATTAGTTACATTTATTGCTTCCATCTAATTTTGACGAATAATGCCTGTTCGGAATTCTTCTGACAAAATATTAAGGATGGAATCTGGAAATTCTGGAAGACTGAGACACATTAAGTTTCTGCATAAATATTTATAAACCTACATGAACATAAATACTGCCACAAAAATGCCGACGTCACAAAAAGTGGTGAGTTGAAGTGGAACTACAGTATATTGTTTAGCTTGCCTTCACTAAATTGTCTTTATGGTTCTGTAATAGAATTGTTAAAAATTACCAGCATTGTGTCACTTTTATAACTTTTTAAAGTTCTGTTGCTCTGAATAATATGAGAAAGCCATTACCTTATTTTCTGGATGGAAGTGTGTGTTAAGAGCTATTCAGCTATAGGATTTTCAGTGGGAAGTCAGTCCTTAGTTTTTGATTGCAATGCTGAGTACTAAATTAACTTTTAATTTAGTTTTCACTTTTTACTTAATTGTTCTTAGTGGCCTTTTTTTGTAGCTGTTTCTCATGATTCAGTTATTTCTGTGAGCAGAGACCTTATCCCATTAAGCTTAGGTGAATTTATGCCAGTCCATTGTATTGTGGAAACTATGCGTTTGGTTCATTTCCTGTGATTTTAGAATGTGAAACATTTTAATGTCAACATTGCAATCTTTCACTAGCCCTACAGTTCCCTTTTTGAAAGACTAAATGGCCATCATTTTTGTTGAGTGGAAAAAATGCATTAAAACTCTTTTTTTTTTTTTTTTTTTTTTTCATATTTAAGTAGGTCAGTTTGTGGTAGTCAGAAACAGCGGAAAATATTAGTTTGGATTTTCCGTCTTCTCTTAAAGTATCTTCAAGATGGTGCTTATGTGCTGATTGCAGGATTATATCACAAAAGCAGACCCAACCGAAAGTTAGTTGTGTGATGGCTTAGCAAAATGTGGTGGTACAAATCCCTTCCCCCTTCTTAGAGCGAGAACTGCTCACTGCTGAATTGCTCGCTTGTCTTGCATGTTATATTCTGAGTTTGTTTACACATAGATGTCGGCAAGGCATTTTAATGAATAGTGTTGACTAAAAAACAGCTGGATGAAGTATGATCTCAAACAGTCATAAAATTCTTTTTGCCAGAGTCTCTTGGCCTAAAAAACTGAATTCCATTCCTTTTCTGAATTGAAGGCATCCAGTAGATAGACATAACTCTTGATCGGTTGTGCTAGCAAAATCACAGCACATTTTAATCACCATGCTAGACAGCATATATGTATGATGAGAGGATGACAAGTGAGTTTGTGGAAATGACAGTCAGTTCTATTGGTTTTTCTTCATTTATCCTGTATCAGATCTTATCAGGTTACAAATGGGACCTTTCTTACCATAAGATTTATTCTGGGATCTGATAATCAAGAAATATTCTGTGAAGTATAGTACACTATTAGTGATAAGTTTTGAGATATGTAGTCTTTAATTAGGAGTGATGGCCATGTGTTTCTAAACTTTGAGGAGTAGAAAATAATAGAAAATATATGTTTTTAGTGCAGTTTTCTAAAATGTTTTGCGCATAGTGTGCTTTTTGTCAAGATACCTGCTTAATCCAGTTTTGGTGACACTACTGCACACTTCTTTACCTGCTTCTATTATATTTTACTTGCTGGAAACACCAAAAGATTCTAGGTATAGATGGAAAAGGGTTTGCTTTTTGATTCTCCAAATCACACTTCAACCTCAGGACAGCAATAGTAAACAAGTTTGTATTGCCTTTTGGTATCCTCTTCATCTGGAAATGCATAATTTTGTTTCATAAAGATTAACATCATCTATGTTCAGATAATATGGTTCTACTATCCTCTCATAATTACTAGGAAAATTTGCCTCACTATATGAACTACGTCTATTTTCTCTAGGTCCCCATCTTCTTTTATTCTCTCTCTTTGCTGATGAATAAGGATTCTGGTTTTGACCTTTTGGACTTTTGATGTTCCTGCCTGCAGAGCAGAAGGTATCCAGATCATATTTAGCCTGTTCTGAGGTTTCCTTGCTTTATCACTCGTGGATGCTTAAATTGCTGACTTAGATACAATATTAAGTTAAAAATTCTGTAAATTGTCTAACTGTATCATGGCATACAGACTGTGTTTGACAGTGTGTTTGACAATGTTATTGGCATTTGTAAAACTCAGCATTGGTGTATTAGAAGCACCACATTCTCAGGTAGTAACTTGATAATCTACTTTTATTTCTTTTTGAAATACAAGCAAACATACCTAAACATATTTGCATATGCTGTATCGTTGTAACAGATACTAAGTAAGTTTTGTATGTAAATACTTGCTTAAAGGAGGCTTGACTGTCCTCTTTTGTAGTGGATTTACAATGTCATGGAAACTGACAATTTCTATGTACAGTGGTAGCATTAATGTAAGTTTATTTTTACTTACTTGAATTTTTAACAGTTTTTAAGAGATGATGCTGTTTGCAGGGGCATCAGAAAAGATGCATTGAATGTTCTCTATCCTACATATCGTAACAAAAGTCGGTTCTTTAAAACCTTGCACTTTTAATGAACCATCTTATTGTCAACTCTCAGAATCTACTAGTGTGCCTTTTGGTGATGTTGTTGAGAATTTTAATGCATTTTAGTTCTCATTCGGCACGGCCTATGTGCTCCTCACGGGAGGGTCTTTAGAAATAGGATTAACTTCTGGAGGAATGCATTAGCCATGCCACAGAAGTAGGCAAAGCTCTAACTAGCCTGATAGATTGCTCCACGCTTCAAATCCTTCTAACTACCCCCTCCCTCTTTTTATTGACAGCTTCTCATTGAGCGGCTAGAAGCATTAGTGTATTTAGGAGTTAGATGTTTTGTATGATCCCAGGCTGATCTCATATTCGCTTTCTGAAATTAATTCGACACTGCTTTACATGTTAATCCGCAAAGGATTGATTTTGGGAAGGTCAGAGCAGTGCAGCCTCAGAAAATGGAAGAAAAGCTCCACTTAAAACAGCTCATTTCAGTTCCCAGAAATAAGTATAGATGCCTTTTCATTGTGGCACTTAGCCAGCTGTAGGAGACTTGGTCATCTTACAGAATACATCAAATAGTGGCATTTGATGGGATCTGCAAGGAAGTTGAGCTAATTAAATTTAGCTTCATTAACCAATTGCGGTTTGCAAATGGCACAACTATGAAAACCTGCGATATAACAAAAAATTCCTATCTTCCTTTAACCACCAATGTAACTGCATTGTAAGAGCAATCAGAAACACAACTTAACTTAATTTGATGTCTTCTATTTATTTTTTTCTCTTACTTGACTGCATATTTATAGAATTTTCGGAGTTGCTAAAACTGGAGATAAATACACATGGAAAAAACTCTTCGTTGTGGAATATGCTGGTGTTGGACCATTGTGGATAAATAGTATGTTTTATTTGGAGCTACACAAAAGAGCAGGGGACTTGAATGGTAAAGTATTGTAGCAAGAGCAGGATAAGGACATCTCATAAAAGAAAGTATTACAAATACTGAGAAAGTAACTGAGTTGCAGCTGCAACTTGCTGAAATGATTCTTTTCATTTGAAAGCAAATGTCTCTGAAGGAGTGGTATACCATATATATAGTGTGTGTATATATATAATATAGTATATTTGTATGAATTCAAAAAGTCAAGCACAAAAACGGATTGTTCTTTACTGTGTGAATTAGCTTAAAAATAAATACTGTATTTTATATTAAAATAGAAGAGAAGTTTTAATTACAGTTCACTTTTGACTTGTAGATTCATTAAACCATCACAATTAAAAATACCAGGAAATTAAACTTTTTACAGTTTGTATTTTCACCTTTTCTACTTTAACTTTCATGAGTGCAATGTACATATAACTATTTTACAAGAAAAAAATTTGGATTCACATTTGATTTGCAAGAGTTCAAGCTGTTTCAGGTAAAATTTGTCCCCAAAAGCCTATAAATATCTAAATTTGACTGCATTGCTCCCTGAAAGAGTAGTGAAGTCTTTTATGGAGTTCAGATGTGCTCCATTTTTGTTTTCTCTTTTTTTTTCTTTTAAATTTTTTTTCTGTTATTTCTGTTTTTATGAATTGAGCTTCATCCACGTACATCTTTTTCTTAAGGTCAGAGGTGATTAAAGGTCCTTGTACCCCTCCCTACCAAATATGCCAAACCAAATATGCCAGTTCAGCCATTGTGAATATTATTGTACAATGATACACACACCATGGGTCAAATTTGGCACAGAATTTGTGGACCTTTTCTAGCTTCAGTTTAAGCTGATGCTTTATTTTTCTTTCATGATCTATGGGCTGTACCAGTGCTTCCTTTATCCAAGAAAGGTCTGTTAGTTGATGGTTTCCTTTCAGAAAACTTTCCTTACGCAGAACCTTATGATTCCAACTATGTATACCTATAATTTGAATGTTGGTGTTCGGGCTGTCAGGAATGAATGTAGTGTCCATATTCACCTGATAATATTTGGTCTGAAAGTGTAAGCTGCTTAATCCAATAATAGCTTAATATAAAGAGAAAAAATTATTTCAGATCATCATCTTTTGTGGTTTTTTACAGCCTAATTTATTGGCTAGTTTTTCTGAGTCATTGGTGACAGAAAGGCCATTGATAACTAGGGAGCACGAAGAATAACAAAGATCCTGCTGTAGCTCATGTATTGATAAAATAGGTAAGGCCAAACCTCAGGTGAAGTGTTTATAGTGGGGAATCAAAGCCTTTGTCTTTACATTTCTGTAGCATAGGACACAAATGTGGAAAATGGTATTTATGATCGAGAATTATTTTTGCAGTTTAGCATTTCACAGAATAAAAAGTCCATAATTAATACTTAACTTGTTTTGCAAAGGTTGACAACCAAAGGTCTGAGTGCAGACGGAGTGAGGGTTAGCCTGTAAAACACCAAGTTCGGTCACTGGAGTCTGAACGCTGTGTCAGTCCCAAAATGGCACAAAATGTTAATGATAAAGTTAGGACTATAATTCAGATCTGACAAAGCTCTTGTTTATAAATATAAATACTGTTCTGTGAAAAAACATTCTAAATTAGCATTTGTAAAAAAAAAAAAGTAGCATTTGTTAAAAAAAAAAAAAAAAAGTGGAATTGTAAGCCCAAAACGTCTAATTTTCAAACAAAACTATAGCGGAAACTATAGCGTCTAACAAAACTATAGCGGAAAAGGTCTTGCGATATTAAATGGGGAACTTGTGTCAATATATAAAAGATATAGCGCTGAAAGACAGTCATGGTGTCATCTCATGCTTGGTTTTTAGTGTTGCTCCAAACTGTGTTCTTTCTACATAGAAGTGCTAGCAAAATCTATGGTGCGATACTTCCAAAAATATGAGTGAAACCTCAAGCAGCAAATAATGCATTCAGGCACATTAATGGAAATGACTTATCAAGACCTGATTTTAAGAATTTTTGAATTAAGAATCTGTCTGTACAAAAATGAAGGAAGAAAGAACAGAGTAAATAAATGCTCTTTTTTTTTCATGACTTGCGTATTATTAGTTATCATTTACAGGTGATTCTCCACAAGTATTTCATTGTTAAAAGAATGAACGGGCTACAAAACTTGTTTTGCATGAGAATATTGTAGTAATTTTCTCATGCAACACTTTAATAAAAAAGTCCTCTACTATTGCAAAGTCCTTCACTTTGATAGTGTGAGAGATCACAACGTGAAAGTGGGCAATCTAATGTTATCACCCAACCTTTAGAAAATACAACTAAGTAAATACTAATATGACAAAAATTAATTTTGCTATCAATTTATTTCGGTAGCAGACTGTAGCAGAAGGCTAGCAGTGCAGATTAGAAAACTTTCAAATGCCTTTTTTACCTGGAGTATTCCATTTGAGTGCAAAAATAAAAAAGCCTCATCTGCAAGCAGGAAGATAAATCTTATTTATGACAGATTCATGATTTGATATTGTATCCTTTTTTTGGAGAAAGGAAAAATTTTTTTCTGTTTAAGAAATTGTTTTGAGCTGTACCTCACATCAATAGCAGTTATGGGGTTTTGGCTGTGAAACTCAATATAAATGGTTTACACTTGAATAGAACTTGTAAATACCTGCGCAGTAGTTCTTGGCCACGTTTTAGGATGCTACTTGGTGTTATAAATTCATTGAACACATCTTACTGGAACTGATATTTAAATACACCTGCATAAATACAGAGAACAGAGATGACAGGATGGTTAGATCATTTGGGGTGGCAAGACTGCTGGTGCATGGTTAAGATGTAGAATGAATTACAAAGTTATGTAGTATGTCTCCTCATTTTTGAAAAGAAAAGGTTTGGGGACTCCCTTTTTTGTTTTGGGAATCTAGTAATATTGAATCTTCATTTCTTTGTATAAACCAAAAGCAAACTTTAAAAAAGCAAACAGAAATATTAAGCAGACATAAGCAGTCTTCTGAGTTTGGGGTTTTTTTTCCCCCCTTTATTTTTCATATAGTGCTCAGTGACATGAAATAAAGAATAAAAATTGAGACTGACAAGCCAAAATCCACAACGGAATGCTTTGATTTTAAATATTCATTTGTATTTACAGGAAATTTCAGTAATATTGACTAACATTAAAGTCAGTACTGTGAATCTTTATTGAGTACTTTGTTTTAGAAAATATACATGTGGATTCACTTGAGAAAAAAGTAAAGAAAACTCTTTAAATAGAAAATACTGGTCTGGACTGACTCTCTGAAAATGCCATGAAAAGCATGGAGCATTTCAACCTAGTATAACTATTTGTTTTGTATTATACCAAGGGAAGAGTTGTCATAACAAGGAAATCTGGAGTTGAGTAATTTTGTCAAAGAAGAAATGCATCATCATTGCTGTGTGTAGACCTCGACAGGACATTGTGGAGATACAGCTCTCTTGTTTTTTGGAGAAGTAAATTGTGAAATAGAAGTAATTCAGTCTTTGCTGATCGGTCATATTCCCTGTTTGTGCCTTTCTAGCAAAAATGCTTCTGGAGTGTTATGTACAGTCTGAATACTCATGAGTGGAAAAAGATGAAAACAAACCTGGGGATGTTCAGAAAACAAAACAGAGATTAGGTTGGATGGGTTCAAACCAAAGGAAGATTGCACAAGCTGATTGGCTACATGTGACCATGATGACATCTTCAGGGATCTACATATAATATGAAGAGAAGTGACTTAGCCTAAAGAAAACCAAAGTGTCTTGAAGAGAAATTAAGAACAGTATAGAAAAATAATTTGTAATATTGTTACGGTTCTTAGCTGTGATGGCCTAAGTGTTCAAGTTAGGTACAGCATGCAAAGAAAGGTAGTATCTCTTGGTAGACCATCTGTTCTTGAACTTCTTAGCATTGCCCCCCTTGATCCTGTATCCCCTCCCTGTGCTTGGGTGATGGCTACTGGCACTCTGCAAATTAAGGGTACTAAGTGGCTGTTGTGTTGGCTGTTGAGCAGGTTTCTCTCAACTCTTAATTCATTCTGTCTTTTAACTCTCTCTTTTTCTTTTGCAACTTAAAGAATTAAATGCAAGTCTCTTTAGGTAAACATAATAATTATAAAAATTATACTATTTATAATAATTGCAAGTTATCTTAAGGAAGAATGCTTATTCATAAAGCAGGATTTTGTGCACTATCACTGGTCTTCTGAGATTAGCCTGTACTGTGATCACCTGCAAGGGCAGCAACTGCTGATAGGTGTCTTCGCTAAGGTTGAGTCACTTCCTCTGTGTGCAGAATAAAGCCATTTAATTTTTCTGTTTGACTTTTAACTGATTTTAAGAATTGTGTGTCACATCTCCCAGATAAATGTTTTGAGAGAATTTAGGAGTGTGACTTATAAGACTGTCAGCATGTGAAAGAAACTGGCTTCAAATGAGAGATGAAAGATATGTAATGAGCAATGTGTGCACATAAAGTATACCTTTTCCGATGACAGAGTATATAAAGAGGTAAAAGTCATTCCTTAAATGCAAATAAAATCACTGCACATATGAGTTCATAGAAAAGGTATCAATGAGGGTTGTTATATGGAAAGATACTGCCTTTGGCTCAGGAAGCCTCTGAGCTGCAAATTGTCAAAAGCAGGGAGACTATACTGGAAAGGTATGGCCTTGTGTTTGCTCTGGTCCATTATTCTACCCTGGCCGTGCTTTAGGTCATTGTTGTGGTTGGGATGCTAACCTATCTGAAGCCTTGCTTTGTCGCAGCTTTGTCTTTCTCATGTTATTGACTCAGCAGGTATTATGGCCAGGTTTGAAAGAATTATTCTACAGCATGTAGCACAGTTTAGCGTAGCTCTTGCTGGATGTTTACAGGAAAGTTGAAGATGAAATGCTGCCTCAAGGAGGTCTTTCTGATGTGGGAGGGAATTAAAGTTTCTCCCTCCAGAAGAAAAAAAACCTTTAATCAGTCAGACCAGAACGTGATCCTTTAACTACTGTGTTGCACTGTGCAACAAGTTTTACTATGGAAATTTTCCCTCACAGTTTCTTTTATTTTTTTTCCCAATAGATTATTCAAGAAAAAAAATATCCCTGAATTTGAGAGATTATTTTGAAAGTATACATGCAGTTATCCACGTTAAATTTGTCCGCTTCCTATTAAGAGCCATTGGTTTTGCATTTGTTTTGTAGGCCGTCCATTCTGATAGGAATTCATTGATGAACTAACTGAGGCTGTAATTATTACTTTACATAGTGTTTTGACTGTATAAAGTAGCGTATGTGCCGAGTACAGTACAACGCTCTAACATATGGCATGGTATGGAGTGCCATAGTTTTATCTGGAATGCTTTTTAGAATAAGAGGTATTTTTCAATCCCCTCCTTGAGCCCTGGGCTGTACTTTCGACATCTGTCACCCTAGCCAGATTCTGAATTTTTCCTTTCACAATTCCCTGCCTCTTATATGTGTTCAGAAATCTTGTTTTAAGTCTGCTATTTCTTTTAACAGTTTCAGGTTGTGGAATATACCTTCTTTTAGCCTGGATGCAGCTGTTTCCCATCGCAAGAAGAATTACTGGTTGTACGGGGAGACTTGAATCGCCTTCTTCCCAAAACTAACAGATGGCTTAAAGATACCTTTAATTGAGGCTATGTTGCCTTTGAGCACTTACCAATTGGTGATTTTGGAAGGAGGGCTTGTTTGAGGAAATCTGAAGCCCACTACAACACATAATTATGCTCCTAACTGAAGGCCTGAGATTCAGTATGCAGCTTTCCCTTCCCCCTTTGCCCTCATCCAGAAAAGGTGGAGAGATCGTTTGACAAAACAGGAGTCATAACGAATAGGAAACATTTCCTAAAGCTGTGGTGGAAAAGTGAAAAGGGTATGAATGGAAGTTACTTGTTAAAAGGTGATTTATGTCCAATCTTAAACTACAGTTACTCAGGACTTTAATAATACTTACTATCCATCCTATAAGTTAAAGAGGTTTATTGAGAAACTAAGGTAAAAATCTTCCATACCATCTTCTATTGCTGCCCTCAAACATTGTCCATTACAGTTTAGTTTGGGATATGAATGTGAGAGAGAGCATTTACTTAATTCAGTGGAAAACGTTGTACTGAAAGATGGCCATCATAGGCTGCTTCCATTCTTACTGCTGTATTTTACAGTTGAAAGAGGTCAATGAAAACTTACTGTGCTTCTATACACCTCTGTCATAGATGCAGCTATTAACAATGGCTCATATTTTTCCTTTCTGATTCAACTGATTCATAGGTACTTGCTCTTGGCCCTCCAGCCCTCCTCCTGTGGCTCCACAATGCTTGGTTCCATATAGAAGAAAAATGTTGAAGAAGCTGGAAGGAGACTGTTGAAACTATGCAATTAGAAAAAGAGAGTCCGTTCTTCCCTATTTTTTACCAACATATAAGGAAAAGAAATTATGTTGGTACTAGCTCTGTACGTTCACTGATACTCAGATTAGGAAAGAGTAGCTGTGGGGGTACTTACTTGCTATTTAGACTTCTAGGTCATGTTTTTCTGAATAACCTATGGACCCGTCATGGCTGGTGTTTTGATTTTTAAACTGAAGTATGTATTTGCAGGATTTCAGAAGCTGAGGCACCTTAAAAAATACACACATACCACCACAGTGTGAGGTTTGCTGTAACATCTTACCACCACTAAAATACCGTGATTAATCTGCATGCTTTTCAGGTATGCTGACCACTGAGGCATCCTTAATCTTTGTTTATGTTGAATGTTTGTTACTTTTTTCAAGTAGAAATCATCTCAGAAGGAAAAAAGCAAATAATTAAGCAAGGATGTATATTACAAACTTTTCAGTCACACAAAACATGTGCAATCTACATCTTATGTATACGTGTCCAAGTATTTGTTTCTGGTGGTATTTTTCCTCCCACTGAAATGCATGTAAAGATGTCTTTCCTTGGGCACTTTATGAAAACATTTGCTTACTGCTCTTATTACATTCTCACTTCTTTTTTTTTCTTTTAAAGTGAGCAAATATATATTGCCTGCTCTCAGATTTTTCTAACATCAGCGACCTTGAAAATTAAGGCTTCATACAAGATGTAACCAAAGGTTGGGAGGGGGAGAAGTGAAATAGAAGGGCTGATTTGTTTTAAAATGCATTTTTTAACTGAGGGAAATTATTGTTTCCAGTCACCATAGCTTTTCACATTCTTTTGTCATATCTGATTGATAGTGTCTTGCACAGAAGTGTGCAGTCAAGCACTTTGCATATGTAATTATTTCTGTATGTGATTATTTCTAATCACTACTTAATATAATAGGCCATACTGATATAAATATTTTGAAATAGTAATAATTATTCTTACATCTCCATAAGCTTCAGCTCTTAATAACCAAGTTAAGGCTGACAGACGCATAGGATCTTTGTACAAAGATCAGATTCTGAAACAATACAAAGGAACAAAAAATCACTGTTTTGTGACTGTGGCATCTTAGTATCTTAATAGACAGTACTTTTGCTACTTCGTTATCAGCTTGGTATCCATTCTTGTTTTATCTGGAAGTCAATCTGTAGACTTTGCCTTATGAATTTGATTTGGATGTGGCATTAAGCAAGCTGTCCTGAAGTCTGAAATCCTGTGCAGAGTAAGTACAGCAAAGATAACGGCAAGCTTCCTGCCATTGCTCTTCTAGTGTGTTTCATGCCAAGTCTTCAGGGAGTGCCTCTTCAGATGGGCAAAATCACGCTAACCTGCAGAAATGTCAGCAGAGGTGCCAGTGATTTGTCAGTTGATGCTATATGCTGCAATATTAACACTGAATGGGAGTGGGTTGTATTTTGTGGAGGATTTAGCTCAGTATGTGTTTTATAGGGTAACCTGTACTATTTATACATGTGGAATGTCCCTTTTGAGTCTTACAAAGCTGCACCTCTGAATGCATCCTAAAGATTCAGAAATGAAATATCAAATCAGTTTTAATAAGAGCTTTTTTTCACAAAACCTTTTTCATCTTCAGCTTTTGTTGTGAAACTTTCTTTTTGTAGCCTGATTACCAAATATTATTTATTGATTTTGAAAGCTCTGTGAACAAAATTATATTTTAGCTTGCCTAATAAAATATTTCTTACAGAATTATTCACTATCACCTCCTGTGATTTTTAGTTCTGTTCACACAGTTCCCAGCTGCATTATCTACCCCCAATGTAGAAAATTAAGTCAATGTAAAAGTATACTCTGTTTTTTAAAAAGAGGTCACGAATAGCCTTTCTTCCCTCGGTAGTCACCAGTGTTCTTATTACGCTTCATTTATATAGTTGGAGGATTTGGGAGAACCAGCTGGGCCCCCTGTCTGCACTCATCAAGAGTTAATTTCTGAAAGAGGTGCTGTTGTCATGAACAAGTGCAGAAGGTACTCTGGTGGTCCTGCCAAACAACAAGAGCTCTTAATTAGCAGCAATGTTCAATCAGACTGCTTAACCTGCCACAGAGCGGAGGAGGTCATGTTCCTTCCTGATGCACTGCCAGCCTAAAAAGCACCCAAGAACCGATCCCAAATGTTTTTTTTGAAAACGTGTACTTGGTTCCTAGAGGCAGGGAAGGCAAGGCATGATCTGTTCTTGAAAACTGTCATCAGTAGAGTGACTTTTTTTTTTTGGAAGGATGTAGGGATTTCTTCTTCTGTATAGAATGCTCTGTGGTTTTTGAGGGAAAAATATTTTTTGTCGTAGTACTGAAGAATATGAAAATTCATAGACTTTCTATGGCTTGATTCTGATCCGGGAAGGGTTGCCCTGGACTCTAGTTACTTTATAGAAGATTTGCTAATCTACAAAAATAAAAGCGGAGACCAGTGATGCTTTGCAATGCATTCTTTGTTCTCATCAGCAGATCTTGTGATATTTGAATGCTTAACTGCTAATGATGAATAATGCACGTCTCTGAGTTGTCAGAGGGAAGTTTCTGAGAGCAGTATGGCTGCCTTGAAGGCCATTAGCTGTAATATAGAGCTCAGGATGTAAACTGCTAGCTGATAGATTCCTTTAAAAGTCAAATTCTTGAGTTACTAATTATTGTCTATAAATGACAAGCGCTAGATGTCTACATATGTATTGAAATATTTTGTAGAATGAGGATAAATAGCACATGAACAAGGAGCCCAAAGTAAATAGTTTGTTGCTGTATGAGCAACTCCAAGGGGTCCATTAAAGAGACAACATTTTTTGGGGGACAAAAAAAAAAAGCAGCAAATGCCAGAATATCAGTGACAATAAAGTTTGAAGAAAACTTACCACTTGAACCAATGAAACTGCTTGTTTGCCCTTTTCAGTGGCAATCGGTAGTTGAAATAAAAATAAACAAACCAAGCAAGCAAAGTTATGCCTGAGCCAGATCGCAAGGATCCATGTCTTTTGGTTTACATTGATTATTTCAGTTGATGGTCCTCTTCCACTGGAAGGATTTTGATTAAGACCTTCAGGGTGGCATTTTCAGGTTTTTATGCATTCACTTCTTTTCCAACTTGGTGTTCAAAAACTCGAAACTGACATATATGATACTGTATTGAAGAATGCTCATTACCAATAAAAAAGGGAAATAAAAAGCTGTGAGGCCCCATCTTAAAGTGAAAGAGTGTCAGGTTTTTAATTAAAGATCTCATTATACTGCTTACATTAAAAAGTATCTTGTTATTCTAATAGTACAGTTCCAGTCAGTTGCAAAAGATGCAAAGTTAAGGTAATGTTCAGCAGGGATAAAAGTTGCAGTTGCAGATGATTAACAGGAAAATCAGGGGAAGGAGGAAACTGAAACTGTAACTACTGTTTCTATAGGTGCGCAGAAAACTTGTTAATAAGTTTGTGTAAGACATTTCAGTTCTATACTCATTTCAACCCTCCCTTCTTTTTATTTGAAATATATGAGGAATTTTGAATATGGGAAGAAAAGATCCCAGCAAGGGTTTTTTTTGTTTGTTATAGCATGGGAAGATGCTGTAAACCACCAGGCTAAAAGAAACTAACTACTTGTAAGCTTAATTTAACAAGGAGCAGGCTTAATAGTGTAGAGATCTTTTTTCCTAAAGAATAATAGTATTTATTTGTTTCTCAAAATTCCCTCTTTTAAATGATCGACATAATTGTTGAAGTAACTCATTAAAACAAGAAAATGATTTGCAAAATGCGATAGTACAATTTATTTAAACTTAAAGATAGGAAAGACTTTAGTGAAAAATTAAGCTCAATAGCATGTGAAGCAACTAATAAGTGAAATGTCAGCAGATTAACTGTATATTTTTGTGGTTTAACAATGATGGGAATTTAAGATAATTAATACCAAGGACTTACATTGCTCTAGGGGAAGAATGAACTGAAAAGATGGAATTCTTATTTAATACATATTTCAGAGTTTAAAATGCATTATTCCTTTTTTATTTTTATATTTGGAAATTACCATACATGCACACATGGAGGTATATGCATACAAACACAATGGGACCAATTTTTTTGCCTTTTGGGAAGTCTCTTGTCCTGAGAAGACTCTTTGATTTGAAGGTATGGTTACTGTTTACAGTAACATTCAGGACTAAAATGAATACCTGGGCTGAGATGAGCTAAGTAATTTTTCCAGTGTTGCTGCTTTGACATTAACAAACTCTCAAAATACAAAAAATGTTCATTATTGCTAAAATAGTTACCTTACAAAACTGTAGCTGTCTTGACAGCTGTTTTTTCTACCTGTGTAAAAAAAAAAGTTGTTTCAGTGCTTGCATTGCTTTATTACTCTCCTAGATTAACTCCTGAGATTGATGCATATACAGTACACTATACTATATGTTACAGCACAGCAGTATTATGCGCAGGTGAAATAAAAAGGACCAATATTCTTGTAGAGGCTTTTTTTGCCCCCCCGCCCCCTTTTTTTTTTTTTTTTTTTTACTTAAAGCCTTGGAGTTTTAGGATAGCTGCCTGCATTAGTGATCATCCAACTACTTTATGAGTAGTTTAACTTAAAAGAAACTTAGAAACTTTTAATATATTTCCAGTGGAGACAGTTGTATATGTACTAGTGTGAGTCTTAACTGTATCAGAAAAAACTTTTTAAAAAATTGGTTATATTTAGAATGAAGTGAAATTATAATATGAACAGAAGAGTCACTCTCTTTGAGGAAGAAAAGACAGGTGATGGCCACAAGTCCTTTTTATAAGATCTTTGCTTTGGTGAGAAAAACCTGACCCAAAGAGGCTTCTTATACTGAAGATGTGTAGATGAAGTAGAGTTTAGTGTATGTACCATTTTGTAGTCCTTTTTCATCTAATTTACATCTGCTGAAAATAGGGCCTTTAATGTCGCTAAAAGTAAGAGTGACTTTTATAAAAAATTATGTTAATAAATGCAACGTTTCATTTTTAAGTTTGTATGTAGGATTGAATGCACAGCATTCAGAGAGTAAGGATTTTTCTTTTTACTTTTTAATGATTTGTGAGATTAAGAAGATTAGAAGCATGCCGGGACACATTATTCAGTATTTCTTTTTCAGCAAGGTTTGTAGGTGCCTGTGCTCTTAAAATATAAACAAATAACTATATATCTGCCATCACTACTGAAGAGGTGTCTAATTACAAACGGTGGCTGGCTGTTAAGACTCTTGCATTAACATAATGCTGTGTAATGGCAAAAAGAGACCATCCATTCTCATAGAGGAAAAACATGTTGGAAGTCTTTTTGTCTTACTGTGTAAGTGAAGATGTTGCATTAATGGTTTTGTACATACATGTTTATCATGATGCATACATTGTTCTGACAGCTTTGTACAGCTCAGAAGAGTACAGTGTATGTGCTGAGTAAGGATTCGAGACAAGAATGTCTGCTGTCTTCCTGGGAAGTGTGAATGCTGGGCTCTTCGTGAAGCGAGTCAGCTTGTTGTTTGCAGGATGCCAGTTATTATCTTCTGGGGTTTGTTTTTCCCCCCCAGTTGCCGTTTTGTCTAATGGTATGTTTCTGTAAGTTCAAATTCTGAATTATAAGGATGGGAAGATGTGGGTGGAACTGAAAATAAATAATTTCACCGCTGAACTAAGAAATTTTGTAAATCTTTAAATTTAAGTCTTACTTTTAGCCTAGTTGCATCTAGATGAGTCTTACAATAATAATGTGCGTGTTGTTTGCTCTCTTTTCATAACTGTCATTGTAAGCTAGGACAGTTAGGTTAGGATAATAATTCTTCATGAAAGACTGGATTTCAGATGTCAAGCCCACAAACCAAAGCCTAGATTCAGTGGAAGGTGGCAAGAAAAAGAGTGTATCAATCCCTGAGGCAGTATAGTTTTCTTAATTATGGTAAATGTTGTATGGGTTAACCAGTCTACCAAAAAAAGGGAAGGAGAAGGGAAAAACAGTATTTTTAAAGTGCATGTCATGAGCCTAAATGTACATGTAATATTTTGAGTATTCAGATTGGACATGATGTTGAGGTTTTGACCACTTTTTCTTCTCAAGGTCTTGGGAAGTCTCTTCTAGGCTTGAAGTCTTTCAGAAAAAAGTTAATCCTTGTCAGTGTTGTTGCCTATCATCTTATTCTTGTTCTATCTTCTCATCTTATTCTTAAACTGTAGTCTCTTTGAGACAGAGACTAATTTTACTGTATAATGAGTTGCATAATGAAGTCTCCTTCGTAACTGAGGGAGGGTAATTACTTTCTGCCTGAAATTCTCTTGCAGTTTTCAGTTGGAAAATATTTTCCAAATTCCTTGCTGTGAAGAGCGAGGTAATACTGTGTTTTGCTGAGAAATAGCTGCTGTAGTTTGTTGCTGAGGTGATTTCATATAATGAGTAGAAGTATGATGTTTCCCATTGAGCTTTGTTTCCTAGTTTCTGAATTTCAGTGTTTGCATGTTTTTAAATACACACCAAAAAAAATGTACCTTTAAAAAATAAGGTGTTGAATGTGCAAATATTTCAATTTATTCTCTTAAATAAAGTGAGATGCCTACATTTCTAAAATGAAGGAGGGTATTCCTTAAGCAGAAGTGGAGCCAGGCAAATGTTCAGGATGGAACATGCCCACTACCATCACTAAATGCAACTGCACTGGAATTTCAGATAGGCAGAAAGTAATTGCACAGTTGGCATTTAGCGAGGGACCTAATATTACTATTCTGTAATATCATGCATCTATTATTTCATTCTGCATATTGCAATGCAGTTAACAGTAATGACTTCAAAGGATATTTCCACTGTATTATGCCCATGATTCACAAATAATTAAAATTTCAAGACCTAAAAGTATCTTATAGCTCTGCACAGAGATGAACCTCTGTTCGATTGTGTCTGTAACTTCACAGACTGGAGTGAAATTTAAGCATTTTTAGCAGTGGCTGTACCTGTTTTTTGCATCAGTATATTGGGACTGGGTTGTGTGTCTTGGAATGCAGTTGAAATACCTTGGGTGGTTGCAGGTGTACTTGATCTCATTTGTTTCATTACACGCAGAAAAAAAAATAATTCTTTCTTACTTGATTTGATGAGCATCAAATGCGTATTTAAAAAAGGAAAAAGTGTCATGGAAGTTCACTGTTTTGATTTTTCAGTTTGAAGAAAATTATTGAACACTTGATTAGCTACCAAAGACCATAAGTATTTAAAGGTGGGAATGCATGACAAAGTCAATAATTTTTTTGTGCTTGTATATCGTTTACTGTATAGTTTAGCTTAAGCTGTTTTGCTTTAATCAATCTTGGATCTCTACTGCATGGATATGAGATCTGGATGTTGTATAGACACCACGTCCAGGAGTCTGAGAACCTTCTAAAATTTCCTGTGTACCTTGCCTTGGATTATTGGATGTAACAAATGCTGTGGTTTTACTGTGCATCTGTTGCATGACTAGTGAAATATTAGTTGGCCTTGACATTCAGTAGATGGATGGAAAATGAGAGTCCAGGTGACTCCTACACAGAGCCCTAGAACTAGACATGGTAATTTGTGAGTGCCCTGAAGCTGTTTCAACAGTGCTTTTCAGTGCATAGCAGTAGATGAGTTTATGGTTAGAGCTGCTGTCAGACATTCATTGTAAATCTAAGGCAAAGGCACAGCATATTTGAATGTGTGCAACAATGTCATATTTCTGGAACACGATGCCTGTGGTTGTGGGGGAATAAGAGGTTTTACATAAAACCTTTTCCTATAATAATTTTGCAGTCATTTGCACATCCACTGTTTGATTTGTTTCTCTGACACCCAAGTGCCTTCATCCCCAGCCATGGGGTATGCGATAATCATGATAGTTACAGCTCAATCTTAGCCCATCGTACTATTGTTTCTGATTTTTAGAAATAAGCATTACTGACCCGTGTCACCTGTGGGATTAGAAATAGTACGCACAGGCCTTCACTGCCTATGCAAAGTCAGAAGTTCAGAGCCCAAACAAAGCATGTCCTTCAAGTTGCTCCCAATGAGGGACTTTGGTGAACATGCAAAGCTCTTCATAACATTACTTATGCAGAATAATAACACAGAGTAGTAGAACAGTAGTGCCCAATGTATCTAAGTCACTAACTGTATCATTTTTCGGAAATGGCGCTAGTATGCTTTTTGTGCTTTTATAGCATCATCCATCTGTGGTTTTTGAAATGCTTTGCCAATAGTTATCACTTAGCTTTCCAAGATCTCTTAGAAACACTGTAGATAAATAGTGATTATGTGCATACTAACATGGGGAAACAGAGCCACAAAAATTATGATTTTGCTTTGGAACCTACAAAGGCATACATGAAAAATTGTTTATGGGAAGATCCCATACTGTCGAAGTAGGATTGAATAGCAAGTAGTGAATGTCTAGACAAATCAAATTGATTTTATCTAATAATAGTAGATTGAAACCAAAGTTTTAACCATTCCTTGCATGGCATCTTGACTATTCAAAACTACTGGAAGAGGGGGACTTTGATCAAAATTTCAGTGCTATTTCCTTCCCACTTTGAGTGACATAAAGTTTTTCTTATCAAGCATGGACTGATACTGATAGTTTATCCTATTCAGCTTCTTGTTTCTTTTCTGTGATTAAAATAATAATAATAATAATAATAAAATATATATTATTTTCTTTGCTTTTATGTAAGTGATGTCTAAACTGAACTCTGCCATGCCCATGCCATCCTCATCTGATACCCCAATACACAGCCCTAACACTGGGGTAGAAGAATGCTCGTCAGTACTGCAGAGCTTTTGTGGCAGCAGAAACTTAATCCCAGTTTGTCTGGGAAAGAGGCAGCCATGCAAACAGCTGCATTTCATGAGGCCTCATGGCAAACTGCCTTGCAGATAATGTTTTCACTGAGTTGCAAGACAACCAAAACCATCAAAATATAGTCCAGAGATGTTAGTCAGCCACGCAAATAACTTTGCATTCGTATGGAGAGGTACATCTATAATTGTGTATTACTTCTTTCAACTCCTTCAATTTACAGTGAATGCTGC
Source organism: Ciconia boyciana (assembly GCF_034638445.1). NCBI lineage: Eukaryota > Metazoa > Chordata > Aves > Ciconiiformes > Ciconiidae > Ciconia > Ciconia boyciana. The sequence continues at coordinate 119,168,712 of NC_132934.1, read as the reverse complement.
TTAACTGGATTATCAAAAATTTTTCACTAGAAAAGGCCTGTGGGATTTTATTGATGTTCATGTGTACTGGCAAGAAAAGGGGGGCTAAGGGAGTAACTTAATTTGACTGAAACATTTTTTTTCAGTTGCTAGAAAGAGTTAATTTTTGTGTGTTTATATACACCTATAGGATATTACAAGCATTGTTTGGACTTACTCCTCACAGTGTCTGTTTCACCTGGAAAGAACTGATTAAGTTATAGTGAGTTTTACTTAATGGACAGATAAATAAAGCATTCTTCTGCTGTCACTTTTTATATTTTATGATCTCCTTTCTAAAATTCAGTCATCTTTTCTTCGTGGAAGTATCCTAAAAGCTAATGAATACAAGGAAATTCAATTATAGGAACTCTTCAATAACAAAAATAAATGTTCATGTCAGAGGAGGGTTAGAATGTGATAAATAATCAAAGATGTATTTTATGTTAACTTCCAAGAAATTTTTTTGACAGTAGGGTTTAAAAAAAGCATTTAAACTTAAGAACTTGACAATGTGTTTAATGATTTTGAAAGCCACCTTGCTTTACCTGATATTGGAATAGCTAATATAAGTTTTATCACTTGAAATATGTAACTTGAGGGAAGAATTTTTTTACTATTAAAAAGATTTTATAGTAGCTTTTAAAAATGGATAGTGATATACATAATTTATTTTAAAATAAAAATACACTAATAGGCAATAAGCAAATGTAGCTTGACAATATCCAGCCATTCAGTTGCTGCATTAGATGTGAAGATTTTGGTTTATTTATAAAAACATCTTTTCATATTTTGTTGTTGCTAAACCACTGAGAATTTCCAGGTAGTGTCACACTGTAAATATGTGCTTTGTACTTTCAGTTTGAGAGTTATGCTCCTTTTGTTGTATTTGGCTTGCATCGCTGCATGTCTCAGCTTTCAGGATCTGTAGAACAAAAAACTCCACCGGAGAATTAGGTTCTGCCCTGCATATTGACAGAGGTCTATTTGATCATGTCTGCATTTGATTTTGGAATGAATGTTCCATTTCTTGCTGCATAAGAGCATCTGATGTGTAAAAGTATTCTTCCTGAGTTGAGCACTTAGCATATATCTTGCCTATTTATAAACTTTGGGCTCTGCTTATGTGCTGATCTATAGCCATGGAATTAATGTAACACTTCTGCAACTCGATACCTGAAACAGCTTTGTCTCTGTACATGGGAAATGCCCCTAGAATTCCAGAAAACCTGTGTGTTTATGATCTGAACATGTTCGTGATAAGAACCCATATGGTGGGTGATAATCAATTCATTTACTGGTCTCAAAAGTCAGTTCTTTCTGTCTGTTCTGCTAATACTAGTGGGAATTTTGCATGTGAGAGAATCATTTCCCCGTGGTAGATGGACTGAAAAGATAAAAGATGTGCCATCGCTGTCTGAGCCTTGTATTTTACCTGTACTTGGCCTTGTCAACCTACAGTACGTAAACTCCAGCCCATTTGAATTTCTCTTGTTGAATCATTTGAGCACCCTAGTCATGGCTCAGGGGCTAGAAGTTACACAAACACAAAATGATGGTTCCTGACCCAGAGCTTACAAATTGTGAATGAGAAAAAGACCTACAGGGACAGGATGACTATGGGATGTTAGACTGAATGATAGTGAAAAGGGTCTCAAAAGTGAACACAAGGAGCTTATATTTGCTGCAATAGAGAAGTTATTCCATAAAAGAAAACAAGGGTGATAGGAAGATGAATTTTACAGGTTTATTCTGGATGGATAGGAATACAGTGTTCTGTTATGTTAGTCTTATGTCCATGGTTGAAAAGTCAAAATTATTTATGGAGTACTTGTTGAAAAAAACACTTTTTAAAAAAACACCTGAAAGGAAAAGTATTTCCTCACCTTATTCTTTCTCAGTTATATTCAACACTAAATATATTGTGAAAGGTGGAGGAGACAGGCAGCTGCAAACACTTCACATTTACAACTGCAACTTTATTAATTCTGTGAAGAGTTTATTGTTAACATTCTGTTAGTGGAGAAAGGGAAAGGTGATCTTTTTTTTCTTCAGTGGTCTTTCTCCTTTTAGATGCTTAACTCCTTAGTATCACAGCCGAAGTGTTTAAACACCCTTCTTAAAACCAAGACCCATGTGGAGTGTGCATTACCAAAGATCTTCCAACTCTTATAGCGGGTTATGACCCGTTGGATCTTGTTTTATCCAAAATCCATGATCGTTTAGAGAATAGGTTTGCCTGTTGCATTAGAGCTTCTGGGGCTTGGGAAATAGCTCTGACTTTTCCAAAAATCAAAATGCTTTGCCTAGGAATGGTATGTTTACCATTAGCACTCAGCGTGAAAAGTAGTTCCCTAAAATCACTTTATTTGGGCCAATATACCAGTTATGCAATTGCTTTTTACTTTTTCTTGGAATAAAGGAATTTATGGTGCTACAGCTAAGGCTCCTGTTTTAACTATAGCACAAAGACCCACTTAATTGACTTGCTTGTTTCCATTTCTACTGTGTTTGTAGTTGTTCCTTTCTTAGTCATGGTTTAGTTTAATCTGCTTTGGACAAAGTGGTTGGCATCTAAAAGGTTGTTGAAGGTTACAGTTATTGATCTCCCTGCTTGGAGCTTCAGCATCACAGATCATATTTTCATTATTGGATGTATGCGTTTGAGAAGATTGCTTGTGTTTTTATGATTTCACTTAAGCAATGTTCATACTTGTTTATGTTGCACGTGACTTTAGTGGTTCTGCTGATTCACTTACTAGGCCAGACTGCTGAGGCTTCATATCTGCCGATGCTGCAGTGCAACTCAGTCATTTTCATTAATAATTTGGATGACAGAACTGAGGGTATGCTTATCAAAAACTAAACTCTGTAGGGAGGAGCTATAAGGTTCTAGGAAGGTAGGTTTCAAACTCTAAACAATCTTGATGAATCAAAGAATGGCCTGAAATAAATAGGATGCAGCTCTTTATGGGTGAGTGTGACACAGAGTAATAATCAGATGCAAATCATTAAATGAAGATAGGATGATTGGATATCAGTGTTCAAGAGAGGTTCTAGAAGTTTGAGTCAGCAACTGAGTATAGGTTAAAAAAGTCTTACTGTTGTAACAAAAGAGGTGAGGACTGAGACTGAAATTCATACAAAAGTGCTTAAAAATGTGCTACGTGTAAAATGTACGGAGTAATCCTGCCAGTTCTACTCAACACTGGGAGTGCTTAACTGGAGTTATTGGTCCAGTTTTCAGCACCAGGCTTCAAAAGCTGTGGATTTGCTGGGCACAGTACAAAGCAGAGAAAAGGGTCTAGGAAACATGACTCCTTAGATGCGGAGAGCGGGATATAAAAGAACTATGCTTCTTTCATCAAAAGAAGACAGGACTGGTGTAAAGAAACCTTTACTCATGTCAGTTGTCCTTTATGGAAAGAAAATGAATAAGCATTTCTCCATTTTCAGTGGGTATGGGACAATGTTTTAACGCAGAAATGCAGACGCAGTAATTTTTCCTTTAAAATTGCTAAAAAAAGGTAGTTTACCTAAGCAAGCTGTCGTTTCTCCATCGTTGCAAGTTTTTATGAATAGTCCAGAGAAAGTTTTACCAGACATAGAAGAGGAAGAGAAAAAGACTTAGATAGCACTTGAGGTTCCTTCCAGCCCTCTGTGCCTGTGTATAAAATCATATCTTCAACTTATACTGTAGCTGTCAGCATTGACCTGTTGTTAGACTAGTGTTTCAGCTTGCTTCCATGCAGCTGTGGCTCATTTTGCCGTGATTACAAATCTGGGTACTGGGAGATAGCCTTCTGCTGCTAGGGTGGATTTTTACTTTGCACAAATGTGCTAACTGCTGATTTTTTTCTTCCACATATGCATTCATTTTATTCATTTCTAATTCTGAGCATTTTTGTGTAGTGCCATGCATATGTCAGTGCTGATGCTTCCCATTTAAGACATTCTTCCCAGTCCATTTTTTTCCTTCTCCAGAGCCAAAGGAATTATTTTCTACAGACCACCCTAACTTTGGATAAAACCTTACTGTTTCATTTAAAAGAAAATACCACCATGTCTGTCTCACAATTTCGGCTTGCTTAGTGTTAAGTGCTGCTAAGAGTCATAGTATCATATAACTAATCCTCCAAGTCTTCCTCCTTCTCTTTGATGCTTGCTTCTATTGCATGTGATCCGAATGATTCTGCTCATTCACTTACTAGCCCAGAACACCTCTGCTAAGGCTTCACATCTGACTAAGCTTTAGTACAACTCAATTCAAGTGTCAGAGTCTACTGAACACCTGTTTTGTAGAAAGGTATCAGTGAAGCTGAATGAGAAAGTTTCTTTTCTACGCCTGTATTTTGCTTTTACAGCTAAAGAATGCACAAAAAAAATCAGGTGAGGGAGGACCCAGAGGTCTGTCAGGAGGTTCAGAAATTATTTATGACAGATTTCAACTATTACTCTATAAGTATGATTACATATCTGATAAGCAAATGCAAGAATGGCATGTCATCAAACACATTCACTGAGAGCTAGTAACGGAGAACAGAACTTGTGACCAGATCCTGTCTGTTAAGACACTACAACACAGTAATGCTGCAGCAGAGATGGGGGAGAGGGAGAAATGGCAGGGGGTGAGCCATCCTACAGTTTTCTTTGGTTTTCCTACAAGAAAGTTGAAATACTGTTTATAGTGATATACAGTTAGAATTTCACCTTATATTCGTCAGTATTTGCAAGTAAGTCCTGAGTTTACTAAGGTAATGCAAGAATGAAAGGCATTTTTTCTTTGACAATATTTGGTATATTCAGACTTCATCATCCACTACATGCAAATGTCAGTGGTCATTGCTCAGAAAAGTGGCAAGATGCCAAGATCCAAGTGTAGCTTTACCTGGGGACCTATATGGTTTCTTGGCCCCTAGCCGTTGCTGCTTAAGCAGCTGGCGTGATCCGGATACATGATTCAGGATGGTTGTGCAGCCCTCCCCACTTGGATGTCAGCTCCCTCCAATTCAGGGCTTTAGCCATTCATACACCTCTCATGGTAAGAGGTATTTGTATGTATTTTATTGTATTAAACTGGGCATTCCTTTGAACTTTACAGAAGTAGGAAGTTTACTGCTTTTCTTGCATTTGAATTGAAGTAATGAGGCTACATGGGGACCTTTGGGTTTTCTCCTACCCACCCCGACAAAGAGAATCCACTGTTTCGGGATTTGAATATCAGCTGCATTTTGTGTTGAGTCTGTGGTTAAAGTCTACATTATGATGACTGTTTCTGGAGTCTGCAGAGGATGCTGTGGCCAGCATAAAGTAACTTCCTTATTTTGAAATCCATTCTTAATCACCCATGAAATTAACTATTGGAGTCTGCCTTCAAGTTGGCACAGTCTAATAGTAGGGGTTTTAAAAATATTTAACAACATATTTGGAAACAGAACTTTTCTGTTCTTTATTTGTATGTTTTTGGGTGTTGGCTCTTGCATGAGAAAAGTGCTGTATGCTTTAATACTGAATTTAGAAATCTTGTGGTTTCTGTTGGCACTGTGAGGGAGCAGCTAGTTTAAGACTCCGGTACTTGATGAGAGCATTTTTGTGTTTTAATTATTAGACGCATGAATACAGAGCCAACTGAGTTCAGCTATTGTGTTCATTGCCTTTTTTTATTCACCATAAAAAAAAGCAATAATTTTTCTGGATTACTATCTCTAACATGATCTGCAACTTGAAATCAGAAAAAAGCTGAAGTATCATCAGTTCTTTCTTCACACAGGGAACAAGAAATTGCAGGGAAATTCTATTTAGGGATGTTGAAGTGTAATGTTCAAGATTTATAACCCAGCTCAATGCTTCATTTCAAGTCAGCTCAACAATGAATTAGAAGTGCGTACAGGACTTTTATGCCTTGTGAAGGTTCTAGTTAGGATACCCCATGTTGCTACTCTGGTTGATAGGCCAAACTCCTCATCCAAAAATGCATCCCCTATGAAGCATTGCATGGCTTAACAAAGGGGAACCACAAGTTGGATGGCAAATGTAGCTCCTTAACGGAACCTGAGGCTTCAGGGAGAAACTGAGGCATGTGAAAGCCCGGTTGTGGAACCATGGGTAGATACATTTCAAAGTTTAAATAATTCAAAACTTTAGCATTTCCATATATGTGAAGCAACTTATATGTTTGACTAGGCTGAAAATGCCTCCAAAAAGTGTTAAGTGTTTCAAAGGAAAAATGACATAGTTTCAGACAAATTAATTCTTCCTTCTCTTAGAGAATAGTGGCTTTTCTGAATCTGTATTTTCTATGAAAAATTATGTATATGGAAAACATATGATCAGGTCTCATAATGCCTTTTAAAAAATAATATTCTAAACTTTACTTGCTAAACAAAGTATTTCCAATTATAACTAAAATTTTAGAGCTAAATTGCCATTTTCTAAGAATTTCTTTAAAAACTGGCTCTTACTGGAACACTTTCTCTTTAAACAAAAAAAATACCTTTTTTCCCAGGTTCACATTAAATTTTTCCTTTTGCATTAATCTCTTACATTATACTTAAGAAATTTCTAGATGCTACACATGTAGGTTTTTCAATAGAGAAGGAGAAAAAAACTGAAATTTTGTCTGTGAGAGTTTTGCAATTAAATTCTGGGCTTATTGACATAGAAGGAATACAGTGCTTTTGATTGCTTTTGCATAGCAAAAACACGTTAGTAATACTTTTTTCAAAGATTTTGTATTTCACAGTGCTTAATGAAAAAAAAGACACACAAATAAAATAATTGTGCTTTACCTGCCAGTTTATGAAGCCATAGTTGTTTTATAATAGTTGTAACACCTGGGCAAAATTATGAAGATTTGATTTAATGTCAAGTAACGTGTCAAATTACCATCTTCATGACGATGCTTGTAATATACATTGTACAGTGTACCCCATATCATGGAAATAAGAATATGAACAAGCGCTTAGAACTTACAGAAAGTTCTGTGTGTATTTTTAAATTACATGGTGAGAGAGTCTCAAATTCTAAAATTGAGACTGGGATGCTCTTGGCCTAGGAAAACAATAGTAATGAAGAAATTTGCGTGAAATTTTAGTTAATTGTTTTTCACATTAAAAATATTTTTCAGAAAGAATGTTAAACTAACCAAAGGTCCCCCAAAGGTAAAATCTAATCTGTGGAAGACAAGAAATGTCAAACAATGTAAAAATATGCTACCTCTTGTTTTAGTGTAGGAAAAATATTGAGTGTACCTTTAGAAAGAGGAGAAAAAATTATTTTTCAGTTAACATTGGATTAGGAAGACTAGAAATTTGCTACATCCTTAGGTTTATAGCAACAACCACATTACCATTATCATAAACCACCAAGGGCCTAAATTTGGAGCACAATATATGTTGCAGGCATAAAATAAAAGAAACAAAGCAAATCACAAAGGAAAATTCAAAGGCTTTTAGAGTATTCTCTTAACTATAAATTACTTCTGTGATTTAAGTGTGATTGGTTTTGATGAAACTTTCAATAGTAAAAGGATAAAGGAAAAATTATGAATCTAAGGAAAACAAGTATTGCTAATTTTTTAGGTCTTCTACAGTTACTTAGCAAGGAATGGATAGTTTTTTGTTGAAATGCTTTAATTTTTCCCAGTTTGCAGTGGAAACCTCTGTGAAGGATCTGGGGAGGGCAGCTAGTTTCTGCTCACATAGAATTCTTTTTCTTGCTCACTTTAATTTACGCAAAATGTCCAGTGTCTTTTGTTCTACATTAACCCTGTTTGAGTGGCTACTTGGGAATAACTTCATCACTTCTCTGGTGGAACGTGGCAACTATTTAACACCCTATATGATTTAAGACAGGAAATGAAGTGCTGTCTTAGTAAATTGCAGAGAAATTTTTGTAAGGAAATGTAATTACCCAGACTAGAAATTGGCCAGAATATCAAGTTAAAATCGCTGTGTATGCAAAATGTTCCTGGTTTGCTATTTTATCTGAGAGGTGACTTTAAGTAATATTGTATGAATTCAGAATCACGATGGATTACTTTTCAGATCCTAATACTTGCAATGTCTCACACTATAAGTTAGTGAATCCAGTTCTGATTTAAAATAGATTTGCCACCTTACTGAAATGCTGTTGTTTCTTGCCATACTGTATGGGGTTAATTTAAGGGTTCCTTCTCAGACAGTGACCAAACTTGTACACTGTTATCTAATGAAGTGTGATGAAATTACTGTTAAAAGTGACATCACTACAGGCTGCATTGATCTGTATGTTTTAAATTTTTTATAGCATCCATACTATGCTTTACTTTGGACAAGAGTAGTAAGATCTGGTTTTGATCAATATGTTTATAACTTTTTATTCCACTCTGAAGATTCTATTCTTAACATGTTATGATAAATATGTTTCACTGCATTCCAGCAACTATTCTGTTTCTTAAATCTTGGCACTGGAGTTCATATTTTTTAATGAAATCTGTTTCATTTCCATTTGTCTTATGTTAACTCTTCAGTATGCTTCAGGTAGCTTTTTCAAATAAAGAAAGGTCACGAATTGAAAAGATTACTTATTATAGGAAAAAAAACTAAATAAATTGTTTAAAACAGTAGAAATTTTTGCTTTTCAAATTAAAAATTAAAACAACTTAAACTCCTAAACGCTCCTCACATCTCACTTGAAAACTCCCTCCTTTACTGTAACTTTGTGGTCTTGATGATATTCACAGAGAAGCTGATTTACTGAATAAAGAAGTTCTTTAAGTTTTCAGTTTTGGAACATTACCAGTGTGTCTGAACCCAGGTTTCAAATTTTACTGGCATTTTGTTGGCAAACCAATTTTTTGGAGTCCTTTCTTATTTGGGTATGTTTCCTGACACCTTTGGCTGTATGGTACTGTGTTTCAAAATTCTCTTTTTCTTTTTTTAAGAGGAAAAGTCTATAAACATATACAAAGGACTAATTATAAAATATCTGGTATAAAAATAGAGAGACAAGAAAATTACCAGCTGAAAAATGCAGTGAGCAGAAAAAATGAGCATTTAGTGGTAGAGTTTTACTCTGCCTGTTCAGCAGGCCTGATTCTCAAAGCAATTCCACAAGCAAAGCATGCACTATTCTGAGGCCATAATACGGTAATTTAAATCAAGCATAAGTACATGGGTGGTAAGAAAGAGGGGGTTTAGTCTTCCGTTCTATCCACTGGCTGCTTTTACTGTTGCTTCCCTTTTGCCAACAGCAGTGTTCATTTATGGTGAGCCAGATTAGAGCATTGATACAGCTGAAAAATAACTCACATGACTTTGTCCTACTTAGTCTTCCTATATATTGCAGTTTTGTTGAAATTATATTGTTATTAGTGCACTGCTCTCAAAGACTAACTAACTAGCCAAAGTACATGTAAGTTGCTAACCCATGTCATTCATAGTACCAGTAGATTATTCCTTGCTGAAATGTCATGACTAGTATAGGACAATCTTCTTTTTGTAGTATTTATTGAAGTAATGTACAAGAAACTAGCAGTCCAAGGTTACAGTACTTTTTTAGTTTTCCACAAGTCTGGGACATTGTAATCCCTTAACACTTTTCCTCACAGATGTAGGACTTTAATGTATCTAAGGAGTTCAAAGAGAATTTGACACTAAATGGTCCTTTCTGTACTAACATTGCTATAGGGAAACCCACTATAAAGTGAAAGAAGCTATGAATTTCTGCAATAGAACAGAAGAGTGCATTCATGTAATAGTGTATTCTGGCACATATTTTGCCTGCTGGATATAGGCAAAGTTATAACAGTGCAGAGCGGTAAGATTCCTATCATTTAAATAAGCCTCAGTAGGATTAACAGTTTAGGTGTTCTTCTACCTGTCTCAGCTGTGGGAGTCAATCTTTTGGGAGCCTGCATATTGCACCTGGTCATGTATAAAATACTGCATGGAAAGTGGAAGATGGATAAAATTAAATATTTAGGCTAGTAAGAAAGTGTGAAAATTACTTTAATCTAGGATCCTACTTGAGATAGGGGATTCCAGTGAACAGCCTTTGGGCTAAATTGCTAATTTAGTAATTAGTAGCTAATGAGTAGTTTCTGACAGATTTCAACCAAATGTAAAGGACAGCTAGAAACACCAGAGATACCAAGTTTCTGTACATTTCCTGGAGTCAAAGAATCATTCCGCTTGGAAGGGATCCCTGAAGGTCTCTAGTCCAACCTTATTCTTTTAAGCAGGGTCAACAATGAATTCAGACCAGCTTGCTCAAGGTTTTTTCCAGTCAGATCTTGAAAATCTCCAAGGACGGAAATACTCCACAGCCTCTCTGGGCATCCTGTTCCAATGCTTAGTTATCCTCATAGTTCAATGGTATTCACAGACTTGATTAATGTGCATGCCATTTCCTGCTACAGGTCATTGGTAAAGATACTAAGATACTAAATAGGATAGGTCTCAGGATAAACCCCTGAGGAACTGCAGTTGTATCCAGCCTACAGGTAGAGTACAAACCGTTACTTCTCAATCCCAGAATCCACACACTTTTTGCTCATCTGGTACTGCATCCATCTAGACCACAACAGCTAAACTTGGACACAAGGGTGCTGTGAAAGACCATCTTGAAGGTGGTTGCAACATTTGCCCTTCTCCATTTATCTGGGACTTCCCCTGATCTCCATGACCACAATGATAGAAAACAGCCTTGATGTGCCATCAGCCAGCTCTCTCAGCACTCTCAGATGCATCCCATCTGCTCTCATGAACTTGTCTGAGTCAAGATTTCTCAAGAGATTTATGAGATCAATCCTTTTCTACTGTTGGTATTTCCTCTTCTTCTTGAATCCTGTCTGTATGTGTAAAGGCCTGGGAGACCTTGTTGGTGAAGACCGGGGCAAAGAATGCATTGAGTAACTCAGCCTTATGTGTGTCTGCTGTGCTTTTGCCTCAGCCAGCTGCGAGCCCACATTTTCCTTGTTTATTCTTATCATGTAGCAGTAGAAGTTCCTGTTGCCATGTTTCTTGCCAACCTCTACTATAGCTGAGCTTCAGCTTTCCTAACATTATCCTTGCTTGTCTGGACAATGTTTCTGCATTTCACCTTTGCAGCATTTCTCCTTGCTTCCATCTCTTTTATATGTTCTTTTTACAGTCATGAATTCCTTTTTTAGCCAAACCAGACTCCTTGTTTATCTACTTATTTTCCTCAATATTGTGATGGACTGTTATTTTGTCTGTGGGAGGTTGTCTTTAAAGACCAGGTCTGTGGAGCTCCCTTGCCCTTCAGAGCTGCCTCTCATAAGATCCCATCTCTCAGGTCCCTGAATAGACTGAATTCTGCTCTCATGAAATTCAGGGTTTATATGCTGTTACTTGCCTTCCTCATTCCTCTCAGGATCCTGAACAGCATTGGTTCATGGTTGCTACAGCCAAAGCTGCCACAGAGTACCACCTCCCCGGTCAGCTCTCCCTTGTTTGTCGCAGATTGAGTCGGTCATCAGTTGATCATCTGATATTTGTGTTAAGAGCTTGTCCCTAGCATCCGCCACAAGTCAGCTGGATTGCTTGTATCCCACTTTGTTTGCCATTTAGCAGATATTGGGAGATGGGAGTCTCCCATAGGAATCAGAATCTGTGATCTGCAGATGTCCTCAAGTTGCTCAAAAAGACTTTTTCCACTTCCTCCTTCTGATTAGGTGGTCTGTAACAGATTCCCACCGTGATGTCATTCTTGGTGGCTTCTCCTCTGATTGTGGCCCACCAGCTGTCAGTCAGTCTACTGCCTGTTTTACAGAAGACCTCCATATCTTTGAGCTCCTTCAGGTGTTCATGGTCTCATGAAAACAGGCTTCGAGGTAGGAGAGAGAGGCCCAGACCAGTGCTGCCACCAAAGAGTCTACAGTGTGGACTTGAGAGCTACCTATTCTGCTTGGCCAGCATGCCCTCTGGCAGGCCATTCGGCACACAGAGCTTGGAATCAGACACAGCATCATGCAGTTGATGGCTATGGAAAGGAGTTGGATGGGCAATGGAGGAGAGTTTAGGAAAAATATTAGTAGGCACACTGCTCATTTTTAAATTGGACATAATGGACAGAAACAGTGGATATAAAGTAGTAAAGCAAGTGTTCAGAGCACCTCTTTGTCCAAAATAATACAAGAAACTGGTCAGAAGGCATGTTCCTTTCCATTTGACTAAAAATGGAAAGGCTTTTTAAATGTTGCTTTTACAATACTCTGTAATAGCAAACAAGCTATTTGAAAGTGAGATTTTCGGACAAGGAACTTGAAGTGAAGGGAGAAATCTGTTCATAACTTACCCTCTTGTGCCCAGGTATTTTAACATCTGGAATGTAATGCTGCCTGTTGTAATACCTCTGCAATACTGTAACACAGCAGGATGCATTAATGAGAGTTTCAACCTTAAACCCACAACATCAATGAAATTTATAGTTGTCAGGCCGTTAACATTATTCAAACATAGTTTTTGTGGTTTCAATTCACATTTTACGTTCATGTAGGAAGAAAAGTCATTGTGTTGACTAGCCATGAAGACAGACTTGAAATTTCTATAAAACAATTAAGTATTGTTTATTACTCTTGACAGCATTCACAGTATGCATTACAGGCTGGGGGGAGGGTATTTGTATAAAAAATTATGCTAGAATCTCTCTCTTAATATTTCAGCTGGTTTAATATTCTTGAATGCTAAAAGTGCCTTGCTCACGTTTTGGAAAATACCACAAAAATGTTCAAAGCAGAAAAGAAAAGTTTACACAAAATTCTAGTATCATCTTCTATGGTCATATAGGTGCCATCTGATATTCTTCTTGATGGGTAAATTTGTCTTCAGACATTTCATGTTTCCCTACTCTTGTATCTCAGTGTGGTCTTTTGACTTAATATGTAGAGCAAGTTAGTTAAAGAGCACAAAAAAGAACAGAGAATTTCTTGAAGGCAAAAATTTCAGGGGGAAAATGTGGTGAGCACTGTGATTAAGTTGCTCTGCAGAAAAATGAAATCGTTAAATCTGCAACTGATTAAGTTGAAAGAAAAGAAGGGAAGTCAATATGTAAAAAAGTGCACGTACGGTTACTCTTTCTGGTAAGGAAAATCCAAGTTGTTTCTCTCAGAAAAAAACTAACAAGCGCACACAATTTACAAAGCTCTGAAGTTTGGGGGGGCGGTTGTGTGGAGTTTTTTATTACCATAAGCTTCATGGTAATTCCAGCACAATCTCAGGAAGTAATAAAAATAAATCTATCTGTCTCTTGCTGTATCAGTCTGGGTATTAACAACTTCCCCATGTTGTGTCCGTTAAAGAATTTCTTCATGGCCCTTAGAAGTACAAACTCAGTGTCTGCATTTGATATGTTGTTACCTGCTGCCAAGCCTCTAATAGCTACATTCATACGTTCTGTTAATCATATCTCTTTGTTCTAGAAGCCTGTGTTTTGGATTCATAATTAACTTTTTTCCCTGCTCTGATTATTTTCCTCCCGTTGTGGCTCTGATTATTTTCCTCCCATCATGGCAGCACATGACTTTTTTTTTTCCTATTTAAAAACAAGTATGTAAATGGAGAAGTAACAGAAATCAGTGTGTTTCGACAAAGCCTGTAATCTCTTCCTAACTGTGCTTCCAAATCTAAATTAGATTTTCATGTTGCAAAACCATGAACTTGGTGTTGTAACTGAAATCATGCTGTTCCCAGAAGACAGGGCTGAAGCCTCATGGGCGTAAAGAGCTACAGAGGATTTTCCCCTAGGTCCCAGCATAAGAAGAGGTGTATTTTTAATGTTAAAGGATAGCTGGGTGACCCTGGTCTCAGTGTGTAATCCATAGGGTCCAAAGGAAAGAATTTTCGAGCTGTATTTCATGTGAACTGGGAGGAAACTGGCAAAGAGATCTTCCAGCTATTGCTCTTTGACAACATCTCACTGATTCAGGAGTAATGTGGGAAAACATTGTGGAGCCTGTTACAGCTTCTTTCAGTTTGAGTTCAAGTATTTCTAATTAGTGAAGGCATTTGTGGTCCAGACTTTGCTTGGGCCCTCCAATAACCTCCCATTTCATCATGATGAAAGTAAGTCAGCCATTTGAAAGATATTCTGAAACCTTGGGGATCCTGCTTGCATTTTGCTACTGATACAGCCCCAAGAGTTTTTCAACTTGCGAAGCAGAAGGGATGGATAGTTCCTTAGCTTGTTGCCTGCCTAAAGGCGTGTGTCTGCGAGCGGTGGGGGCTTGCAGCTGGTATCTGCTGCCCAGTGATACTAGCTTGATTGCAGAACTTGAAACACCTTTCATACATATCTGAAATTCAGAGGAAATAATTTTGAACGGTACCCTCTGCTGATTTGGACTGCACTTATCTCCAAGACAAGATTGCTTTTATATGAATGAACAACGTGATATTTGTGCCTATATTAGAAGTAGGTTGGTAGGCTATAAATCACTTTCTGGGTTTACCTTGCTGGCAACATCTTGAATATCTGTTTTATCTGTTAAATAACTCTTCCTGAAAATGTGAAATGGAGGAGGATCATAGTACAGTTCAGATCTGTTTTAAAGTGGCTTGAACGAAGTTCTCACAGTTGGGTTTTTTTCTTCTTTTTTTCAAGTCTAGCATTGACTCATTTGGTGGTGTTAAAGTGCACTTTCTACTTATCCCCAGAGGAAAGTTAGTATTCTTTTAAGTGAAACTATTTTAAAAGCAGAACACAAGCCTAAAATAAGCCAGTGTTCTCTAGAGTTCTCAGAAGGTGTAGATTTATTTACTGTAGTTAAATCATAATTAGTTCTCAAGGGATAGTGTATCTTTTAAACTGCTTTATTGCCACCATATTGGTTTTCTAAATAATCAGAAACTGCTGCTCTTATATTCTGTAGTATGAGCAAAAATTTGCTGTAAGTAGAAACAAATGTCTAGAATTGCTAGTTGTCACTTACTGAAGATAGCGACACGCAAAAAATAAGCACTTCAAGAAATCGTGAAGAAATACAAAACGTATGTTATCAGAAGGCACCTTAAATGAACTATGGCTATAATTTTTTCCAGCGTAATAGATATAGTGATGTTTTACATGATCATTTTTCAGTTAATCTTTTTTTAATATTCTAATGCTTTTTGGTCAAGAATAAATGTTAACTGAAAACGGATAAATGGTAGTGCAATGTTAACGTAAAATATTACCTGATATTTAAGCCTAGATTTTCATGAATGTAGCTTAGTGTTCCAGCTGATAAGCATGGAGGTTTTTTTTTCCTAATTGGCAGGTTAATGTTCGAGTTGCCTGAGGAGATGGGTTTAATAGCAATTACTGTGCGACAAACACAAGGAAAAGGTGAGTAAGTTTCCTTCTAGTGCTAATAAATGTGTATTAAACATAGGAAACAGGATGTTTTAATGTCACCTAGCTGCCTTAAAGATATATTATGAGTATTTTTGATAATGTAATCTATAGAATAATCATGCGCTCTTCTCCTCCTGCTTGAACTGTGGATTCAAATTCAAAACCCAAGTTAATAGAGACCAAAGTAAACATTTTCAGGATGTTTGGTGGCTTTTGCAGAAATGATTTAGTGGTCTTCTAGTTTCTGCCAAAAGTCTCCCCAGTCATGGAAACTGCCATCACTACATTTAGTGTAATACAAGTCAGACTTCCAAATCAGAACTCCTTTTTGGCTTAACTGGAACAAGACTGGGTCTTGACTTGCTCTGAGATAGAGGTTTCTTGAGTCTGCAGGACCTGCCTGAACTGTCATGTGGGCTTTCACAATCTTTTGCAGATAAATGTAAGCAAGTTCTGTCTCTTTCCCAGGAAGGAACTAGCACTGATTAAAAGCCTTGTTCATTTTATTAGAAGAACACAGTGCCCAGCCTAATAAGCTCTTCTGAGCACAGATCTGCATGAAGATGGTTACCTGGCTTTCAGTACAGATCTAGCTTGTATCCAGTTGATTCACAATGTGGATGGATTTCTAGATGCACACAGAACATCTTCACAAATACTTCTTCACTTAAACAAAGAAAGATTTTTTGAAATGTGTATGTTACCAGATACCAGGAAAATTCTGGAAGCAATTAATTTAGGGCATTTTAGGCAATTGAGTAGCAGCATGCACATTAAACAACCTGCTGGTTTTTTTAAAGAACAAGCTTTGCACTTTAACCATTTTTCCTTCAAAATTAGTTTGGAAACTCCATTACAGGACTTACGGTAGATTCTTGGACGGATACTATTGAATCTTTCTCTTTCGTAGTTGTCTACATTAACAAAGTGATCTTTTTTATAAATATTTTTTTCTTGAGTTGAAGTTAACTTTTTTCTCTCCCTCACCAGGTCGTGGTGGAAATGTTTGGCTCAGTCCCGTGGGCTGTGCACTATCCACTTTACATGTTGCCATTCCTCTACATTCCAACCTGGGCCAGAGAATTCCTTTTATTCAGCACCTGGTGTCCTTGGCAGTGGTAGAGTCAGTTAGATCAATACCAGGATATGAGGTATGTCATTCTAATTTATCTCAAAATTCCTGTTTCCATTTTCATTAAATTCAGATTTTAACTATGTCTTCTATGCGTTGAATGACTGAATGCATAATACAGTTCTTCAGCACTAATATAGTGGTAAACTTAGCCTTCATACATGCTTGATTATTTATATGTTTTAAGAAATCTAGTATACATATGATGAATACTGTCTTTTATTGAGCTGATTAAGTATACTACACTCATTTCACTCATAATCTTATGAAACTTAAGACTCAGTCTTCAGCAGTAAAGAAAACTCAATTTTGTTTGTCTAACAATTGAGTTAATTTGTTTTGATTTTGAAGAAGTTGGGGAAGAGGGAGGGGGGAAAAATGAATAAAACTGACAAATCCTTTTCTGCTTTTTTTGTTGATGCTGTTTCAGTGGTCACTTTATCCCTTTTAAAGGATTTTTCCAACCCTTGTTTAAGGTTGAAAACTGATTTCTAAAGCAAGAACTTAGGAGTATTGCTCTCAAGAGGGAATCAAGTGTCCTGTCATCAGTATTAAAATGAAGAACCAGTCTTCTTCATCACCTCATATATCTTCTTTTTAATGTTACCATTTCCTAATATTTGCTAACTATAAAACTTTGGTATTTTACAGAAGTAGTTAACTAAAGCATATGTTTCCTATATTACAGAAAATCAATGACTTATACACATTTACACATGAACTTTATTATAGTGGCACCCAGTAGCTTTGCTGTAGTTTAGGGCCTGTCAGCCTTTCTATTAAAACCTTCTAGCTTCAGTGCTTCATAACTTCACTATAAAAACAAAATGCTTCAGGCTAAAATTTGCAATATAAACTATTTGGCTAGAGTGAATAATTTAACCATTTAAAATAGAAGGGACAAGAGTTAGTTTTATAAAATATGAGTCTGACTGGGGAAGGAGTTAATTTATGAATGGAGGTGGTTTTGCTTCTGTATGTCTACCCTGGTATACTGTGGCATATTTTATTTTATTCCATTCGAGAGGAAAAAGGTGACTGAAGTACTAAATATTAATATAAAAATAGTGTGTATCAATAGTACATGTACTGTACATAGCTTGCTATGACCAGGACAGAGCTACTGAATGTCTGTAACAGTAGGTCCACCCTAGGCAATGGGTGAAAACAATGTTAAGGGTCTGGACTCAAATACATTAAAGCAAGGGAATTCAAAGATTTATTGGAAACGCAATGCTTAAATTTCCCCTTTAGACTTAGGTAATGCAAGGCTTGTCTTTGTCAAATGAACATCCATGCCATGCAAACTGCAGTAGCTGCAAACAATGGGCTAATCTATAGATGAGGTTTCATTCTCTCCTCCAAAATTCCATACCTCTGTGGCCATATGTCAGAGTCTTAATAATACTTTAACACACTGTAATGTCCTTCGCTATGCTCAAAGTGCATTTCAGGATTTCTGTTCAAAAATCTGACATACCTGTGTCTCAGTTTATCGGCCAGTCATCATTTTTAGGATTGCCACGAATGTTGACTATGCTAAACAGGCAGTGACTGAGGCCTTTGTTCTGGGTCCTCATAGAGAAAATCTGACCGCTCAATTGGAAGTTTTGCTGTCAGATGTTAGTGCTGCAAATGCAAATGGGCCTTATATCAAGAGACTGCTTTGCTTTCCCATTCTGAGAACAGCAGACATCTCTCTAGTAAGTGAAGGCAAGAACGTGCTCCATTTCCAGCATATTTTGTGATGCCCGCCATTTCTTTGACACACGGATAGTTGTGCAGTACTTGTAACTCCATTTTGTGGCAAAGTCTCTGCTGTGTAGTTTACGTCATGAGAATACCCAGTTGACTTGGTTGTTCTTCATGCTTGCTGTCAATTAAGTTGCAGAGCTAGTGTCTGGTGTCTTACAGGTGTATGTTCTCCTTAAGTAAGATCTACTGAATAGCTCTTCGGAAGATCTCTTAACACTGATAATACTGTTTAACTGGGTTACTTCACATGTCTCAAGAGTCTTCTATAAATCGTTTCCCACTGCGAAGAGTCAAGTTGTTTTCCATAATGAATATGAATTGGTGATACTCTCTCTTAGAATGCTTTGATAGCAAAATCAGGTAGTATTTCCTGTCAATGTACGTGTAATGGACTCCTTTCTGGCCTTTAAATCTGTCAGGAAAGTAGACATGGACCCAGGTGCAGTTTTCACACATCCTGTAAAGGGATTTCATAATCTACAATAGGAGGGAATGCGACTCTTGTAGTCCTGGAGCACCTCCCATAATTTGCCTCTGGGGATACAGTCATATGCAGTTTTTCAAACTACAGGAAGCACATTTGCTTTCTTTTTGTGTTTAAGTAGCCAGTGCAAAGTTCAGTTCAGTTCTGTGGTTTCAACAAAAACTTCTCTATTGCGCTGGAACAGTGTCACACAGCACAGTTTGTGTTTCCAGCTCCACGGTGTTGCTTGAGCGTAGCTGCCGAAAGCGTGAATATATTTAGGACATTAATGAAGTATTTACATAGTTGTGAACTGGAATTTCTCCTGTCTGCTAAATTTCCTTTCTGAAATTGAAGATGTCATTGTCTTCTTGTCTGGTTTCTGCAAGGATCCTCAAATACAGTGTTGATGTTATTGTGGGCTTACCCTGATAGTTTATCAGCAGTAAGCCACAGCGGCTGCCACAGTTTGCATCTTCCTTGAATAGGTCTTTTAAATCTTTAATAGGCATTAATGAATGAAGGAAATTAATTCTATCAAACCTCACAAATTTGAGACTGAAAATCTCTAGTATCTTTAGTCCCCCTTTGGTCACTCTAAACCTTTATTGTCTGCCGTAATTTTTTTTTTCCTCTGACAGCCGCCAACCTCCTTAGTAAACCATGTAACCATGTTACTATGACTTTTTCAGTAACTTTTGTGGAGCACTTTAATACGTTCTCATTATGAAGAGCAGTTGACGGTATCACATTTGGTGTGGCAAAGAGGTACAGAAAATACAGAATATGGAGTGATGAATGAGCCATGTTCTTATAATCAAAATCGAAGCACAAAGTGTTTCTAAGTGTATGTTTTTATTTCTTTAGGATATTGATCTGCGAGTAAAATGGCCAAACGATATTTACTACAGCGATCTTATGAAGCTTGGTGGAGTTCTGGTAAACTCTACACTTATTGAAACAACATTTCATATACTTATTGGTAAATGTCTATTTTCAAGCTTTTTTATACTGTTTTTTTCTAAAGAAATTTGTTGTTTATGTCTTTATGAGTTCAAATGATAAGGACAAGAACAAATAATGACATCAGGCATAAGGAAATAAAGCACAATAGTAAATCAAAAGGAAACACAAAAAGTAAATATTTGTATTCTTCTTAATAATTCCATATGCTTGACAAGGAAAACATAAATGCAAGCATCTGGGCTGGTGTAGTGGAGTTCAAAGAAAGAGCATTACAGGAGAGATGGAAAATGTCCTCCTTAATCTATTGCAAAACTAGTAGAATATACTGAAAAATGTATCCTTTTTTTCTATTTTTATTTTTTTGCAACATGACAAGTAGTTAAATAAATAACATGCCTTTTAAATCGGGAGAAAAAGAGCTACATACACATAGTAATGTTTTAATTTCTCCTTTCATCCTTTTAAAATTTATTCATAACTTGTTTCTGTTGATACCTTTCTAGAAACTGGAATAATGCTAGTGAAGCAGCAGTGAAGTAATGATTTGATTAGTTAATCACTTTCTTTAGTTCTCTCAAAAAGTAAAACTTGCAACATAGTTGGGAAGGCTGGATGGGGGAGCAAGGAGTGACAATCTGTTTATTGTGAAGATGAACAGTCTACCTGGAAGGCTGGTTCCAAATAGGTGGCATGGCCAATCTCAAAAAGAGTGTATGTGTATTTTCCAGCAAGTCCCAGTGCTGTAACAGGAGAAGACAAGACATTTAGTTGCACAAAATAAGTATTGAGATGTTTCTGTTGTTTCAAGTCTGGTCATTCTGCTATTTGGTAAGGAAAATTTTTCCCCTAACCAGCAGCAGCACAGATCTGTCAGGCATGCTTAGAAACCAGCCAGCAGAGCTCTAGGTTCTGGTTCCAAAAATAATTATCTGTGCTATGTCTAAAAAATTAAATGAAAGTTCCCTAGCAAGTCTGAAAGGTTAGAGAAGATTATTAAAATATTTGGTTTATATTTGAATGTAGCACAGTAGATAAGTAAAGTATCATGCAAAGAGAGTGTGGGCATGATATCGTTTCTGTCAAGGTGCTGTAAATTCTAAGGCACAAACAAGCAAAACAGTTGAAGTAGTCATTGCCTCCTCCTGTGAAACATGCCCCGCCATTACATTTTCTGTTCAATTGTTATATCCTCATTTTGTAAATAATCTACATGTACAGAAAGGAAGTTGCACCGAGACACTTAAAAGAGTCTCTCTGTGCCCCGTCAACCATTTACTGCTTCCATATGTTTTTCCAGAGCCTGTTCTGGTTAACAGAAGAAAAGCAAAAATGGCTCCAAAAATAGTTCATCTTATCAAATATCTCTTTGCACATTACATATTAGTTTTGGACCTTGTGTTTCTTATCCTAAACACCAAAACATTCAAATTCAAGTGGAAACTTTGTGTATGTATTCTCTCTGATGTCCCTAGGAGTCATCTTGGTGGTGATAGGTCTGAGGTATATACAAAGATGTACATTTCAATCAACTTTCTTTCATCTGGAGGCTTCTAAGATTGCAAGTTACTTGCCACGTAGGATCCAAGGATCTTTTCCATCATTTCAGTGATGTGTGTCACTGAGAGTAGTAGGGGTGACTCATGACATCTAACTTCTTGTATTAGTAGTAGCAATGAGATCAAACTTCTGCAACAGGACAGGTAAGCCAGATGCATCATCCCCTTTCTACAGTCATGGAAATTCCTTTTCTAGACCTCGCTATTTACATGACACTCATGAAGAGTATTCCATATATGAGGGAAATGATCAAAATCAAAGATCATCTACATGGCTTCACTACTCTGAGAAGTACCTCAGAAGAATAAGGCAAGAGACAAACTTGCCTTTTCACGTGTGCTCAGGCCTCACAGATGACAGTTCATGTTCATACTCTTAAACATGTTTTTTAAAGACTTTTTTTTAAGAACTTAATTATTGCAACTTTTGGAAGAAAAGTTCTGCAGAAGAATATACTTCATTAATGTAAGGACCAGACTCACAACAGATATAGGTAGCCAAACGCAACTGGAATGCAAGGGACAGTCAACGTGCTTGACCTGCAAAAGCTCTGCCTGCCTCTGTGTGCAGCTAAGGCATGTCTGACCAGTGCACAGATGCTGAAAGCAGGGCTGGCCCTGGAACTGGAAGATGTATTAGCCACATTAGCACACTGCAAGGTCAGTGCTAAATGTTTATTTTTCACTCTTCTCACATGGGCAATGCAGAGATGCCCTAAGAGTCCTGAGCACCTAATATTTTTCAAATTAGCTGGCTACGTTTTTGCCACCACATTTATCCCCAGGTGCTTCTACCTCAGCTGAGCTCGTCATCTCAGTATGTCTCTCGTGTTCATTTCAAATTTGGATTGCTAAGTAGCAATCTCCATACATACACGTCTGAGTGCCCTGAGTCTGCAGATGGACTCCAAGGCCCTGTTGTACCAATCACAGTAAAATGGCCACAGACACTCTCGCTTCACTTGTACTGTATTTGAGTGTAACCAGCTGAGTTGGGATTTGCTGGCATGGCACATTATATTTTCGAGTTCATTTTCCTTTGTCTCTTTCTGATAATACATTTCTCGGCATTTCCAATGGATTTCCAATAGGATCTATGTCTTGGTACTGGTATCACTGTGGCTTTCTTTGCATATGTTCTCTGACTAGTTAAAAGTCAAAAACTCCTTTTCACTGAAGAGATCCTTCTCCTCATAGTTAATACGAATTACTTCCATATATGAATAGTCTTATTAATAGTAAATTTACAAAACAGCGCATCTGGACCTTCTTGCAGATGGAGGTGTATCATGTCTAAACCTGATTGACCGACTGGGATTTTATCCCAAATGTCTGAGGAAAGAAAAATCCAAATTATTAGGAGAAAAAAATAAACAGGTAATACAATATATTTCTTTACATCCCTTGAAGCCTGTTTCAGCAGGCTGCAAAAAAGGCCCCAAGAGCCATATTTAAATAAGAAAGGCGTTTTGCCAACGTTATTCTAGCTGGAGAAATCTCAGCAAGAGACTTGAGGCTTCTAAAGGATATGCTGTGGTAAGATAGATTAAGCAAACTGGAGTCTTACATGGCAAACTTAAATCTTCTGGGCTTTTCAGAGCAAGCCAAACAAGGCTTACCAGCTGAGTAAAAAGGCTTAATTTTCAGAAAATGTGATCAGCTAACTGTAGTAAACAGAAAGGTCTCTTAATTAAATTTTAGACTGAAAGATAAAACTCCATCTTAGAGTATGATCAATGATTTACTGTCAATTAACTAATGACCTGTCAGCTTCCAGGGAGTAAAAGAATTTCTCACTTTGATGTTATTGTAGCCAACGTGCAACTTGCCACTTACCATCTGCCTAAGCCTCATTGATAGGATGGTGTGTTGTTGAAAGGACTGCACTGGATTTGCTTCTACAATTTTGAGGAGGCGTTTTAAGGGCAAGAAACAACTAAAATCTGGACTGTGATTTGCAATTATGCAAGTAGGAAGATTTAAAGGTGTAAGAGACTGAAGAAAAACAGCTACTGGAAACATCCTTAGAGATAATTGTATCAAGTAGTTAAATAAAGTACTGACTTTCTGGTGGTAATAAAGTGTTGGTATTTACAGATTGTGTCCTCTTCTTTTGGTTTGTCTTCTTCAGGCTTTGGATTTAATGTGAATAACAGCAACCCCACCATATGCATCAATGATCTCATCACAAAATTTAATAAGGAAGAGGGTACAAACCTGAAGGCTTTAACTGCAGACTGTCTTATTGCAAGAACTGTAACTGTGCTAGAGAGGCTTATAGATATTTTTCAGGAGAAAGGTCCCAACGGAGTTCTCCCCCATTACTACAAGTACTGGGTACACAGGTAAGTATAATGTTCTTCTCAAACTTTCTTTTAAGAAAGTTGGAAAGAACTCATGGATATTTGGTCTTTTTCTATTTTTTCTACTAGCTTGCCTTTAAAACTAGTGACTTAATTAAAATATACTCCCAAGTAGGATGTAATTTTTTAAGGGAGAATAAAAATAGCACATAGTAAAATCAATGGACTAGCATGAGTTAAAGAGTGCTTCTAGGTATTTTACATGTATCATCTCAAAACAGAGAATTGAGAATTATTTGTTTAGCTAGTGATGAAGCTGCTGTACTCATGCCTTTTATAAAAAAAAATAGATTGTTTGGATTAACTCCAACTCTGTTAATTCCACAGAAAGAAATTAAAGCAGGTAGAAAATGCTGCTGAAAATCATTCTCTGTAAAGAACCAGTGAAGTGGGAAATAAAAATACTCTGCTAGACATTAGTCCTCTAAGCTATTTTTAATTGTTTGTGCAATGTCCACCAATTAATTCCTAACTGTCTGGTTCTCTTTATTTGCAGCGGTAAGCAAGTCCGTCTCCACAATGAGGAGGGCCCAATTGCATGGATAGTCGGGATAGATGATTATGGATTCCTTCAAGTTCATGAAGGAGGCAAGGGTGTAGAGTCTGTGCACCCAGACGGCAACTCTTTTGACATGCTGAGAAACCTCATAGTCCCAAAGCATTAATAGTCCTCAGAGCTCACAGTGCAAAAGGAGGCTCTTTAGCATTTGGCATCAAGCAGCTAAACTTGCTTAAAGGTGGGAAGGGTAGCTGATAGCTTGAATTTATTTTTTTTTTTCTTCTGATTTTCTGATATCTGATTCAAAGGTTTTCTGATATCTTTGTTCTTTGACATGGATAACTTCAACAGTTAAGAAGAGGTAATTATCTCATTGCTGAAGGCCTTTATTCTTTCATATTAACTTTAAAAGACATCTGTGTTGCCATTCTTTGTAAGCATCTATTCTTTAAAAGGAGCCTGATTGCAAAGGAATACCTTGCAATGAACGGAACTTTCTCTTCAATTACACACTGTATTGAGAAACTGAAGTGGCTCTGTGTTTTATTGTGCTTTAGCACAATCCAGTACAATATTTACATTTTTACTATGTTTTTTTAAACTAAATTCTGTTTTATGCATTTTCTGTGGTGGAAACAACTGGAAGAGCTCATCATATATTTCTGAATTAGTGGGATTACCACTATGTTTAGATTCTGATCTAAGTAGAGCCTTGCTGATTTGGTTCTCCATGTGGGCCTGTACAACAGTTTACCATCCTGTGCTTTGGTCTCAGGTCTGCAACTCTGTCATGGCTGCCTTGAGTTTTTGGGGAGTTTTCCATCAGCTCTTAAGAACTGTGGTTGTGTATCCAAATTATTTGTACTCTGCTCATCTTAGTCAATTGAGTAAGATCATGATCTGAGTAAATCATCTTGTATTTCCTTTGAATCATAGTCTCCCAAGAGGCTTTAGCCCCTGTAAGAATAGCCCACTGGAGTAGTGGTATCACCTAGTTGCAATCCTCTTATGCAGGTTATTGTAGAATCCCATTCCCAAGAGAGGGAAGTCTAAATAGTTTACAATTTAATAGTAATTCTATTGTAATAGTAGTGAAGTTAAGTGAATAAATAAGAGAAAAATGTCCTGCTCTTAAAATCCCTGCCGTAAAAAACTACTACAGTGAAAAAGAGAAAACAGGTAGTTAACCTGTGTCCAAATTATCTTCCATTGTTTCTGTTGTCACCCCCTTTCCCAAAGCAGGGCATCTGGTTTTGCTGCTAACCATTAAGAGCAAGAGGTTTAACATCTGCTGACCTGAAAGTAGCTTGCTTTGAGAGCTGGCTGCACAATTCCGGGTTAGGTGTAACAGCTCGGTCATGATTGGAAAGCATCGTGAAGTAGGCATGTGGGAGCTTCCATGCGATGGCAGCTTGTTGGGTTTTTCTCCCAGGCAAGGCGAATTTGCGCCAGGAGGCTTGGCCACCACAGCACTTCAGACAGTCCTCTGCAAATGAGAAGTTTGTCATAGGTGTGATGTGGCCAGCTTCATTTCCTCAAGTAGGCAGCACTGCTTATTACGTTACCTTGTCCCTACTGAAGGTGGATCAGCCAAATTGGTTTCCACAAAGGACTTCTGTCTACTAGCCAGAAATGGGGTTTTTAGGTTAAAGTTCACCTCATAAACAATCTGAACATGTTAGTAGATTGTTTCAGTTACAAAGCCAAGAGTCTTAAAACAAGGAAGCTAGTCTGTAATGGTAATTTAGAGTAATCCTCACATATTAGGGTTTAGGTGGTTTGGCAGCAAGTGCTAGAAATTAAGTTGTCCCTGTTACATTGAGGATTTTATGCTCCATATCACAGTAGATTTGTCTGTGTGCCTGGTTGTCCATACCCTGCTGTTTTGTTTTCCCCCACGATCCGCCTCATATGAGACTGCACACCAATATTTCATGGAACTGTACAGTGGAGTGTAGACAGCTGTTAATTGGCATAGTTAAAATGATACACATGAACACCAGTTTTT
This sequence comes from Ciconia boyciana, assembly GCF_034638445.1. Lineage (NCBI taxonomy): Eukaryota > Metazoa > Chordata > Aves > Ciconiiformes > Ciconiidae > Ciconia > Ciconia boyciana. The sequence continues at coordinate 119,142,616 of NC_132934.1, read as the reverse complement.
GCTTTTTCCCACCAGATGCTTTCAGAACTGCTTTGGGCTGTTAATTTTTGGCAGCTACCTTTATTTCAGAACCAAATATTGATGCATATTATAATAAAATGAAACTTGAGTCTGAGTTATAAAGTTTAAATAAAAAGAAGAACCCATTTATATATATATATACAAAAAATGTGTGTGCATACGCACACCCACATCTTCCTTGTACATCTTCACTTCTTTTCTACCTTTTCCTTCAAGCAGTTTATGAGCAATTTAATATGTTTAATATCTTTATCAATGATCTGGACAAGGGGATCGAGTGCACCCACAGTGAGTTTGCAGATGACACCAAGTTGGGCGGGAGTGTTGATCTGCTTGAGGGTAGGAAGGCTCTGCAGAGGGATCTGGACAGGCTGGATCGATGGGCCAAGGCCAATTGTATGAGATTCAACAAGGTGAAGTGCTGGGTCCTGCACTTGGGTCACAACAACCCCATGCAATGCTACAGGCTTGGGGAAGAGTGGCTGGAAAGCTGACAGGCAGAGAAGGACCTGGGGGTGTCGGTTGACAGCCGCCTGAATATAAGCTGGCAGTGTGCCCAGGTGGCCAAGAAGGCCAATAGTGCCCTGGTTTGTATCAGAAATAGCGTGGCCAGCAGGAGTAGGGAAGTGATCATCCCCCTGTACTCGGCACTGGTGAGGCCACACCTCGAATACTGTGTTCAGTTTTGGGCCCCTCACTACAAGAAAGACATGGAGGTGCTGGAGCGTGTCCAGAGAAGGGCAACAAAGCTGGTGAAGGGTCTGGAGAACAAGTCTTGTGAGGAGCGGCTGAGGGAACTGGGGTTGTTTAGCCTGGAGAAAAGGAGGCTGAGGGGAGACCTTATTGCTCTCTACAACTCCCTGAAAGGAGGTTGTAGGGAGGTGGGGGTCGGTCTCTTCTCCCAGGTAACAAGTGATAGGACGAGAGGAAATGGCCTCAAGTTGCACCAGGGGAGGTTTAGACTGGATATTAGGAAATTTTACTTCACCGAAAGGGTTATCAAGCACTGGAAGAGGCTGCCCAGGGAAGTGGTTGAGTCGCCATCCCTGGAGGTATTTAAAAGACGTTTGGATGAGGTGCTTAGGGACATGGTTTAGTGGTGGACTTGGTAGTGTTAGGTTTACAGTTGGACTCTGATCTTAAAGGTCTTTTCCAACCTATACAATTCTGTGATTCTGTGAACACATGCTGCTGCAGGTCAGCTGTGGAAAGCATAGCTCTGGTACTGTTTTTCCAGCCACAGAGTTTTACAAAGCTTTAGATCTGTACCTCAATCCAATATTTGTAGCTAAAACACTCTCTCTGTTTTGGTACTGTAGAGTGCAGTACCAGTACCAGTAGAGTGCTTCCTACTATAGGAAGCACCTTTGATTTCGCTCATATTCCAGATAGACCAATGAGTGCCTGTAGAGATTTCTTTTAACGGCCAGGTCACACATCAGGTTTTGACTTGAATTGCTTCCTTAAAACACTCTCTCCCTTTGCTAGGGACACAAACTGTAAAAGAATGACAGGGGAAAATGGTAAAACATGTTCCTGTATGAAGAAGAGCAGAATGGACCTGCAAACCTTCACTCAGCTACGCTACCACAGTGTCTGAGCAGCAGGCAGATGGATTTTTTAATAGTAAAATGGTGCAATATTTCCTGGTTGCTATTGTTCCTTTTGGATTTCTTCATTGCCTTCTTAATGAAAGGCTTGTTCTATTCTCACTTTGAGTTGTAAGATTATTCCAGAAATTTTTGCATTGGAATGAAACTTAGTGTTGAACTTCTTTTGTGCAAATGAGAACTAGGCAAGTGTGGATGTGTCGGAGCATAGGTGGGTGCAGTGGGAACGTACCCCTTTGCCTCTACTTTTTAGAGGCCCATTCTGTGTGTAGAAAGCTACCTGTTGTTCTGAGGAAACAGCCTTGAGTTGGATGAAGCGTTTGTTACAAACCTGACCTTTCCTTCAGAAGAACCAAAGAACTTTGCAAAGAAAATTCCCGTTGTATAGTGAGCAGCTGCATAAGGTCCTTCTGACTAGCAGCTGTTCCTGTCGAGAAAGCCAGTGAACCTTCCTGTACCACACTCACCTTGAGGTAGACGGGGAGTGCAGCCAGTGGTCTTACTCGTTTTATGCCAAACTTGGCACACCCAGAAAGCCACATCATTTTTGTATGAAAATCATTGTTACTGTTGTTCTTTATGTAGGACAGACAAATGCGGTGTAGAGTGTCTCTGGGCATAGGTATGGAGAGAATCAGACAACTCCAGATCCAGAAGTAATGCACTGAAAATGTTTCATTTCATTCAGCTGTCTAGATTAGTAAAACACCTCTTTCATTGTGAGGCTGATGTCATATCTTAAACTATTTTCTTGATGAAGTGCTTTCAAAAAACATTTATTATGGTGTCCATATTTCTGTGACTTCATTTTTTTCCTCCTGGACTCTGATACAACATTCCTCATTACGCATTGTGAAAATATTTGTAGAGATTGTTTATTGATAGGAAAACTTCTGCCGAGCAACCTGGCTGTGTTGGCACGTGTCTGTGTTCAGAAGGAGTAAGCGGATTGTGTCCAGTCAGCATCAATGCTGTTTCCAAAGATTTGAAAAAGGAAAAATGTACTTAACATTTAAGAGTCCAAGCAGTACATCTCACTTCTAGTAAAAGGTTTTATAAGACTTCAGAGCGTTTTTTAAAATATATCCAACAAATATCATTACTTCAAGGGCTATTTCCTAGAAATAATATTAAAGCATTTAGTTCTTTATGCTGCTGCTTTATTGTACAACAATTTTTTTTTTTTATTTCTTTGCTTTTTCTGATTCAGCTACAAAACATCAGCAGTCTAAAAAATTACTCTCTGCCACTACTTTGGCGTATACAGTAGCTATGTAAAAAAAAAACCTGGGAGTACAGCTATCTGTCATGAAAAAGCTTTGTGCCGCAAAGAGCTGGTTCCTGGGGGTAACTGGTTTGATAAAAGCATTTGCATGCGTAACTTACTGCAGTGATGCACCGCACTGATCAGACACCAGAGAAATCAAATCTGGACTGAGGAAAGGACAGAGGTCAAAAAATGATGGCGTGCCGCAGGCTGCGGTCATGTAAGACAACTGAGAAAAAAGAACCGCGGGGAAGGGTTGTAAACTGGCGTCGTGTTTGAGTATCTTGCATTAGCACCTTTCATTAGTGATTCTGTGTTATTTTCAGTTCTCGAAGGGTCTTCCTTTAAAATGCAACGTGGCTGAAATACAAGGATTTTTTTTATTTATTGTATTTTGTAGTACATTAACTGTCAAATATAGTGCGTATTACAATTGAAATAAGTTTTCGACTATGCAACGTTATTCTTTGTGAAACCCTGTGTTTTGTAGTAAAAAAGGAATCCAACTCACTTTTCCTTTGGCTACAGGATTTTATTAACATTTTAACAGTTTTGTTTTACATAATAAATAAGCAAAAATGCTTTACATTTTTAGGGAATACATATATAATTCTGAGCATTAATAGGTTGTTTGTTTTGCGTGCTTTTTCACCTACATTTGCCAAATAGCTTTTATCTGCATCATATAAAAAAAGCAAAATCTAATGTTCAGGAAAAAATGGAATAATAAAATTTTCTCTGTGGTGTTTTTGAAGTATGACTGAAATGTTGAAAAAATACTTGGTGTCCTGTTTTGTGATTTTTAGAGAAATACTGGTATTCGGGCAGGTTTCCCATTCATTTGCACTTTCTCTCAGTGATGTGTTCTCCAGTTTTACATCTGTTGTCTGCTGTGCTTAATTTAATTAAATTACTTCAATACCCATTTTCAAATTACAGGACTGCTGCGACCTGGAGAGAAGTCTGTTCCCTCCTCACCTTATTTCCATTGCAGTGTTTCTATTAATAGGATAAAAACTTTGAGACCTCAATATGGGATTAACATTTCCAACTTTACGTTTTGGTAAAGCATTCCTTCTCTCGCTCTCCTTCTCTCTCTCATTCTCCATGTCATTTGCTTGCTAGATCTGAACTCCCCTAAGAGTTAAAATCCTATCAAGGCACATGACAAAGGTATCTACAGCGGCTCAGACACGTACGGTAGAGAGAAATGAGGTTATTTTTCATAATATATTCCAATTCACACTCCACTTCTGTGACATAATTTTTTCCAATTATTAAAAACACTGCCACTGTCGATGGCTGTGCCGCATTCTGCAGTACGAGCGCGCTATGAACATCTGCAGTTTAACTGACCAAAAGTCATATTCTTCTCTCAATATAATTTACTCACATTCCAGATGCGAACATGCAATTGCTGTTTCTATTTTGGAGTGGCAGGAAAAATGTCTCACACATTTGCTTTTTTAATCACAGGTCTTTTCTAAAACCTACCCTGTATTATCATATGTGAATGCATAATTGATTCATTATTGCCTAACAGGGAAAGTTCATGCACCTGAATATCACATACTGTAAAACATCTGTGGGAGAATGATGGAACACCTCCTCTGCTCAGGCTCATTGAATAAAGCCTGGAAGTGTGAATAACAAGGTAGACGCTGGAAAAATATTTTGTGGTATTTTACTGAAAAATATCAATGGCATTTTTTTAACCGAAGCCTAATTTGTACGTTCCTGAAAACATGTTTTTGTAGTGAGAAGTACTTACTTACAAGAACGGAAAAATACACCAGATTGACTTTGTGTGCAGCAACGCCACTAATGAGGTATAGAGGAAAGTGTAGTATGAGAGTTGTGCATCAGGTTTCTTTTTAATGATGCAAACAATGTCAGTTACTCCTTTATAGGACATGGTTTTAATTTAACAAAATTAACATACAAGTCTTAGCATAATTGTGTCTTTTAAGGAGTTGGGCCCATTTATTAGTACCCCTGGCTGGGAAGGCTGTTAACCCAAGCCACTGTAAAACGCACTTGTGTCTCATCTCTTCAAGTCACAAAGTCAGAATGACAATAATATTCACTCATAACATTTCTGTAGACTTGTGAACTTCTCTAGCATTGGATGAACCAAGGACCACCGTTACACTGAATGAGTGAATCTGCTGGTTTGGTTCTGCTTTTGTTTTTTAAGTCAGTATTCTGGTAATGACTGATGAGGTACTTTTTGTTGTATTTATCACGAAATGTATTTTTCATGCTTTTTTAGCAAATGAAAAAGTCAGACAGCTGTGAGCTTCCAAATGAACATCAATTTAACTTCATAATAAAGCCTTCTCTGTTAACCTTTTAATAGGAAGCAATAAAAATACTGAAAATTGTTTTCAAACATACATTTTAAAAGTCTTTTTGTGTACTCATAGCAATAAATATTCATACATACATAATATTCAGTCACCTGAATATTATTGCTGCATATAAAAGATGGAGAACATGTAATTTTTAAAAGTTGCATTTCATTACATTTTTATCTGACAAGGTGCAATCCATGAGCAAGGGTTTTTCCATATTGCACCAGCCAGGTAAGCATTTTCTTCAGAGAAGGTCTCTTTAGAGAGGGTCTGATAAGAGAGAGAAAGTTTTAAAAGTGTAAATCAGCCTTGAATTGGGCTAAGAAATACAGCTAAGTATAGCTGACTCGGATCTACAACAACCTTTATTGTTGGTATTTACAGCTATTATTTAGGGAGTCATTCCTTGTTTTATCGAGAGTGCACAATGTTTGGGGAAGTGGTTGGAAAACAAAGTGGACTGACCGTTGTCAATTAAACACACACGGATCCATATCTCTCCTTGTTTGTAAACTTCAGGGAGAAGTAAAAAAAGGGGAAAATCTATTCCTACTGGGCTGGACAAAATGTAAATGTGTGCTGTATGCTTTCTGCTTCCTACCGTTTATTAGCACAGATTGAGATGTGTGCAAAGCGTTCCGTTCCAAACCCCGATGTCCTCAAACTCTGCTTTACTTCAAGTGCAACTTTGGTTTTTGTGGTTGTGCAATGGCTTTTGACTTTCCGTATTCAGTTGTCCACTGACATTATTTGTGAAGTGCACGAATCAGTCAAATATTAATCTTACCTCTGTGTTGACAATGAGATTTATGCTTAAGGAAGTTCAGTGTGTTAAAAGCTGAACCTTTCAAACTTCAGAAGGCTACTGATAAGTTTAATATAGAGCATAAATGTTCATTATTCCCTTGACTATAAAGAAAACGTTTCTGGTGCTATTATTAAGATGTACTTTTGACTAGCTGGTTTGAAAATCTGCACAGCCTTCTCCCAGAATACTCAGTGAAACACATGTTTTAGAAGTTTCTTTTTCTTATTACAACATTTTATGGGGAGTAGTCTTTAGTTCCTGCTACGTGATTTGTCCCAATTTGCCATGGCAAGACCTGTAACCCTTTAATACCTATCTTTGTATGTATTAATTTGTCATCTCGTTCCTTGTCAAGATAAATGGTGGTGGTAATCTCAGAACACTGAAATCTATGGTAAATAAATCAAATCTAGATTTGATTTATTTAGTTTTAAAACTTTTGGATAATTAATAAATAAGCTTTTTCCAAACTGAGTTCTGTTTAGTCAGTACAGCTGTATTATGGATACTAAAAATCACCACTCTTTAAACAAAGTTCATTTGCCAGGATGTTTAACACGTGGGTGGAGAGTTGATGTACGGTTTCACACAGTTTGTCAAAAATACCTAAACTAGAATGTATAGTTTACGATAATGATAAAAAAATCTTGAATGTATTTTGAGAAGGAGGGGTCAAGGAAAAAAATGTTCATCTTATAAATCTCTGCATATAACACCTATCATTTAGCTTTGTTGCACACTATAAAATAACAAAAATAAGATCTGTAACACGCCTTCTCACTGGCACCAGAGCTTAATCTGTGACAACGAAGCACTGAAGCTAGATGTAGTTTTTTTTCCTGACCTTGAAGGTACTGTTACACGTGGCTTGCCAGGAACACAGGAGTCTGTCCCTCATTGACCTTCAGCTATGCTCAGTAAATGTAACCATGTTTTCTCATGCTTTTCGGAAATCATTACAGTTTGGCTTCTTAGTTAAATGTAAATACTCCTCTATTACTGTCACCTTCCGTTGGCTATTATTACAGAAGTTCCAATATAATGGGGTAGTGCAGATTCCTTGTGGGTTTCTGGAGAAGAAGCTGATGAGGGGCTTTGGTTTTTGTAAATAAGTGTATTTACTTCCTCGGAATTGTATCCATAATTTTCTCCTACATGTCCTGTCGCTGTACATGATGAAGTTTGAAATGTACCGTGTTTGGCTAAAACATGGTGATAATTTAGAAGCACAAATGGAACTTGTCCGGAGGGTCTCACGTCCATCACACGTTCACTTTCAGAGTCATGATCAAGCTTTACAGTCATTCTCTCGTCACTGTCCAGTTCATCTAGATTTGTAGCATGGTGACTAATATGCCCGTATTTGGGTTCTTTCATACAAATCCTTCTTGTTTGCTCATAGACTGAGGGCATTGGCAGGAGATGACTTAATTGTCCTATAGCTTTAGACTGGAAACATTCCGATTTTGGCAGCAAGGAGTTAGCTAGTGAGTTTGAAAAAGAACTTTCATTAATGCTCATTTTTTCTTGTAGGTCTCTGTTAAAAGCTAACTTGTTTTCTTCTTTAATGAGGTGGTGAGGTGGCTGAATCCTGGTTTCTATTTTGTTGGGCTTCATGATGCCGGAATCATAAATCTCTTCTTTGTATCTGCTGCCTGGCATGGGTGCTGTGCAGCTTGTGAAGTTGTCAGATAGAGCATCTTGGCTGTATCTTCTGTTTGATATGGGCACTTGCAGGAAAGAGAAAACATGTTAATTACTGACAATGAGCTCATATAATAGTTAGACTCTAACACTTTTTATGACTGAACTTTAATACCCATTTGGTTTGGGCCAGATCCAAGTCCCAGTGAAGACATCAGAGACATTCCCATTTGCCTCAGTGGCTTTGGATAAGTCTCTTCAAGACAGTGCTGAAAAGCAAAGAAAAAAAAAAAACCAACCCAACCCACTCAGAAGGGCCAACAGTGCTGAACAGTTCTGAAAAGGTTTTCCATGTGAAGTGCCCATTTGTTTATTTGACTGAATAATTCTAAATCACGCTCATTATTGATACGGTTAAATCGGGGAAATTAAACCAAAGAAATATTTGGAAATGTGCCGTGCTATCAAAAACCTTGACCTTAAGTAAGATCTTTTCAGAGATTTATCAAACGATTTACCAAAGGATGGATAACACTTATTACATGTCAGTGATTCAATGATTAGAGTAAAACAGAATTTATTCTTCCTGTCACTGTGGAAGTGTATTGGACACTTGCCCTTGTAAGGAGAGAAGAGAGTGTGTTGTATTACATCCTGACGTGTCAGCATCTAATTTGTGATACCTATTTATGATGTATGTAATATCTAGATTGTGTCACGTTAAAGGCTTTGCTTTTTCTCTTTCAAAAACTAGCATCAGATATTAAAACCATCTGTTGAAAAGCAACATAAATACTTCTTGAGTAATGCTGTATCTCTGATTTTAAGGTACTATCATGTAAAAAGCTATATGTATAATATAAATGTAATTTACAACATACACTGAGAATGTTTGTTTGAATGTGGGAGTACTAAACTGGATATGCATGGAAAATCAGAAGCTAGAGTCTTACATTTTCAAGAGAGTATGAACCTAGGATTTCTATTCAGGCTTTTACTCTAAAATATATTGAGTAATCTTAGTTTTCGCTTACGTTTCTGCATGGTAGCTGAACTCCTGAAACAATTTGAATTGTTTTTATCATTTTCTGCTTGGTTTACACAGCTTTTCCTTTTTGTACACTCCTGTCTACAAACAGTAAGGGAAAAAACCACTGGTTTACTCCTATACGGTATGGCTAAAATTAGGCAAGTACTAATTTTTTTGCACTGTCTTGTATGAACAGTTTGATAGTTATACTACTCCTCCAAGGCGTATTTGAAAGTTTTATGTTAAAGGGTAAATGAGGCACTTAGCAAATTTCTCAAATTAAACCTAAATTCTATTTTGTGTTATGCTCACTGAAAGCCCTGGACACCTAAGTGCCTTTTGTAAAGGGATTTTCTGTTTTTCTAAAAATTTTATTCAACATCTTAAAAGTTTTGGAGTCCCCCTGTAGTGGTTGCTGACGTAACTGTACCCACTAATAATTAAATATTCCCTGTGCTACAGTAGACTGGCAAAGCCTTCATGTACAACAGAGGAAGCAGAAATAGCTCAATTGTACCTTTTTTTTTATATGCAGAGCTTCATTAATTTCAGAGGGAGTTGCACCACGTAATTAACACCAGAATTTAAACAGGAATCTGGATCCAATTTCTTCTTGATCAGCCCACCACCCTCCTAGAAACAACAACCTTTCAAGTTACTCTTTTTAATTTCCATGTATATATTTTATACCAAGAGGTATATGCAGTCCTAAGTAAGCTGAATTCTCATCAGCTGTTGATAAATGGCCCTCTTAGATCACAAATCAAAACAGGGATTCAGCCACATGCTTGAGTATAACTTGGAAATTTTACCAGTGTAATTATACTACTATAATTTTAACTCCACGTTTGGCATTTTTGCTAAGAAATAAGTATACATGCTGAGAGCTACTGACATAAAACTAATATGGTTTAAACTAATCTGGTATGCTTGTTTTAGTGTTTTTCCCACTTGAGACATCCACAGGAGTGATGGGTTTGTTCTCACTGCAGCATGGAGTATTGTTACTTTATGGCTCTACTCTAATCTCTGAACAAAAGATTGTCCTTTTCCATTTTTAGAGCCCACACTTGTAAGAAGCTGAAGCGTCACAGCAACCAGTTGGCCCCGTCTTGTTATCTTCATTTTTCTAATCTCAAATTCTGCTGGGCTGACGGCTGCCGCCTTAGTACCACGAAGTAATTTGCATACTTGGGAGTTTTACAGGATATTATCCATTTTGTTCTATCCTGTTTCTCAAACATGGTTTTCATCTCTTTTGTTGAGGAAGAAGGTAAGCGTCTGGTTAATTGTTTGCAGGCTTCCATTAAAGTTGTCAGCACATTCGTGGAGTTAGACCAGACAGTTAAGCAAGTCGTGTCTGCAGTGCAACAGAGCACAGTCGTTTTTGTCCACTCACATTCAGAACAGTTACTAGAGCTAGGCTTAAACCTGCTTTTGTCTTCCTTTGCAGACAAAAACCCAAGGATGCGCTGGGACAGACTCCTCCTGGGGAGCTTTTCATACAGAAGTTAATAGAAAGCTGACCAGCTGCTTTGTATTGCTGCAGAAGGGCAGCACCCCAGAAATGCTTCCACCCATCTGGCGTGTGGGCAGTTGCCAGAGTACCTGCCTCCGCAGGTGCACAGGGATCCCATGCATTCTGCAGTTCTCCAGCACTGAAAACGCTTTACATCGTTGAAGTCAGTGCATTAATTTGGGATGCTTTCCGGACCACTCTTCTGCCAGAGCAACTCAGCTATGCCAAGTGAGGTAGATACACTGCACATCTAAGGTTGTATATCATACCAGAGTGATAGCAGCTTTCTAGAAGGCCCTTTATACTTACTTACACTGCCTCCATTCATAGCAGCCTACAACTGCAACAGTGAACTCAGTCCTTCAGGCATCATGTCTCTCTTAGTTCTTGCCAAGTAGCTCTGCTTTCCCAGTGGCGCACAGGGTGCAGCTCGGGCGAGTTGAGGGAAAACCTGGAGACGAGAGCCCCATCACCTGGCAGCCTGTTCAGATTTTGGCATCCAACCATCCAAGTGGGAACAGGAAGGTTACTCTAGCAGGTATTGGTCTTTGTTTAAAACGTATCATGTCTATTCATAGTTACAGTATACTAGAGAGATCTTTCCCCTGTCAAACATAGCGCTGCAGCGAGAAGCATTCCCTCCTCACCTTTAAATAGTGCAGTCAAAGACCAAATGGTGCTCAATGGGGAAAAACGCTTGCAGAAAAGGTATTTCATTCACAAACATGCCTTTCTGTGCCAAGACGCTAATAGGTAGAGCTGCTCCTTGTTCTCTCATTGCCCATCTATTTCAGTAAAAATGAAAGAAAGGCATCTTGGAACCAGGTTAAAGCAAAGAAAGACTGGTACTCAGCACTGATCTTCATGCAAAAGGTATGCAGGCCTTATCAGCAGTTTTGCATCCTCTCTGTGAAAAACCTTCTCTGTTTATAGGACACAGCTGAAACCCTCTTCATGCATGCTTTGTCGTGTATAATTTTTCTTGGCCTTTCTGATCTACTCAGTAGATCTGATCTACCCTGATCTACTCTTTTCTACTGGCCTTTCTAATCTCAGAAGAGTGTACTCCTGACAGTTATTATACGTTTTGAAAAGGCAACATGCCAACACTTGAATGTTGACATGTAGCCCATGATGTTTCAGTATGTTTCTTAATCCTTTGTACAAGAGGGCCTTCAGAGAAGAGGAGCAATTACTCAATCACTCTTAGTTTTGCTGAAGACCAACGAGCAGAGCCGCTGTACTGCTCAGGTTGTGCACTCCTGTCACAAAAGCATGTTGATATTCCTCCGTGTCAAACAAGACAAAGATACAAAAGGTCTTAATACTGTCCATGCCCATGAAAAAGACGTTTTTTAGATTAGCTCAATATCTGTGCTGTGTCCTGGTCTGAACCGTAATTGCAAATCATCTGAGGCATGGGCTGGTGTTGTAATTACTATGTTCTCCATTATTCTCCCTCCAAAAACAATAGTAAGACAACATGAACTTCAAGACCTCTTTGTCTCTAGTGGAACACACTTTTCAAAGAAGATGTCATGTATTTCTTCCAGTAGTCACAGGCTAAACCTGGGGAGTTGGTTTGGGGGAGGAAGATAGACCAGAGCTTTTTCACAAATTTTCTTAATATTCATCATTCCCTGAGTTTTGCCATAATTAGTGGCACTAAACTTCACACAGATAGTACAAACTGGCCAACAGCATAACTTAATGAGAAGTGGGTACTGTGGTACCCACAGTAGTAATGCATCCATTCAAGTGTACAGAGGAAACTTCCCTGACGAAGAATATGGTTGCCTTCTCTGAAGTGAGGTTCTTTTCTGATGACTAGGCCAGCTGGAAAAAAGTGGAAGAAGCTTCAAAACCAGATTCTGAGGCAGCAGCATCTGATTTGCAGGCAGTTTTATCTGCTACGTGCTTTTCCAGAGCTTTGATGGCTTGGCATGATCATCTTAAAATCTCTGATCTCTCCAAAAGAAGCTATTTTCCGTAGAGAAAAATGTCTCTGGCCTACGGCATTTTTGGCAGATGCTTCTATGGATGTGATGTGGAATAGCCCTTGCCTCCAACCCGGTTGCCAGATGTCATATTTGGCATTGCCTTTGGATTGAAGATAATGATGCTAAGCAGATCCTCTCTGCTTTGAAGCTTACTGGCTGACAGTTTTTCAGTCAACCGCTGGAAAAAAGCAGCAGTTGACAATATAAGGAAGATCAGATGCCCCTTGCAATTCAAAGCAAAAAGTCGCTTCCAAAGGTTCAGATTTCTCTTCTGCCACCGGCCTCAGCAAAAGTACAACAGGGCTAATTCTACCTCAAGAGGAAACAAACTCTGGAACAATTAGATATAAATTCTCTCTGCAGTGGAGGCTCCGTTTTAGTTTCCCCTCTTATAACACTGTGTGAACTCAAGCAATGATCTCTGACCAGGCCTGAGTTTAAGCATATTCTTTTTTCCTTCCTAAATAGTACATTTGTAAGTGCTTTTGCAGAGAATTAATTGTACCAAGTCGGTTTTCATCAAATGCCCAATAGCTAAACATCCATTAAAATACATCTCTGCCCAAAAGAGAACCCACATATTCCAACTTAAGCATCAAAATCTTCAGTAGAAGTAGAACCAGAAGGAAGAACCACTGGTATCACAGCTCCATTTTCCTGTTCAAGAGGAAATGGTGAAGGTATGCATGCATGATGAAATTGAAAAATACCAGCGGTTGCTTGCAGTTTTTTGTTGGGATTTTTTTCCCCCTAACATATTTAACAGTATTCCTGTGGAATCCTTCTGACTTAATGTATTTACTAGGAGTTATCTGCCCATATCAACCGACCGATGGTAAATTGCTTGTCTGCTGCTATGCTCACTGGGCTTTTCTGGCAAATGTTATGGCCATGATCAATTTTACAGACTGTTCTCTGAACAGGCTGTTCTTTCCACATCCATTCTCAGTGTATCTGATGGCACCCTCTGACCAGCAAGGGGTGGATCTACTTTCTCGGTCAGTCTCACAGCACCTGTTAGTCTGGAAGCAGAGAAGAAAAGCTGGGCTGACTTCTGTACACCTAGAATAGCTTTGTTCCTGCAGACTTACTGGGGATCTGCAGGATTTACTTCAATCCTTATACTTATCTTCAAAAGATGTAGCCTTTTTTTCTTTTCCACAAAGATACAGCATCTTTAGAAAGGACAAAACCATTTCTTATTTCTGGTCTAAAGCTACTCCTTTTCACACCCAGTCCACAACACCAACAAAAGGAAGCCAGCACGTTAGAGGAGCATGAGCTCAGAAAAAGCTTTTAACCTGCACTAGGCTGTAAGAAGAGCTTCACTCCTGCTCATTTTCAACCTAAACACAGAACAGTAGAATAAAACGCTATAGTCAGCTAGGTGACGTCAGACGGTCCTGTGAAGGACAAAACCCTGGGCAAAAGTTACTTGCTCCTCTGTGGAAGACACATTCAATGTCTGATACAGCCTTCTGTCTGGCGTAGCAAGCTCAGCTTTTAACATCTGCAGGTATTCCCTTCAGATCTAGGATATCTAATGTCATGTCCCTAAGTGAATAAATGGTTGTTTCTGGTACTCATGAATCTCGAGTCTATCTTTTCTAGTTTTTTATTTTAAAATCCCACTACTGCTTCCTCCATCCCATCCTTAATGAAGCTAGAAGAAAGGAGTGTTTCCATCTAACTTTATAACAGTATGTCAACCAGTCAGTCCTCATCAGTGATTTTTAAGTAATCAAAATGGTGCATGCAAATAGATGTAATGCATATGAGATCTAAGGATTAGAGTGTGTCTTGAGCTTGTTTACATTTAGCTACTTTATAGCTTTGCAAGGTTATTTCTTATAGGTTGCCACCTCAGAGAAGTCAACGTCTTCAGTGCTTGCCTCAAAGTATTTGAGCTGACCATCTGTATAGAGAGATGATGCTGTTGATCAGGGAGGAGCACTGAAGACACTTCTAAATAAAACAGAAGGCAGTGCATTTCATGTACTCATTCACTGGAAGGTAAAGACATTCAGAATTGCTTCATACTCAGAAAGGACAACCTTAAATTTTTATGGAAATAGATCATGTTTATTTTAATTTCTGTATGTGAGCTGAAGTACATTTGTTTCTTTCTGACTTCAGCAATGACTTACCTGAGGAATTCCACTAAATAACTCTGATAGTGCAGAACATGAAGATAAACTGTGTCAGTATTAAAGGAGGTGGTATCTCTGTCCTGTTCTAAAAGTGATTCTGGTGAATCCGTTTTTGCAACTGATGCTTTGATAATATTCCTAATCAAGTGCTAATGGTAATGGCAAGAGGCATGAACATGTAAATACTATAAACATAGTGGTTGTTACACTTCACTGTTTCTGATTTTCTGTGTTTCCTAAACACCTTCTAATTCCTGTTTTCAAACTACAATTACAAATCTTTCCCAGACACCCCACAGCTTTGCTTTGCTTTTTTGCTTTTTTTAAAGTGACACCCACCTTCATAACTCTGTGCAAGATTATGTCGGATGATGTTCACTGGCTGATCAGGAAGGTTTTTGGATGGTGACTGGCTGTTGGGTACCAAGGAGTTGGCATAATGCCACTGGCATTCTCCATTTGTCTGCAGCGTACTCAAGAAAAATCGAGCCACTTCACAAGGTGCTCCTTGAGACTGCCCAAACTTTGAAGGCAGCATTTGCTTTTTGCTACTGAAGACATGAGAATCTACAGGGAAGTGTCCATAATGGTAAGAGAAAGGCAAGCTATATGACGGGGCATATAAAAGTTCACTGTTTTCTGAATGGAAGTTTTGTTCTTGAATGGTGGCAGCGTTCACTGCAGGGCTGGATCGCCAGTTTCCCACCTGGCTGCATTCCAGTTTGTCTGTTTGGAATGAGCTGTATTGCTGGGGGAAAGAAAAAAAAAGGGAGGGGAAGAGAGTTAAATGACTAACTTTTATATGAAACCGCATAACGTATCATACAGGAGCCCAAAGCTGGACCTCCTTGAACTGCGATCTCACTGGCTAAAGGGACTGGCTTACCAGTGCATTTGAAGTTCCTTGTCTTCACGATAACTTTACCTTCACTTAACATGCAAACAAAAAACTATTTTGTCATCCTAATGTTAAGGGTTTATTTGATAATTTTGGCTGTTGGATTTTAGCTAGTACATTTAGGCAGTTGTAAATACCAGAGGGCAGAAGTTTGTCGCAAAGCACTGGAAGTCACTGATAAATGGAGTAGCAGACCATGAATATGATTTTGCATATGGTGGCATGTCAAGCTATAGAATGGTAGCAACATAAAATCTGTCCTTTGCATCAGCTTCTATCACAATGATTTTCTCTTCCCACGCTCTCCCACCCTCCTCTCCAGACTCCAAATGCTTTTTGGGCTCTCACTGTTTTGAACGCTAGCTGCATTCACTGCTGTTCTAAGGTAATAGTAGCCCCTTCCAGCAATATTCGTTGCAAAGTCTCAGAATGTCTCATGGTGGGTGTCAGTCTCACCAGCCCAGTTTTATGGACAATCTCCATAGTTTCCTTTCACGTCTGGTTCTAGCTCACCCAGTGACAGTGAGAGATATTCCAAATCCCACTCCAGTGCTCTGTTTGCTAGGATTAATTCTTATGATGCATTCTCCAGCATAAGGAAACTGCTAATACCTATGTGACATTAAGAACTCTGCATATCAACAGTAAATGAAATGCGTTCTACACCAGCGCAGATTTTCACAACACAGCTATTCTTAGTACATGTTTTTCTTCTTTTTACCAAGAAAGCACATTGTTTTTGAAGTACTTTACATACTCCAAATCCGAAAGTTTTTGTGTTTGCATCACTCGCCGGAGTTGGTTTGTACTACTTGTGCTGTCCGCCCCAAGAACAAAAGGGTATAATTGTATTCCGGCCTACAAGGGAGTTCCTGTGGCAGAGCATACTGTAGTCAGTTTTACAGTAAGTTCAGTTCTGGATGAACTTCAGTTCTCTGTCCTGTCCCAAGCACTCTACCACAACAATTGGTAAGTAAATATTGCTGAAAAAGATACCTGTTGTGGGTAAGGCGTTGTTCTGAGTTTTGCCTTCATTTTATTACTTTTGGGTTTTACTATTTTCCTTGTTTCCTGCGAGGTAGATACTGAGTTTCTGCATGAAAACTGTGACTTAGAAATGGTAACCTGGTCCAGTGACAACTGAAGTTCCTTATACTCAATATCTCTGCAAAAGAACAGTCCAATAAATTACATACTCAAACATACCACAAATCCAAAATATATGTTTGAAAATACATGTCAGCTTTCACAGTGTTTTCATTTTCATTCTTCCAGGATTTTCACTGACTCTGCAGTGCGAGTCGGGGGATGTCAGCAGGCAGTGGACTTTATGGTGTGACCCCTGTCCCCACACAAGTCCATCACAAACGTTCCACTGGGAACCGCATTAACATCTTTGTACTAAATGTGCCCACTGTCTGAACCCAAGCTGTGCCAACTTCTTCTCAGCCATCCGTGGCACCCTGCAGCTTGGAATCACAGCCGTGTCAGCTGATACAAAGACACAGCTCAATGCATCTGGCTGCTCCTCAATCGAGATTGGTCTCTGCTCTGGCTCTCACAATTAGCCCCGAGGAAAGGAAAAGGAGCGATGTTCCTCTCCTGTCAGCACAGTGTGCTTGTAACTAGACCACAGGAGCTGCAATGTTGATTTTCTGACAATCTCTAGACTTTCATTTCTGCTGTGTTCTGTTCAGTTTTATCTGCCCCACAGACAGGGCAGCGTTTTATATAAAAGAGGCTAAAAAACAAATCAGGAATAGACTGTGGATCATATTTTGAAACATTAATTGATACAGTTCTGATGATTAAATGGTCTCCTCTGGTTTTATCAGTAGCAACAGTGGAGCATATTTTTGAAAGGATGACTAGAAAAAAACCTAATTCTCTCTCAATTCCTATCTAGAACTAATTTCCATCACTTTTTGATGGTGAATAACCTGGAAGTAAATTCAACTCAAGAATATGCTGTTATATCCCTGACACAGTTTCCTCCTTTTTACTCAGATCACTTGCCCCAGCTCATGGGACTCAAGCAGGTTGCAGGGCTGAGTCTTTCCCTCATGCTGCTGGCTCTCACATCTGTACAGGAATGAGGGCAGCATTAGCCAGTGTGTCTAGGGCTGAGTACCTACTTCAAGTAGTTTAAGGAAACACCCTATGGTTTCTCAACTCATACACTTTAACTCCCCAAAGTCAGGTATCAGAGACAACGTTGTAATACGCAAACACACATGATCCTACCACACTCATCATGCAAACACATCTTGCGTTCAAGCCAGATAAGAAATGGACCAGTCTAGACAAAAGAGTGTATAGGTCCCTGCTTTTTTACACTATTCAACACAAGGGACGCCCACTATCCCTGTTTTTCTTTTCCCCCACAGATATGCCTCAGTCACAGTCTGTTTCACTATTGCTTATCCCTTTTATTCAATATAGATGTCTGTCTCTCTCAGGTTTATATCAAGATAGGAATTTTGTAACACCTTCGTGACTTGAACCAAAATTCATAAACTGCAGGTCCAAAGCACTGTACATTCACCAGCTCAGCAGGAGCTACTTGCCATTGTGAGAATGTAGTTTTGCCCTGAGTATCCATGCAACCCAAGGCAAGTGAGGGAATCCTCGGTGATTCACCTGTCCCTGAAAGGAGTAACACTTTCTACCATGTCTCTGTCTTGCAAACTGACACTGTGACCTCTGCTGGGTAGCAGTAGCTTTCACTGTGCCTGGACAGCCCCAGCACAGTTCTGATGCTAATTACAGAACTGGGGTTCACATCTAGCGCAAATGGCTACAAGTGGTATTACATTCAAGCATATGGTGTATGAGGTAATCGTCAGGAATACTAGCTCTTTTTAGCTCAACATAAGTAAAAGAGGGAGGATATGAGGAGAGAAAAGTGGCTGTAACATGCACCACAGAATGATACTGGAAGACACAAGTAAAGCAAACGTAAAGGACTTAATTAGTAATGAATCAATTACTGATAACAGGCAAAATGAATCAATTACTGATAACATGTAATGGTACAAAATATTTTGACTTACGTAAGGACATAATTGACACTCACTATGCAGTGAGGCCGTGATGAACGGCTGTTATGAACAATAGTAGCATAGCTCTGTACCCAAACCCAGCCTCCATGCTTGGACAGTAGTCGATAGTACTTGGTTGTGACTTGGCCTTTCACCAACACTGTGAATACAACACAAAAAAAACATTTCACATCGCTTGGACTTGTGACCACTTCCTGGAGAGATTTATTTGCAAGGCAGGGACTTTTCTCCCTCCTCCCCCTCCCTTAAACCTCCTTCTCCTGCCAAATTTTAAATAGCTCCCCTGCAAAGGTATCTGTCCTGCCCCTTTACATAGTTTCACAAGGTCTCATTATTGTTTACAAATACTATGTTGCAAACTATTAAGGTTTGTCTTCCTTCTTTTCCAGTTCACCCTGCTCTCTTATGCTTACATTCTGCAAAAACACTTACTGTTTGTAATCTTCTAACTGAAAAAGAAAAGTTCAAGGCAGCAAAAGTATTTTGAAGCAGACACAACTAGCTTGAATTTTTCCCGTATATTTGGAAGCACTTTTGTCATTCATAGCTTGCTAGATTATCATGTATTTTGCAATGTATTTTATGCTATGATGCTTTTTCCTCTGTAAGCTCTATGTTTTGAAGGTTGATTTAAAAGGGGAAAATTAAAATGCTATTTGGTTCTTAAGCACACAAATAAAGACAAGGCCAGAGAGGTGAATCAGTTATCTCATGGATTTCACTAGAAATGTAATCCTCTATATACCAGTTTGGATTCTGTGAACAAAGAAGTTTTGGATAAGGCTATGCTATAATAGGAGTTGTGGAGCATCTCTAAATATTTCATCTAGCCACAAATATTTCTGGTTCAGTGCCAAGCATTTATCTAATGATTCACTAAAAGATAATACCCAGCCTTCGAAGGTGGTTCTCTTGTGTGACCCTGAAGCATTCCTCCAGGAAACTCCATCTTCTTACTCTTCTATACAATCAGTTATTTATTTTAAATTAGAAAATAAGGGACTGAGCTTGCTACACAAACTATGATGTCCAAAAAAAGTGATCAATAGCAGCAATTCCTTTATATAATACATGATTAAGAAATGGAATTACTGCTTGCAAATTAGGGCTTGTGCTAGACTGAACTTAGTAGCAAAGCTCACTGTAATTTTGTTCTCTCATTGTACGTGCTTGGTGCAAAAGCAGATACATAGTAAGGAAATCGAACAACAGCTTTCTCTTTCAGCCAAATCCAGTAGAGCAAATGACCACTTGAAACGAAAATATATGGCCTTATAATTAGTATCCATAGAAGATTTTTCTGATGGGGGGGCAACCCATGTTAAATTGGGAACTAAAGAGTGCATAACCTTTGGGGGTTTGTTTACTGTTTGGTAATTAACTATATGGCTATCAGTCATCACTGGGGTTGGCTTTTTTTTGTTCAGTTGTTACTTGGGGGTGTAAGGGTTTGTAATTTCAATAGTAATCAGAGACCACAATAATGTGAATAATGTCAATAGCCCAATGTAAGACTGACAGAAATAAAACAGCAAGAGTTCTTGTTCTTGCTAAAAGGTCCTCTAAGCCTGTAGGATATAGGTCATCTCTCTAGACTCCTTACTCTCCTATCCATCTGTGCACGTCACAACATATTTAAACTTTTCTTTGAATCCAGTTAATCTCCCTAAGAAAATCAGGCTTTTACAAAATGACTATAGACAGGTCTTTCTGGAAGTGTCAGTTCTCCTTCCATTACAGGATATGATATCCATTTGTTCAGAAAGCAACAAGATAAACAACAACATCTTGCAGGACGTTCAAAAACCCATCCTCACTGACACCAAGCCACTACTATTTAGAGTTTGAAGTCTCTCTTAGATACCAGCTTTTTGCCTCATACTTGCTGGTGTCCTTTTTCATGCCCACATTTCTACATAGAGTACTCTGTGGGGTGGAGGTGTGCATATGTACAGGTATTTAAGAAAATCATGAGAAAATCATGTAAGTATGTAAACACACCTACAAAATATAAAGGCATGTGTACTCTTTAAGTGCAATATATTGCTCCAAGGTAAAGGTCTTATAGCTGCTACTCAAAAATTCAATGCAACAATGCCAAATAAGTCTATTGTAAAAATATTTGTTAATAATCATCTATATGCCATGGAATCACTATGTTTCTTGGTGTTCTATAATCCAAATGGTCCAGTCCTAGGAAATGATGCTTGCATTTTGGCCTAGATCATCTAACAGATATTTTTTGTAATGGGGTCTAGGCTTTTCAGAACTAAGTCTTCATGCTAGTTTAATGGTCAGGTGTTCCTTGAATTCAAAATGCCTTGCTACTCAGTCTTCCAAAGTAGAAATTAATGCTGTGATAGATTGCTAGCTATAACAAAGTTCTTCGTGTGCTTTGGGACTAGTTTTGACTTTCTCTCTCACTGATTTTTTTGAAATCCCTGTTTTAGCTCTCCAGTTAAGACAGTATTTTAAAAGATGTGAAAACCACTGAGGACTACAGTGTTCAGCTTTCCTTCCTAATTATATGGATAAACCAATATTTCTCCTGGGACAGGGGAGGACTCCATGTCTCCTGCGTTTTTAGCAATCTGGGGAAAGTCTGACCTTGGCTAGGGGACAGTAGCTGCGCTTCCGATACAGTAAATGAGGTCAATTTCCATTTGGCTCTTTGTTAAATTGCCCTGTTTGATGCTGATTGGGAAACCTCAGAAATGGGAGTGAGGTAAATCCATTACCAAGACGATCTGTGCAGGCTCAGACTTCTTGGTGGCCTCCGCTGCAGTCAAATGGGGAGGATTCAGTGGCTTTAGCCTTGGCTCTTAGATGTGCCATTTGTAACTGGGTGTTCCGCTGTTGTGGTTCCCTCCTGGTTTAGCAGGCAAGCTGAAAAAGGCACTGGGCTGACTGGGCTGGTCCTTCTGGTCTGTCATAGATGGCTATTTTAAAAGGCTCCAGCAGGCTCATGGGCATGTGGCTGGGAGTTCCTAGCCTGCACTTAAGGATACCACTAAGAGAAATGGACTTCTTGGTTCCACACTCATAGCAGTTATTGTTTTAGCTTCCCTGGTGCACACAACCTGGCATGTCATCGGTCCAGCCCTCAAGCAGCGTGGTCAGTGGATGGTGCCCTAGCAGGCTCTGCAGTTCTTTTGCCCTCTTAAAAAGTAGTGCAGCTCTGCCAGAAGGCTTGATTGCTGGGGGAGCAAAAGTAGACTCAATGCCACAGACAGAGTGTAAACTGTGCTCTGCTATAAGATAGGTTCTATAAATACATAGCTTGACTTCCAGGAAGCAGCAAAACTGTTTGTGATGACATCAGCTGGGGCTGGGGCTTGCCTTGCCAAGGCACAGGGATGTGACTCTTGTAAAAGGTTGTGGGAAGAGCAGTGATGTTACAACATGTGGGATGCACAAAATCCTCCTCACAGAGAGATGATGGTACAAATGAAGTGATTTCTCTGAGGCCGGAAAAATATTTTGTCTGTACTGAAACAGAGGAATGTTTTGTCTGTACTGGAACAGCTTCTCTATCCTGTCTTTTAGAATGCAAGATCCTTAGGCAGGGACTCATTATTTGTGTGGCCACCCTTCCCCAGTTGCAGAGCAAACACTGTGTATATTGATGGTGCTATAGAAATAAAGAACACTAGTTCAAACGCCAGAAGCTTTTTCATATAGCTGGAAGCTAATCAAATGTTTAAAACAGGAAACACTGTTTGCTGCCAGCACACCTTAGGCAAATATTCACATCTACATTTTTCTCATAGTCTGATGTTCTTGTTATATCCCTTCTAACTTGTTCTCCTCACTGTTTCCATTGTTTTGTTCCCTGTGCTGCCTAACTTAAAGTTCAGTTGCTTTAGGTCTTCAGTTTGGGAATTTTTTTTTCCTCTTTGAAAAAGCAATTGGTTACCCTAGTTTAGGGTTGCCATTTTTTTTTCTTTTCTTTCTTTTTTTTTCTTAATACCTTTATTAGGTGTAAGATGTTTCTCTCCAGATTTCTTCATCAGATGACACTTAATCATCAGATTGCTTTATAGAATGGTACGTCAAACTTGCCAGCCTTTTACAGTTCATGTTCCTAAGACATTTACTGATGGATGGTGGGGGAGTTATAACAGTGCTCCTCAGAGGAAGTTTGTACACTTTACATCTGTTTTAATAATTCCTATTACTTGGTATTCTAACCATGATTCTGCACTGTTCCCTCTGTTGCCCAAGCATTAGCCATTATTTTTTGCTTCTTGGCATTTATTTGCTTTGAAACTTTCATAAATTTCTATGCATATGTCTCACATTTTTCTTCTGGTTTTAAACTTTACAATAATTTATCTTTGTAATTCAGATACAGTATCTAGAGAACTGCTTTTAGTTATTCTGTTTGGGTAGGGGTTTTTTTTCGGAGGGGGGGGTTGGTGTTTAATTCAGTAAGCATGATTTGTCTCTTTATTTAAAACTCCAGTCATACATAGATCAAACTGGCAGCCAAAGTACAAGTCTTCTACCACGCACACAGAATTATCCATCACTCTGCTCTAAAATGGAAAACTGTTTTCCAGAGCTGATTGTGGCTATAATGGTATCATCTCTATACTGGTTGACGCAAGTATTTCAAATAGTCTTGTGAAAATAATGAGTGATATTTTTTACAGGTCAACAGTCACATCCAGATGCAGATATTAACACTACAAAGAGGATACCCCCAACAGGACATTACCACGTACCCTGATCATTCTAGTTTTTAGTTTGCAATGGCCCAGAGTATTCAATGGTGTTTTGGTAAATACAAACTTGCTGTAAAGATCAGCTTCTCCTTTCCCAAGTGTAGCACACACTGCCATCAACAGATTTTGGCATTTGGAATTTCAGCACTGACTTGCCAAATACAGTTACAACCTCCTTTATATTCCAGATCCTCATGAATAGCACATATTAAGGTGAAGAACCAACTACTTTCTCCTGCAGGAAGCCTAAGAGAAGGATTTGACTCTGGCTGCTTTCAGCCCACAGAAGCAATCTGGAAAAAAATTCACTGACATTGGTTTTTGGATGTCATCTTTGCATCGTATGGGCTGCGGCAGACTGAGCCAAGTCCAGAGTTCAGCTATTCCCTCAATTTGCTTCTCAAATTAATGTGCTACTGAATGAACTACTTCCCAAATCCAGATGTTTGAAGATATGATTAGTGTCTCTGTTGGCAGATGGAGAATTATTAAATGTGTAATTTTTTTTCCTGACACACCATTCTCCAAACCTCATCCACATGCTATTAATGAACATTCATCTAAGGATTTTTTGGGTTTGCATTCACTTCAAACATAGGATGATTATTACTAACATATTTCAGAGGAATGGGGAGCTGTTGCGTAATTTTTCTTTTAATGACAGAGGCTAGTAAAGTTCAGATTTTCCCCTCTCACTCACTCACTTGCTCTTTTGGGTTTTTTCCTTCAAGAGTTCACCACCCAGAATCAAGTCCAAATTTTCCAAAGAGCCTAGATCCTTTAACTAGAAAGATAAAAGTGGCCAGATATGTTTTTTTCAGAAGCACAGCATATTGGGTACCAAACTAATGGTTTCCTTAAGTGATAGCCAAGCACTTTTGAATATCTAGCTTCAGTCAAGATTTGGAAACCTTTCTCTACTTTCCAGCATAGTGCTTGTTGTCTGCAAAATTTCTCACTCTACTTAATAAACTTCAGTCTAGCATTCTTTTTACTTACACAGGTGATGAGCATATCGTAAATGGAACACATCACAGCCATGAACATGGTGGTAGAGGGTTTTTTCTATCAGATCTTGGGGCTCATATCCAGTTAATTCAGTCACCCTGGAAAAGGAAGATTCCATAATAAGCAAAATCTCTGGGAATATTCAGTTTCATTAACCTAACATTTTATTGTGCCAACAAATCAGGTGCCTAAAAACTGCAGGACAAAATGTTAGTTTTGGAAACAGAATCCTCATCTTTATAAGAAAATAAACCCTCTCAACCCAGCCAAAGCAAGGTGCAGCTATTCCCTGGCCAGCCTTACACACAGGCGGGAAAAAGAGTTCCTTTACTTATTTCCACTTTGGGCTTTTGCCACTGCTGTGCATGATCCTTTGCACAAAGATCCAGTTGAGGAGCCATTCATGAAACAATAAAACTACTCTTGTGGACGGCTGACACATTTTCATTTGCTTTTGCAAACATACAAGTGTAGCATGTATGTCAGTCCATAGAAGCTGTGATCATGGTCTATAAATAAATTCAGGCTAACGCCTAACAGAAGAAGGAAGCAGGAGTTTACTCCAGCTGAGAATGTGGAAAGACAAGGAGCTATGAAGATCAGAAGCTAAGAAAAGGAAGGCTGAAGCTAGACATCCTCACATGATGAGGAGTAGAATAATGGAACAAATTTGAAACAGCAGCATCTCTGCAGATGTTAAAGAACCAGACTACGCTGGTCAGACTTACACTGGGTGAGACCTGAAGAGTCAAACTTTATGGTTCAAAATGGACTTTTGTCTATTTAGCATAGTTGCTTGAGAACAAAAATCCTTAAAGTACATTGTGCAACTCAGCCATAATGTAGCTTGTTTACCTAGTGTTGCTGGGGGTGTTTTGCACTCTACTGGGCTTTCTTCACCTAAAAAGGCAGAACAGAGGTACCATACAAAGGCATGTCTACATTAACAAGCAACACAGTCCATTAGCAAGTGATGTGTAGAGTAAAATTGTTACTGCTGAGGATCTACTTCTGCAGCAGCAGATGCATCTGCGTATTTTAATTTCGGGACTGTTACTGGGGACTAGCTCTAGTCTAGGCCTGGGCACTGAAAGCTTTATAATAGTTGGAGTGCGTTAGACATGCTCTTGGAGGTTGTCCTCTAGTTTAGATTCATCCAGAAGGAACCCAGTTCACATGCCTAAGGCCTCTTCATGACATGAACTGCAGTGCAATGAGTGGGGATGGTCAGGACATTAACTTCAAAAGGATGCTTCTGGTCTGAACTGAAACACTAATGAGGATACACTGTATCAAAGAATAAGACAGTAGTATCTACAAAAATGAATACAGGGGTCTCAAGCAGCATGTGTCATTGGAGGGTTGCAGATAATGTAAACTTTGATTACTTTTTTTTTCTTTTGTAACTATTATGCATCTTCTTTACCCTTACCCTAATGCTAAGCAATCATGTAGACCCCACAGAGACTGGGGACTTTACATTCTGGTTGAGAGGGAGCATTGGGTGGTGGGATACTTCTGAAGGAAATCAGAAAAACAAGCAAACAAAAAAATGCCTTCAAGGTCTGATTTATTATAAATGCAGTACAAATACATCCATACCTCCCTAGCTATGCCTTCATCTGGGAAACTCTTGAATGCCTTTGCCTCAGTCAGGGACTGCCAACGCGGAGTGAGCACATGTACTCTCTTTCTGCAGGAGGATATGTGAATATATGCATGCGCTTCTCCTTTGCAGTGTGTGCTGTCCCTCCTGGCTTACAATTCTAGAGGCCCAAATTCTCACTTAAGCCTATCAGCATGGTGAAATACTGGTGAAAGATCCTGTTCAGGTTTCAATGCTCCTTCTGACTTCAGTGCAATTAAAACAAGGGTGGCAGTTTCATCCTGCTGACTTAATTAGTGAGTACAGAAACAGCTAATCCAAAACCAAACAAAATGCCACAAACCTAAGCCAGGTGTTAATTTTTCTGGAGGTGCAGCCTCACTTTGAAGCTGGTCTTCCCATGGGCCAAAAAAACCATCATTAACAGTTATGAGGACAACCAAACTTTTGAAAAGTTTGAACCTGGACATAAATTCAGCTGCTTGTCTTCCTTAACACAAAACCAACCCCTCAATAAGCCACTGTAGGGAGCCTGGGCTCTGAAAATTGTTCTTTGCATGTGACAGGGCACACTGAAGGAAACAGACCATGCCCCAGTGATCAGTTCTGCCCTCTGGAGTTCTTTAAAGCCATTGCAAATGATGTAGAAATGAATGCATAGGCTGCGCCACAAAAATCAGAAGCAGCAGATCACTTTGGAGGGAAGTAACAGTCTCCTTTTCCCAGTGACCTTGATAACTGAACTCTTGCATGTTTTACATTGTATCGTGTCTAAAAAGGCTTATTTAACTGCTCCTTCCCATGGCTTTCATACTGGCCTGTCTGCTGTGACTGTTACCTCTAAAGATCTAGCAACACTTTTCCTTGTATGGCTATCAGAAGGAAGCCTGAAAACAGTTTTGTCTTATTCCTAATATGTCCCTGCTCTAGGCAAATATAATTTGGTTTGCTCAGCTAGGAGAGCAAAGGGCTTTGGGAATACTTAATACCCCTGATTGTCCTGTGTGTGGATGACACCCATCTGCTCTTTGGTAAACACAGCTACGCAACAGTACTGGTTCTATCTGTGCTCCTGTCAGCACCTCTGGTTATACTGTCTCCTTTGAAGACACTTATGTCTCCAGGCAATTCCTCTTAGGCACATCATTTCCTTTTATCCACATGCAAAGACATGTTGCTAAACCCCTTGTGCTTCTTTGTAGCTGTTACATTAAGTAAAGCATGCCAAAAAAAAAAAAGGAAGGATTCCAGAAATAACTAGTTCTTTGTATTTTAGCAGCTGATGGCCCGCTATCTCATTGACTTAGCATGGAGAAAGAGCATGTTCTTGCATATTTGACCTGCCATGCAAAACCTCCCCACTGTCTTGGATACAGACTCTTTTTCACTGCTGCACATGAATATCATTTCTGCTTCTTGCAAATCCAGCATGCCAGGAAAATGAGAGAGTATGTGACATACTGCTCCACATGCAGGGATTTCTGAAGAATGATCATCTTGTCAATAGTCAAACCTGTTATATTGCCTGGGAATTGGGCTTTTCCCCTCAACGTATCTTGAACTGCACTGTACAAAGTATCATTGTATACTAAAAGATACCATGTTTCAAAAAGAGAGGAATGAATTATTTCACAACTTCAGTTCTGGTTTTGTGCTCTTCTTTTCTTAGGTGGTATGTGAGCTGTATCAGCTAAGAGTAGAGGCAGGGTTCTTTTCAGCAATAGCTGTTTTCCCAAGTTTTGTTTAAGAAGGCTGTGTTTTCATGTAGTAGCCAACTGAATTCATTTTCATTCTAACAACCCCATTAGTAGGGTTGGTTTCATTGTTAAGGCATTACACTAAAGTGCAGAAGACTATGTTTTCTTACTACCCTGTCAAAAGCTTTCTGGATGACCTCAGCGAGTGATTTGACCTCAGTGTTTCAGTTGTGGTGTTTTTACATTATGAATGATGGTACATCCTTATTCCTTTTGCTAGCTTTGTATGTTAAAATTTATGTCCTTTTAGGTAAAAATGTATTACTGCTCATTTGCCAGTTACTCACAGCAAGAAGGCTTTAGTTGAGTCTCTGCAACTGTAAGTAACTATAGGTTAAATTGTACAGGCTCTTATATGTTGACGTTCAAGACAAAGTATGGCCTATCCAGCTATCTGAAGGGCTTTGAAGACCCATATGGTCTCTGTGTTCAGATCTATTTTGGACTGCTTTATTTTTTCATGGATATTTTGATCTGTTTGTTTGGAAACCACTGTAGCTTATGATAACACTTGACTTTGAAAACATTTTATGCTAGAAATGAAATAGCTGCTTACCTGGAATCTAGGAATATTAATTTTAAGTCCAAACTTGCTCTGAACATAAACATGTTACTGTGAAGTTTGATCTCAGTGATTGCACTGGGAGGTAAAGATTGACCTACAGCCACCAGTCCAACGATTTGGTAACAGGAATCATACAAAGACATATCTAGCATATACTGCCGTATCTTCAAATAGCCACTGCAATGGATCACCTGGCATGAGAAGAAAACACACTCAATATCTGATGGCAATGGAAGAGGCTGCAAGTCAGCTGACCACCCAGTTTCAATGAGGTTATAAAGCAATACACCCTTATAACACTTAAATACTCACACTTAAATAATAACAGACACATAGTCTGTTAAGGCTTCAGAAGTGTGGTTAATGTATAAATGGAGATTAAAACACAATAAATGCAGGTTTTGTGTTTACTGCCAACATCATTACTCCAGTATTAAAGCATATGCTCTTTGGGGACTATCTAGACTGCTTTCTAGGTAATACTTCAAACTCTCTTTGATATAGATTTCTTGTAGATACAGACAGAATTCCTGTTCATTAATCAAAAAATCTGGAAGTTGCTTTTTTAAATGACTCTCCCTCTCACACATGCACAGAGGTATATATAAACATTTACATTTTAATGAGTTATTATTCTGATGAAAAACAGACACTTTAAAAATGCAGTGGAGATTAACGCATCACATTTATAAAGATTAACTGCTGTATATGTAAATGCACTAGAAATTGGTTTTAAGTTCTCCAGTCAAGATCAGATGACATTCTTTTGACATGTGACCAAGCCCAGGGTCTTGAGACCAGATTTCTGAATCCCCATATACAATTCCTAATCACAGGAGTGATAACTTCAGTGTTAGACTGTAAAAATTCACAATGTCAGCTAAACAGGGGGGAAGATTGTAACCTGGGGACTATTCCAGAAGATAAAATGTATTTAATGTAGTGCTGGTGTTTAGAAATCATTTATGCTCCTGTCAATTTTCTAGTCCAAACAGCAGGCATACTACACATCCTTCAGCTTAATTTCTGTATTTATTTGACTTTTAACTGTGTTCAATGGAAAGGAATTAATTTCCACTGTATTTAATACTCCTGAACAACCTACTAAACAGTCACCTATAAATAGGCTCCTCCTGTATAACCTGCCTTCCTCCTCTCCAATCACCAAGTGATTAGTATGTTTAGCAAAAGTATAGTAGCAAGCAAAACTTATTTAAGATCTCTCAGCAGATCCTATTAATTCCCATATTATTTGATTCATGAGTTTTTCCTGCACTTCAGCTAATCAGGTGATATTTTCAAAATTATTAAGTCCTGACTCTAAGTACAGTCAAAGAGAATAAATTTAGAGCAACATCTCTCTAGATGAATACATCCTTAAATGTTTCACTGTGTAAACTTTTAATAGAGAGCAAAAGAAGAAAGAAGGTGATCCCTCTGATTAGCAGTGAGAAATGGGGGGGGGGGGGGGAACATATAGAGATACCACCATACAAGCTCTACTCTTTTACCTGATTTCAAATTCAGCTTTGGGACAGAATCATTTTTGCTGGGAAGCAGCTGAGCAAACAGGGGTCCATGTAACAAAGTATTATCAGTCTAACCAGGTAGACAGCAGTGCAAATAGACAGATATATGTCTGGACCTTGAACATATTCCTTAAAAGAGCTCTGCTTCTCTTGCATGCTTTTCTTTTTGTTTTTGAATGACTCAGACAAAATGAATCCTCACCAGACTGCATGTGAAGTACCCTTCTCTCCTGGTGCTTAAGTGATAGAATTATACTATGTACCTCAAAGAGCAGCAAATGCACACTATAAAGCTGAAAATAAGAACTACCTGAATCGCAGGTGTTATTATAGAATCTCAGCACTTGCTGTGGCTTCTGATTTCATGTAATAAATAGAAAATTGATACAAACTATAAGATCTATAAAAAGACTTGGTGGTTTAATACAATTCCACCCAAATGATTGTTTAGGGTAACAGTACAGTCTCATTAATGTTGAGGTAATTCTGGTCAGGCCAATGAGGTGACTTGTGTAACTGTGAGGCTGCTCAGCTGGAGCACGGTAACACCGAGGCAGAGGGATGTGGGAAGACTTCCAGATTCTTGTGTCTGGGTTCCTGCCTCACCTGCCTTCAGTTCCATAGGGGAATAAGACCTAGCTCTGTGGTCTCCTTGCACCTCCGTGGCTGTGCTCCAGCCAATTCCCCAATCTGGAAGATCAGAGATGAGGATATGGGAATGTGCCACAAAGCAAACTCCAACTCACTGTGGGAGAATCTAGACTTGCATTACTAAGGGAATCTGCAATCAGCAGTGGCATTTTTTGCATCTGTTATGATTCTTTCCTTCACAGACTTTGCTTTCAGCTACACATACGTAAAAAACCCTAAATAAATACACTGGTCACTTGTTGAATACTTGGGGGGGTGGGGAAGCTTATATACATTACCTTGTAGCCACTGCATGTCAGTCCTGCATTCCTCTTGGCTAGGACACACTTCATTCTCAGGAAAAATGATCTCTCAATTTCATATTCTGAAAGCATAAACCACACTGCTTATTTACTGCTGAAGATTTCAAAAATGTCCATAACATTGCCTTTCATGATTTAACAGATGTGTTTATGTCTCAGCCTTAGGCAGCAATAGAAGTCAGCCATTCTACCTTCCCACTCAATCTCTGCCTCAGGATTTATTTCACCTTCATGTTAGGATTCCCTGTGAAAGTTGGACAAGTCAGAATGACTAGGTCTCCAAATTTCTGTTTTTACCACTCTTCACAAGGCAATCACCTTGTTTCTGAACAGCTAGGTACAAGCCCATATTGGTAAAGGGAAGGAAATGCCTCCTTTGGAGCGTAGGTAAATGAAGGTACTCTCCAAAATAATAGCAAAATGGGAAACAAGACAATTCATTGGTTTTGTAATAATTTGAGTGTACGTAGCTAGTCATGCCCAGACTGGTGAACTTCTGGCCTCCATATGCAATATTATTACCTGTTTCGCTGACTTCCAAAACCATCTTGGTAGATGGCTTTTAAACAAATGTCTTAATGGATAACCTCCAGAAATGTTTTAAAGTTAAATATTGCTCAGGTACCCGCATATTTTCTGCTAAGAATAAGTTACTATTCTCTTTAATGTTAAATATTCTCAATAACAGTTCAGACATCATTAATAGTTCTGACTTCTTTTACTGAAAGTTGCAGTTTGGCAGAACACAACTATATTAGGAAAAGAAAACTCATTTGGTACATCTGTGAATAGGAAAATCAGGGAAGCAGAGGGGTTTTCAGATTTGTTGCAATGTGTATTACCTCCTAACTCCCCACAGGGTTTGATCCAAAGTCGACTGTATTCAGTTGGAATCTTGCTTTAATTTGATTTAACTGTTGAGTTGTGTTCCCAATTTTTGTGCATCCATCACCCAATTAACACCTCTTAGCCACACGCTTGCAGTGGTTTGAGCCTCAGACCACTACCTGGAAACCAATAAACTCTCTACATTAAGTTCTGAGTTTAAAGGTCTGAAGATACAACCACAGAAAAAGGATTTAGTGAGGAGGGAAAAGAAATACAATGTGTAGTGCATCTCAACTAGTATCAGCCTTCCTGAGTATTTGAATTTTCCATTTATCTTCCTAATGCAAATTAGATCCGTATGGGGAAAAACAGGCACTTAAATGAACTGGCACATCTACTACAGATTTTTAAATACAAATGTATACAATTTGGTGGGAGGAAGCCATGCAGTACAGATTACTATTGCTGAAGCATGATCTCATGAGTAAAGAATGGATCTGGGAGTTGGGAACATCGGTGCAATTCATGGCTTCAATACAGATTTTCTGTGTGACCTAACATTAGTTAGCTTGCTCTCTTTCTGCTGCAGTCCCATGCACACAAAATAAAGGTAACTTTCTCCCTTCAAAGGTGCCAAGGGAGAAAAATAATTAACGCACAGTAATGAGGGTACAAATACTATCTTCGGACATGGACTGAGCTGCTAGCAATTTTAATGACTGACGTTCTTCTATAAAAAGAGATGATTAGTGAAAATGGAAGCAATGCCTTAAACTTCTCAAATGTCCTGCCACAAGAGCTAAAAGAGTCTCTTTCAGTAACGAGCTCCTTCCAGGCACTTTATTCGTTAGCCTTCTATTTGCTACTTCCTTCATTTTTAAATGTTACTGCAGGCTAGTGCACTGCTGCAGAAACACTCAGTTAGCTCTAACTTCACTATTCCACCAATAATAGGTTACGAGGTACAGTGTGGTCTTTAGGTGTCTATAAAACTATAGTGGTACACAGACTGTAATTTTTCCTTTGTTGTTTAAAATTGGTAATTATTTCATTATTTAAGAAGAGGTCTTGTGTCCCTGATTTCATGATGGTAGATTGTAAGCAAGAGGTCCTTCTGGAACACCAGTCCTCATAACTAGCTACAGGCTCTCTAGAAAATCAGGAGGGTTATTAAAACAATTTAAGGGCAAGGATGCTGTGTGGTGGAGGAGGACAAAGTAAAGGGGGATAGAGTTGCACCCTAGCACTAAGTGGTATGGGGAGGAAAGGGTGATAGAATTGTAATTCAATAGTAGCTACATGCAATTTGTGAGACTGAAGAGTAATAATCAGTAGCTTTGTTGTTGTGTATAATCAAGTGCAAAATTATATAACTAATTTAATAATGATGTGTTTATTAATTATTGACCATTGAATTACTAGTTTTTTAGTAGTGTGTTGCTGAACCAACAAACATTAGTCTCTTAAATCAGTTACTTCTCATGCCTGCAATCTAAAGAGGGAAGAGTTGCCCATGAGGTAACTGGGAGCTCATCTGGGAGCTTCCATTTTTGAGGCTTGAGCTAGCTGGTATTAAGATGCCTTAAGTAAGCAAAAGGAGAGATGGCCCATGTGGCCAAACAGAATCTGGGCCCTGAGTGACATACTGCCTTTTTACCTGAAGAGGCCAAAGTAGTGTATACGTGATGATAAGTGTTCCTCCTCCTGTGTGTATTAAGAGTGATTTTTTGTGTTTGTGTGGGAGCCCAATGTCACTGTGAGAGTTGCCATTTGGCGGGGGTCAGGGGGGGAAGCAGAATGTGTCTAAAGGAGAAAAGGAGAGCCTGACCATTCCTGGATGGTCTGGGGCCATAACAACTGTTAACACAGTTATTTAGTAATGCAGCGTGTCCCATAGCACAGGTGGATGCAGAGTGCCACAGCATTTTTAACCAGCCAGCTGGGATTGTTACATGGCTGGTTAAGGTTAATGGCTGTGTCAAGGTGCCTAGTGAATAATGTGCAGGTGCTACATGGCATCTGGCATCTTATTCACAGGATTGGAGAATACAAAAGCCACCAGAGAGATCCTTATGAGTGTATGTGTGTGAGTATAAAATCTACTAGCAAACTTTGAGACTGACTCGCTGGCAAGAAAAAGCGGGACCAGGCTATTCATACTGTTCATGCTTATGTGAGTGCTATTAACGTGTATGTGATGCCTGTAAAAGCACTGTTCTGCTGTTTGTGTTCATCTGTCATTGGTGGGCTCTGTGTACGTATGTGTGTTTGTGCACGCCTACTGGGAATAAAACCATCTCCAGACCTGATCAAGAGACTGCAAAATATAAAGGAACAGTAAGACCAAAACCCTCACATAAAGAATCTAGATGTGCAAGACTGTGAACAGTGTGAATTAGTATTCATATTAACTGATACCTTTGCCAGTGTAACTCCCCAATATCCTTGGAAGTAGCAGAAGGGGGTAGCAAAGCAAAAAAGAACTAAAGTAAATTTGTAATTGTAAAGCTGATTGGGAAATAGAGCGCCCTGGTATCCTGCTGGATGCTAACATATCCATCACTATAATGCAAAACTTAAAATATCACATCCAGGCTGTATCTGATGCAATTAAGATGGTCTACTCTGAGGAAGAGAATGTAGGAAGAAAATGAGGTACTTAAAGGTCTAGCAAGCAAAGAGGGAGACGGTGAATATTCAAATAGGAGAAATCAGATGAGCTGTGAGAAGAGTGATTACTAATGCATGCTGTCCTGCCGCACAGGTTAATCACAAAATTGTGAGGAGATAGTAGGCATGAAAGCTCAGTTTTAAAGCAGGAAACAAGCCTGTAACATAAATAGCCAGCACCTGCTATAAAAGCAGAATGATGTCCAGGGATGTAGCAAAAGTCACAAATTAGGGAAGACGGAAAAACAGTAAATGTAAAATAGGCACTTCAGTCTTAAGTAAGAGGTGAATGTAATCAATTTTTCTTAAGAGTTGAGTGATTTTATCAATCAGAATTAAGTTTTGAAAAACTGCAAAAATATAACAACGTAAAGCATCTAGACCTAGTAATGTAATTATTGATATCACTAGTGTTCTTTCAAGCAAACATGTAAGCACAGCACATATAAATAACAGAAAGAATCTTAGGCTATCAACAAGGTAAAAGAGGTTTGAAACAGAGGAAACGAATCAAGTGCTACCAGTTCTTAAGTAGTTAAAGGTTGAGAGAACTGTGGGTTAAGCACATATATATGAAACTTAAGAGAGAGAATAATAAAGAGTAAAATGTTATGACTGAACCAGAATATAAGCAACACTGAAGGAAAATAGCCTTCTTAATTATTAGAGAATATTCATACCATCAAATAAGCAACACTTAACCACTGTATTTAATTATTCTGAAAAGTTAACTCTGTAAATGCATCACTGTAAGTTATGTTAACACCCTTCCTTTAAGTGTTAAGAAAATGTTTAAAATCTATGTATAAACTATGTCTGTTTGTTATAGAGAAAAGGTGAAACCAACAGGTTGCAGACATCAGCTAATGAAGGACAAGAAACAAAATGCTAGAGTAGACCAGAAAGTCTTATGGAGATGTTCCAGCTGAGTTAACACAAAAAAAACCCTATTAATAACAATCTTTGTTGTTTTTTTCTTCCATATGTATCACAGAAGAAAAAGTAATCCATTCAAACCCTATGGATATTGATAATTACATATTGCTCAGCTTTGGTTTTGGTTTGGGTTTTTTTTTTTCTTTTATGAAAAGGGAGAATAAGAAATTAAACCAGATCCAATGTGAAGATGTTTTCATCTCTAACAAAAGAAACCCCATTTCTCTGCATGATGTACTTCATATTATTATTAGTGATAATGATTAAAAGAACACTATTGCAGCACTGTAATCTCTGTGTATGTACTCTCTGTGTGCTTGTACAGATATAACTTGATGTATTTACAAAACAGCATTTTTAGAGCTGCAAGAAACAAAGGAGACTTCATTAAGCATAGCAATGTCTCCCATGGTAAACTGTACTTTCCAACTGCACCTTCACAACACCTGGAACTGAAACAACTGTATCTTCACACAGTGTGGTATGGGGGATATTTTAGACTGTAGGAAAACAATCTCATATGTAAATTGACATTTGTCACTGCAGAGGTATTATATATTATATTGCCCTATTGACTACAGCTTCCAGAAGCAAGCTGAAAAACTGGAAAACTGACAACAAGCTGAGTAGAATAGCATAGCATAGCATAGCATAGCATAGCATAGCATAGCATAGCATAGCATAGCATAGAATAGAATAGAATAGAATAGAATAGAATAGAATAGAGTAGAATAGAATGGAGTAGAATAGAACAGAACAGAACAGAATAGAATAGAATAGAATAGGCTATTTCAGTTGGAAGAGACCTACAATGATCGTCTAGTCCAACTTCCTGACTGCTTTAGGGCTGACCAAAAGTTAAAGCATGTTATTAAGGGCATTGTCCAAATGCCTCTTAAACACTGACAGGCTTGGGGCATCAGCCACCTCTCTAGGAAGCCTGTTCCAGCGTTTGACCACCCTCTCAGTAAAGAAATGTTTCCTAATGTCCAGTCTAAACCTCCCTTGGTGCAGCTTTGAACCATTCCCATGCATCCTATCACTGGATAGCAGGGAGAAGAGATCAGCACCTCCCTTCACTTCGCCTCCCTCAGGAAGCTGTAGAGAGCAATGAGGTCACCCCTCAGCCTCCTTTTCTCCAAACTAGACAAACCCAGATTCCTTAGCCACTCCTCACAGGACATTCCTTCCAGCCCTTTCACCAGCTTTGTTGCCCTCCTCTGGACACGTTCAAGGACCTTCACATCCTTCTTAAATTGTGGGGTCCAGAACTGCACACAGTACTGCAGGTGAGGCCGCACCAACGCTGAATATAGCGGGATAATCACCTCTTTTGACTGGTTGGTTATACTGTGTTTGATGCACCCCAGGATGCAGTTTGCCCTCTTGGCTGCCAGGGCCATACTCAGCTTAGCGTCAACCAGCACCCCCAGATCCCATTCTGCAGAGCTGCTCTCTAGCCACTCCTCTCCCAGCCACTTGAGGTTTCAAAAAAGTGAGCAGTCACCACATGGAGATGGCAAATTTTGCTGCAACTCATGCTGAATTTCACTGTTGTTGTATCTCTTACACAGCACCATTTCTTTCAAATACCTACTATTCCAGCAAGTCCACCACATATGACAAAATGTGTCCGTTTAATTGCACCTTCTCTAGCATTTGCCATAGCAGTCTATAATTCTGACAAACAGCTGTGTATTGCTACGAAACATTTTAACGCAGTTTTCCTTTACGGGTGCAAGTATTGCAGCATGGGTCTCCTTTTCCCATCTTCCCCTTTTCTTTCCATGTCAGCATCTATTTTCCCTCTTTACCTGAATGTGACTTGTTTCCCTCTCTCAAACAATTTTTAAATCATTGGGAAATTGATCCTTCTTTTCATAAGCAAGTTGAATAATCTTCAAAGTTTGTACATTCTTCTGTTCAAGCTTTTTTCAGAAGATGAGTCAAGAAAATGTCTCAATAGCTGCTATAGCTAAAAAGAAACCTCCACCCCCACTTCTAAATTGCTAAGTATCTTGAAAGGAAGGCTCTGATGATAGCTTCCTGAAAAGCAGACGAACCATCTTAGTACAGCTTTTAACATTTCCCAGAACTTATTGATGTTATGTTTATCTACTACAGGAATTACAGATGAAAAGCAGAGCTTTAGGGTTCTTTCTAAATGTTTACTCTCCCTTTTTTGGCATAGTGCTTTTCTTTATCCAGTTAAGTGGAACACAATCGCAGGTCTGTTTTTCTATTCCAGCCATTTCCAATATTTTTTATAACTTGGATTTACTTATGATAGCAAATTTCTGATTTTGTTTGCCCTGTATCAATGTTTAACATTTCAAAGTGATTGTCCTCTCCCCACTGCTCCACAAACTTTTACTGAAATCTTTTTAAGAGTTACCTGTGAGACAGCTTTTATCCTGGAATTCCAATTTTCAATTTTTCCCCAACTGGGTGACTGGTAATAGTTGGAAATGAAAACTGATACAAGTAAATACTAGTTTTGTTCAACATGATTATATACTTGGAGCAGATTTCTCTATCTTTTCTGCTGCTCTTCTTTGAAAGGGTATAACTGAGGTTACTGAGATCCTGACTTTTTCAACATGTCTACTAGCAGATATTTTAATAAAATTGAGGTATCATTTATAATGATAAATTATAAATGATAATCATTTATAGGAGGAGGCACTGCGAGTCAGAGTCCATATCCATGTCCAAGATGCTCATTTCAAATGCATCGCTGCTTATTTTTTAGCCAAACTCCATGTTTCCCTTATCAGACTCAGAGTTTTTCTGTTCTACTAATATGTTACTATATTGCCTGGTCGTTTTACAGAGGCTTCCTCCCTGAAGCACTGCTACAATGTAGTTGAGCAGATTCAGTAAAAGCTATAAATGAGGCAGAGAGTAAATGGCTTCATTCAAATCCCAGCCCAAACTTATCCGTATCGTAACATCCTGACAGAGCTGAAACACAGAAACCTGTGAATGAGAACATAGAAAAACATTGCTGTCTATGGACATACAGAATATGTATTTGTTTCTCACAGCACTGAGTACCATTTCTACAAAGTATGCCTTCTCCATTAATCCGTTTTCTTTTCTTAGCTTAGTATATCATGCAATGCAGTTTGACTGCAAGCACTAGTCAAGAATAAAATAGCCACTTTATATTTTACAGATTTGTATTTTCTTACTCTCATAAACAGAATAAATGTCATGGTAAAGAAAATGAGTCTTGCTATTTTGGATAAAGAATTTGTATTTGTTCACTCATATTGCACATGACTGCCAAACAGGATTCTCCAATCATTTCTGCGAAATTATGGTTAGCTTTATGGAAGCCAGAATTGTCCATCCCTGGGGGTGCAACTATGAAATCCATCTTTACTTTCCACTCCATCTTTCATCTCTTTTGAAAGAAAACAGTCACAAAAATCTGTGGTTTGCATGCTGCTTGCACAGTGGACTGAAAAAAAAGATCATCATAGTTTTTTCCACAGCTGCACCTCTCATGCCTTTATTTTCTCTAAGGTAAAAGCTCCTATTTTATCTACCTTTCCCAAAGCTCCCAACTTTTGACATTAGCAAAATATGGCATTGTTTTGTTGCAGAACCACTTTGTAAATTAGTATACATCAGCATGCAAACTGCACACTGCTGCACCATGTGCTGTTTTAAGAATGTATGTCTCATCTGTCAGTATGAAAGATACGAAACAGCATTAAAATAGGGAGCTCTTGACACAGCTAATGCTTCATGTTCGCTCTATGTGGCAGCTTGGGTGCGATGTCAAATTTCAGCTATAGTGTAGGAGATGAAAACTATTCTCAAAGGGCACATTTAGACCAAAGCATTGTGCATGCAGTCACCTGCTTCTACCTTCCCTCCCTACCAACTTGTGTGGAGACACGCGCCTGCCTCAAGCTAGTGCATTCCTCTGGAGACACAGCATGTATGTGTGATAAGCTGCACTCCACATCCCTGCTGGACTGTTTTACAGGGTGGAAACACAGATAGCACAAGTTCATGTCTGGATAACACTTGACTGCCCATCCCCCAAACACTCAGCATATTTTTGCCCTTTTAGTTGGTTATTTTCATCTTACCTCCTCTATACTATGAAGTCACACATGTTCTACTCTTATTCTTGTGTAATCTGCAAAGCATCTGGGTCCCACACAGCACATTGCTGACTAAAAGAGCATGCAAGTATCTGCATGCAAGTTGTGAGCATAACAAGGCTATAGCTTTTGTGAGACACAGGAGAGAAAATGCCACATCTTCTATCCCTTAATTCTGAATGAAGGTGACACCAATTTCTAGAACAAAAAAGAGGTAAAAGCGCTGTAGGGCGCATACAAAAGAGATGCTTGCATAATAGCACACACAGTTTTAAGGTAGTCCTTGAAGCTGGCAATCCAGGATTGACCAATAGGACCAGCGTGAGAAGAGGCTAGCAAATGCCTTTGGTGGACTTCCTTCATGACAAGTTCAGAAGCAGGCTTGGAGATGAGTTAGTGGAAAATGAGGATTCAGACCTGTAAGCCTGGTGCATACTGACCATCTTTATTATCACTATGCCAGAAAGAACAGTGCAAAAGTGAGGTTGTGACTAAAACTATTCTGCAAAGTGAAATACTGCATGCAAAGGGGTGTTTGAAAACAACATTTCCCTGTCCTTCCTTGGTATGTGTGTTCAAAACTAATTCCAAGTAAGAGAGAAGAGACAAAACAGACATACTTTCTCTTCTCCGTATTACACTGCAGCATCATATATATACAGGCAGGTTACAGGCTTAAGTGTTTGAGAATACTCATCTTCTTTTTAGCAAATGAGTGGCACCAGTTGAATGATAAAATATAAATGCCTTACATGGCAAAATTGCAAATTAGAGAGAGAGAGAGAGCAAGTTCCTATGCACATACTAAGTTGAAAACTGAAGTTTGTGGGCTGACTTGATTTGCCCTGGTAATGCTCTTGCTGTGGTAGGAAAGCAATCAGTTCTGTTGTTAGCCTCTGTCCTAGAGTTCCAAGCTTTCATGAGCTGCCCAAATTTCCTCCCCATTTGGACAGTTTGTTCTGTGTCCTGACTGTATTCAGAGTCCTGTCAGTGCTGCAGAGGGTAAATTGTCTCTATTATCATTCCTGTCATCCAAACTCAGCCATTTGCTAGCATTTGCCCAAATTTTCCTTTACTCCTGTAAGTGATGCTTCCAAACTTTTCTTAGAGAAGAAACTCAACAGGGCACTAGGCAGAAAGGAAAAGAATAGCTTTTGCAGTCTGAGACACTCCACTCTCTTTAGTATATTTTACTGTTAATTACCAATGAAAAAAGATTTTTAATGGGGTGCCAGCAGTCTGCCCTCTTTTGTACATCCAAAATAATAATATTATTTTCTAGGTTTCTCAAGATTAAAATAACACTAACAAACAGTGGTATCAGGATCATCATGTTAAACTATTATCTTTCCATATTGGTTCTCCTATAAAATATTTTTAAATTAATTAAAAATTCCTATCAACATTTGTCTTTTGCATATGTACTACTAGAAAAATGTCTTTAAAACTTAGTGTAGAAAAGATATTTCCAGGTGTACAATTTTCTATTCCCTTCTTTTAATATCGAACAAAATGTATGTAGGGAAGATGTTCTTCCTTGAGAGCAAAAGTATGCACTAGCATTTACTTCTTAGCTGACTGAAACGGTGTCCTTAAAGAATCAAAGAGAGCCGAGAAAACCTGACACAATGTGTTCCACACTCCTTGTGTAACTTACATAAGGCTTATAACTAATCATATAAGAATTATCCAGTTGTTAGCAGACAACTGGAATGTCTACAGTAACTATAGTAGTCCTCTTTTCCCTTGTCTGCTCAGGGGAATGTTAATAAACTGCTTTTAGTACACCATGCCTTGGTGTGCAAGTCAGCAAAAGTTGGGAAGCTATAGATGTTTTAAAGGATTAAAATCTCAGAAAAAGCATATGAAACCAATAAAAGACAAAATGTCTGACTCCAAATACACACATGGAAAAGCAGCACACAATGCTGAATCCCTCTCAGCATTACTTAATTGCTTGTCTCAGTTAACCTGCAGTGCAAATATCTCTTATTTCGCTTGCTTGCTTGCTTGTATTCAGCTGCAATGATGACAGATGGACTGACTAGTCATACCCAGCTTGCACTACCCTGATATTTCATACATAAATTTCCTTCTTTGTTCTTATAGATATGGTTCAGGAGGTACAGCATTTCCCAAAAACCTCCAGATGGTTTAGTAAGTGGTACTATCCTGCTACAAGCGTACCACTCTGTGCTGCTAACTGTTAAATAAAACTTTCTGCAAAAATGGTTGGTACAGACACACTTTCAACAGCAACATCATAGGAAGAATTTTGCATGGCACCACAACCACAACCTACTAGGTCTCCTGCACTGAGCAGGGAAGATATGCAGCATGCACTGAGTCTCTACAGTCAGTCATAAACTTAACCTTGCAGTCTTCCAAGATTCAGAAACTACTGTTACCTCATCATCCCTGCATTTTGGAGCCCAACTGCCCTGCTGGATGACTACTTTCTGCCCCAGAAGGAGAATCTCATCCAGTGGACCCAGTTTGTTAGTTCCACTACTTGAAGAAACAGAAAAGAAAAGCTTTCAGAGCTGTAAGTGCTCAAGGAAAGACAGCATGCATCGAAACCACTTCTCTATATCCTAAGAAATTAGTTTCTCAGTCCTACACCAAGAAACAACTCCCACATTCCTTAGTTAACTGTTGCATATGTTAGGATAGAGGCCCAGGAATCTTGATATCAGCCTATGCAACAGATACAGGTGGTATAGGGAGTGCAAAACTGAAGTGTAAGGCTTCACAGGTACAAAACTAAGCCAGGACACACTGAAATGCTGCAGACCAGAAATATGTTAAGCAATATTTGGAAAGGCGTGAAGGGCCAGTGAAGTCATCTGAGATCTGAGCACAGCCCGTACACATCATTTGGAAAAGATATCAAATTATTCTCTTTTTTTCTTTTTTTTCTTTTTCTGCTAACCCATCCCAGTTGAATATAATGGATTCATTTTGTTACAACTGGTGCAAAGTTGGCCTAAAGACTCATGTGAGGTGATTCGCTGAGGCATACTGTACCTTTCATGTGTACGTGAGAGACATTATTCTTTTTCCCCACCCCAGCTACCCTCAGAAAGAGAGTCCAGCTGTTGGTTTCTTTCACAGCAAGGGATCAGTACATATTGCTTTACATTTTCAATGCTGGTCATGCAAGTAAAAAGGCAGCTTAAAGACTTTGTAAGTTAAAGCTGAAATTCTCCAAAGCCTCCACAATTCATGGGGCTTATGGCTTTCATTGAGTCATAGCTCGTGGACTTTAAAGGCCAGAAAGGAGCATTAGATCATAGGTGTAACCTGTGCATTGCAGTTCATTAAACTTCAGTCAGTTACTCCTGTGCTGAGCTCAGTAACTTCTGTTTGCCTAAAGCGTATCTTCTATAAAGGCATACAGCCTTGATCTGAAGACATCAAAAGAGGAAGAAACCACTGCTTCCCTCAGTATTTTGTTCCTGTGGTTAATCAAACTCCTAGTTATAAATGTATGCATTATTCTAATTTGAGCTTTTGTGGTTTCAGTTCATAGACATTGGTCCTTGATATGTTTTTTCTTCTAAAATGGTCCTTTAGTTCCCAATATTTTCTTCCCTTGGAAGTATGCACACGCAGTAATCAAGTCACCTCCCAATCTTCTTTTTGATAAACCAAACAGATGGTGTCCTTTCATCTCTCATTATAAGCCTTTCCAGTCCTTCAATCATTTTTGTGGCTCCCTTCTGTACTTTCTCCAATTTGCCATTTTTTTTAAAGTGGACAACAGAATTACACAGAAAAATCCAGTGTCCATTTCACTAATACTGTATAAAGAATACAATTATTCATCCTTGTTATTCCTGTTCACTATTCCCCTGCTTATATGCACAAGGATTTTCCATTACCCTTTTTTGACACGGCTTCACAACAGGAGCTCACACCGAGCTGTTTGTCCTTTATGACCTTTAAATGCTTCTCAGAGTAGCTGCCTTCCAGTTTCTTGCCCCAAAACTTTCTTTACCATAACTTGCTGTAGTGCCACATTGGATTTATCTAAAGAGTGATGATACAACAGCTAGTTTACCAACATCCATTTTCCCAAATTGTATTACATTTAATATTGCTATGAAGTCCCAGCTTCTGGAAGCATGTGATTATTCAAGAATTTTCACTGTCTTTTAAAAAAAAAAATATATCTACCCTCTATGTTTGAAGATGTGCCTTGTTGTACCTGAAACATTAGGAAGCCCAGGACAAACTT
Organism: Ciconia boyciana; assembly: GCF_034638445.1. Lineage (NCBI taxonomy): Eukaryota > Metazoa > Chordata > Aves > Ciconiiformes > Ciconiidae > Ciconia > Ciconia boyciana. Next base: position 119,099,313 of record NC_132934.1, on the reverse strand, counting down.
AAAAAAAATTAAAAGTTATAATTTAAGAAGGCTTATGCCTTTTAAACTAATATATCCATTTTTGAGTACCAGCCTGAGATATCTGAAGAAAAACAATGTGACAGTGAGCATTACATAAAGAAATCCACATTATGTCTGATTTTATGTGGTGGGCAATAATGTGCATTTCCCTGAGAAATAAAACTCATGCAAATAAGATTTCTAGAGCTCAACAGCTCCAAGGCTTCTACCTTTCTCATGTTGTTTGATCTTTCAGAAAAGCTTCTATGGAACTGACAAAGCACTGGAAATACAAGGGGAGGTTTGAAGAGCATAATGAAGGACAATGAGGAAGATTAAAAACAAACAAAGAAATAAATAAAGGGATAGCATCAAAATTTACAAAAACTGTAAAACTGGAGGTCAAAACTAATCTGTACTCTGGGTTATTCAATACCAGTAACAGAATACCACAAAGTACAGATAAGTATGTTCACATTTGTGATTTTATTTCTGTCATAACAGATCTTATCCAACTACAACTGCTGAAATAGCAACTGAACTGAAAACGTATATATGTATCTGAGAATTAGCTGAAAAGCATATCTTGAGCGAGTAAAGTTACATGAGCCAAGCTGTAAATTTGTGTTATGAATGTCTGTGTCTGCAGTGCAATATTAATTTTACTCCCGAGTAATACCACAGATTGGAGAGATCGATAATGTAATAAAGTTATAAAAGGAAAGATTTTATTCAACCCAGTGGCTTGAAGATTCAGATGTGTTTTAAATGATTAAAATAGATAAAATCAAACTGAAATGACAAAAATTCTCTTTAAAACGTCTGTTTTCCTTTTTATTAGAAAGTAAAGCCACTTTCATTCAACTTCCCTCTGTCCTACGTTATTTGTAGAACTCCATGTTTTATTTAAGTATTCAAAATATCTACTAAGATACAGACAGAAGTTGCTTCATTCCTGTCATTTATTAAACAGGTTTCAGGGCTTCACTGAAGAAAAATAGGAAAACTGATTTGATTTCTGTAGGCCAGGTAGTTTCAGGTTATCCCTCAAGATATATATGTATAAAATGTATACACTGCAGAAAAAGGAACTACTGGCACAGGGAAGACAAATATAAATAAATATTTGATCACTCTGCTCATTTTAAAAATATTTAGCTACAGATTCTGGATATTTTAATACACCCGCTCCATGCATTGTATGGGGAAGAGACACGCAGAAGTAAGATTTGCATAAAATAATCCCTGCACAAACCAGAACACATCTTAACTCCTTTATTTATCTTCTCCAAATCTAGGAATCCAAATAAGATGCTGTTGTTTGGGGGTTTTTATCAATTTCCTCCGCTACACAAAATTTTACGCGAAACAAAACATACGTAAATGGATCACATTTCAAGGTAAATTTTCCTTTACCTTAGCACTATTGAGAAAACAGAGCTTGATGCTAATAACAAAGAGCATCTATGTAGAATGAGGTAAAGAAAGCTACAGAGAATGAAGCATATATCTGGGGCTAATTATACCATCAGCAGAATTGCAGACTGAAACAGTTGCAAGTAAACTGAAATTAACAGTTTCAATTGTGCGTAAAGTCTTTTCAAACACAACCAGAACAGAATTATACTTCACATGTGGTAAGGAGAATTTGTTAAGGAAAGCAAGAACTTGACCAGAAGCAGCTAAGCTAAAATGAGAGAAACCTGATTGTTTCAGAAAACAAATGCTAACAGGCAAGATAAGCATCCAGAGACATCCAAATGTAAGGAAGAAACAGGCAGTATGTAGTTCTGAACAAAAAACCCCCTCCTCAACAGTACTAGTGTGCTGTCTCACTGCTTGTAGTAAACCAGAGTCATGATACTAAGCAGAGAACAGGAAGAGCTGTGGGCTTATTTGCATTTGACATAGAAATTAATTCTAATCAGTTGCCCATGACTTTAAATTTGTAAAAAATCTCCAACTAACAAGTTAAAAAATATATATATTGTAACAAAACCAGGAGGCTATCGCCATTGTCAAGACAGTGGGTATAGAAAGGTCTTACTACCAATTCTGGATGCCAGCAGAACTGCATGAAAAGTCATGGATTTATACCAGAGGTATCCCCTCTGCTTATCCATAAGGTGGGAAAAAGGAAAAAACTTGTGTTACTTAAAAAAGGTCAACATTTAAAAAAAAATCCCTGACAGAGGAATGATCAAACTGTGAAATAGTCAAGTAACAATTAGAATCAGAAGAGTCCAAGAAAAATAAGAGTTTGTTTTTCAAGACACCAAGGGGTACACAAGACAACCTGTTTGGGGAGGAAGAAGAGAGAAGGAGGCTAAGATAATTCTTCCACTTACATCACTCAGAGCAGTACATGTGCTTCGAGGCACATTAAACTTCTCTGCATGGAAAGGGTACATGCTTCTGAGCTGATGGAATCACAGCAGTCAGAACTGTGGTGACATCACCAAGTACAGAAAATGCACAGGCACCAGAACTGCAAAAAAATGCCTGATCCTAAACAGAATTGTAGTGTGAACCCAAAGTGCCTCATGCTTTTAGGAGCTGTGCCTTAAGAAGGCCAGTAAAAACTAGCAGGATGTGAGCTCCAACTGATTAAACAATTATGAAATATATGTGAAAGCACATTGTACATGATGAAGCCAGATGATTTCTGATATTTTAAAGTTCAAAGAATTGCCCCTGAGGAAACAAAAGCTACTGAAGAAGATAGTGCAAAGATGAGCATATATTTGTTGGTTATATAGTAGTTACAACACTGAAGTAACAACTTAATACACAAAGGGTTATGTTAATATTTATGTGTGGTGGCTGAGCACAGCTAGAGTGGACAGTCTGATCCAGGCGTTCACATAATCAATAAGAGTTCTGCTGTCTTCCCTGACACTCCATCCAGCTTAGCATCATGCTGTATGGGTACGCATGGGTGAATCATCTGCAGCACCTGAACAGGATGTGTGGAGAGGCTTGGTGAATCAGTGATCCAGTATCAAGGCAAGAGGACATTATTTTCCTGGAGAGATCACTTTTTTAAAGAGAGTTTCTAAATGTAGGTCACTTACAAAACCCATTTTTGCTCTTCCTACAGTGGAGGGCATTAGGTCTGGCTTTTTGTTCAAGCTTCAAATTTAACAGTTGTTTTTTAAAACATTAAAAGTGTCCTCCTATTTCCCAATTGCCTAACGTATTATTCTGGTTTTTTTCCTCTAAGACCTCGTAGCTGCAGCTGTGCACAGCTAGATCATTGCAACATTCCTGCAGCCTCAGCAGTGATGACAAAATAAAAGCGATTAAATGGCCACTGGACAAAATCTAAAAACGTGTTTAAAACTGCCTAGACTCCATGGCATGAAAAGCATTATTTAATCTGTAATATGTTATTCCCTTTACTAAAACAAACCAAAATCCTGGGTCATAATTTCAAGTTCATGCTCCTCCTCCATTCACGTACATAGCTTCATATCGGATAAATATGAACTTGTCACATTTCAGCCTAGGCTTGTTACTTTTTTTAGTTTTTCAATGATAGTTTGATCACAGATCACACAAGTACCTTGTAAGAGGTGAGGATGAAGAGGCTGGTGAGCGGTAAGAACAGCTGTCATCTCATCGTGATCGGAAGGATGTATGTACTCATAAATGCTATTTCCAGTAAGCTCCACCTGTGAAGAGACATGTAACACATGAAGCAGTGCAGCTGACTATTTTTTTTTGCCTATCCCAAACGTGCTCTTAAGTAACCTGCATACACTGCATCTGGGTAACTACACACCATTTTTAAAACATAAGTTGAAGGTATCAAAACCGTGTTCCGAATTATACCCATTGAATTAAAAGAATTCCTTCTTCAGCAGTAACTAATATTATAGGCACTTTTGTAGGAATTTCTGGTGATGATCCAGGTACAGAAGAGTTGCTATTAGAGAGAACTGGCAAATGAAGTGATAAACTAGAGCAGCTGTAGAAATGTTAGATTGCCACAAAACAGGATAAAATCTCTGTGAACTATATTAATGTCTCTCAAGAAGACAGATATTTCAAAAAAAAATGTTTCTACAGGTTCCCAGAAACTATCACCTGCATTCAGCTGGCAGCTGAGCCTTCAGAGCCAAACCACTACACTTACTTACACAATTCCTTTGTGTCTTTTCAAAGACGGTCCACCACACTCAACCCACAGTAGTGTGAAGGGCTCAGAACAGTAGCCAGTGAATTCAAAAGGCAGACTTCCATAGATTTTCATGGGCGCTGGATTGAGCCTTCGCTGCTTTAAGTAAACATGCACAGTAAAGACTAGATCTATCTTAAATATCTGTGTATTCCCTCTTCTCACTTGAACTTTGCTCGCACAAGAATGTGTTTCTGTCTTTCCCACTGTTGTACCCAAAATAACTGTTGAGCAAAAAAATGAACGGCGTGCACCGTATGTCCTTTTTGCTAACTCTATTTGCCACGTATAAAACTCACCCACAAAAGTCTCCAGATAGATGCAGTAATTGATTTAAGGAGTGAACCAATACTTTGAGCCTGTGTTTTAAATTAGTGTCAGGCTGCCCAATTGTTCAGTGTGGCCTGATGTGCCTTGGGCCCCTAAGATCAGAGACAGCTGAGAGGTGAAGTAATTTAACCTATTATTCTGAGCCAATCCTACTGATTCGCTAAGATGTGTGAGTTGCCTTTTCTTTGGAATAAATGAAGTTGTCTACCCCACAAAGCAATCTTTTTCCGAAAATGTTTCTCATCGTTCCATTTTCTGCATTATTCATGGAATGTCTCTTCCCAAGACTATGCAAACTAACTTTTTCCCTAGCCATCTATTCCCCACTGCTTCTTTCCAACAACCCCTCCTTGCAAAAACAAAAACACCAACACTGATTTGATATTCTAACCATAATAAAATTTCACTGAATAAGGAAAAAAGAAAGAGAAGGAGAAGAAAGAGAAAAGAAAGAAAGAGAAAAAAGGAAAGGAGAGATGAAGAGAGAGAAAAAGAAAGAGAGAAGGAAAGGCAGAGGAAGAGATGAAGAGAGAGAGAGAAAGAGAGCAAGAAAAGAAAGGAAGAGAGAGGGGACAAGAGGGAGAGAGAGAAGGGGAAAGGGAAGGGAAGGGAAGGGAAGGGAAGGGAAGGGAAGGGAAGGGAAGGGAAGGGAAGGGAAGGGAAGGGAAGGGAAGGGAAGGGAAGGGAGGGAGGGAGGGGAGGGGAGGGAGGGGGGGAGGGAGGAGGAGGGAGGGAAGGGAAGGGGAGGGAAGGGGAGGGGAGGGGAGGAAAGGGAAGGGGAGGAAAGGAAAGGAAAGGAAAGGAAAGGAAAGGAAAGGAAAGGAAAGGAAAGGAAAGGAAAGGAAAGGAAAGGAAAGGAAAGGAAAGGAAAGGAAAGGAAAGGAAAGGAAAGGAAAAGGAAAGGAAAGGAAAGGAAAGGAAAGGAAAGGAAAAGGAAAGGAAAGGAAAGGAAAGGAAAGGAAAGGAAAGGAAAGGAAAGGAAAGGAAAGGAAAGGAAAGGAAAGGAAAGGAAAGGAAAGGAAAGGAAAGGAAAGGAGATTATCTGCATTGCTTCTTTCATATAATTTTCTCTAAAAGTTCTCCTTAAAAAGCACTGGCTGTTCCTTTTCAGGATTGTAACAGGTGGGGGACCTGTTATAGTAACACCCCATATTCAAGCTTTAGTGGCAGGGGAGGAAGGAGACTTTACAATCTCATTGTGAGTCATGCTTCTCAATGCTTCTGTTTGTTTTTAATTACATGGGGGAAAACATATTGCAAATATCCATAGCTATCTCCGTAAGTATCATAATCACCTACATACACATAAAACAGATTTTTTAAAAAATCTAATAATTCTTATGGTAATAAGCATTTCATTGGCCTATATGCTTAGTAAACCAGAACACAAAAAAAATTATCATTGCAAAAATGCACAGCTGTGGTCAGTGTTCAAACCAAAAGGAGTATCACTTACGACCCTGTTATTATTTTATCTTGGCTAATAGTGATTTTACTGAAGAGTATGTTTTGCCTTTGAAATTAAAACAATTGTATCAGAGAATACAGCTTCCAAAAAAAAAAATCATTCATGGATGGCTATGTGCAAACAATCTCTCCCTTCAATATAAAGACTTTCTTACAAAAAGAACACCAACCAACCTGACTAGCAACATCAACTGTAGTAATCCAAAAGATTTTGTTGCACCTCTGCTGTTACCAAGTGTAATCATAACCACATCAACATGCATCTACTCTCTTACAAAGTATAACTCATGGGTATCTCTTGCTTTTCCAAAAGTCACTACCTATTTCAAAAGGACTACTCATGGAAATACACATTTGTTCCACAGGATTCACAGGACTGGACCCAAGGTCCCAGTTTTATCTAAACTGTAATTTGTATCTCAGGGCTTATATCTAAAATTCAAAACTAAAGTGCTCTGTCAAACTAATGACTAGTTTTTCTCGTTATACACATAGGAATATTTTCTACTCTGATGTATGCATTTGCAACCCCAGCAAAATCAGCGGGAGGTGAACATACAACACTGAAACCAAAATTGACTGTAAAAATGCAAGTGGAAACATAAAGCCGCCAGCAAAGAGATGGGGGCTATGTAAGAGTCAAATAACCAAAATATGTATACATAATTTTGAAACTGACCACAGTCTCCTGCTACACATAGTGCATGCATGCTATTTTAAAGCCTACAATGAAACACTGAAAACTTAAAAAAATAAATTATATGGTTCAATTCATAAACCTTCTAAAATCCCATGCCTCGGGCTTATTAAACCAGCTTCCTCGATGCAGTTTTTTAATATCTGTAAATACCTGCTTACTACCAAATATCACTGTTTCCTACTAAGAGGTTTTTTATGTGTAACTCAGCTGCACCATTTTTTCCTGCCAAGAAACAATTCATAATAAACACAGAGGACTAAGTAGATGGATTCTAGAGCAAATAATTACATATTTTGCCTTTCATATACTTATTTGATGAGAGTAAAATAAACTCTTGGAAAAGTTCACATGTTTGTGGTTAAATATTTCAAGACTTATCAAAAGTCAAAGATAAGCTTGGCTCCCTCATGGACCCAGAAAATGGCTGGAATAAGTTCCAGACTTTCAAAATTAAAAAAAAAAAAAAAAACTTTCACCGTTGTTTCCTAAGAGGATTTTCCTCTCCATTCTGTGTCTTTGGACTCTAAGGAGAAAAAGTATTTGGGGAATTTGAACCTATTTTTTATACATGGAAAAAAAGAGGCAAGGAATTGGCGCTCTCAGCTAGTACAAGTCAGTTCAACACTGGTCTGAGGCCAGCTGAAATTAGATGGAGGAGGGGGTCCTACCCATCGGTATTTACAATATTTACTGTTACAGCTGAGAGCAAAGGCAGATCAAAATCCAAAGCCACAAATTAAGTGATAGGTCCACAGATGAAGATGTAGCCTTTTCAGAAATATCGTTTCTGATTCTCTGATGCTGCAGACAGAAGTGAGTGAAATAGTGCTGAAAAACAATCCTTAATGTTGTTTTTAAATTTTAAACTAGCTTAACTACACCAGCCAGTGAAGGGTTATTCAGAAGCTCTAATTTCTTTCTCCTGAAGTTAAATTCAAGATCAACTAGAAGATAAAGGCTACTGTAGTAGGCATCCAAGAATATCCTGCAAAATATTTTTAAATGGACTTTTTATTTAGTTTAAATATATATATTTTGAACAAATTGCACTTCAACTGGAAATTGATGTGTGGACTAGTTAATTGTCAAATTATTTAATAAAAAGGCCTTTCTATGCATACTCTAAAAGATTTTCTACAATCATCATCACTCTGGTCTCAGCTTGTATTGGCTGGAGCTCTATAAGAGCACTTGTTGAAAATATAGTGTGGGATTATGACCTGGTGAGGGAGACTTGCAGAATTTGCTTCTGCAGACCAATCTCATTCTTGTTGACGTCAGTGGCAAAACTCCCAGTGATTTCCAGAGAAGTAGGAACAAGAACTCATTTAGAGCCCTGGGAAGCTTACAGGAATATCCTAGTGTTAATGTATTAATATCCTAGTACGTAGGAGTAGCCTAGTATTAATGGTAGTACTACTTAAAGCAAAACTGTCCCTTCAAAGATAGAACATTGAGAAACAGCCAGAACAGATTAGAGGATAAAACAGTATGAGGAAAGAGGGGGAAAAAAATCACTGCCTTGTTTAGCTGGGTTTTTTTATTTATAAATAAAAAACTGAGTGCTGTGAAACTGCTGGAGCACTTAGTGTTTTGAGAGTCTAAAACGTGCCCTTAAATTTCACATCCCTCTGTCCTCTCCGATCTATACTTTCTGGGGAGTTCAAGGATACAGCCCATTCATTTACAAATCTCTGCTAAAATGAAATATTTGTGATTTTGCTTATTAAACTGACTTTAATAAGCAATAGGACCAAATCCTCTACTTTTCCTTGGTACCTCTTGCACTAAGGGTTTATAGATATTTACATGTGCAATGCACATGGAATTCAGTCTGTGCAGAGGGCCGTAAGGGCATGAAGGCTAAATATGACTAAAGCCTGTATGAGATGCTTTCAGTCCCCTCTCCCTGAATGTGGCCAAGTCTATTTAGCACCCTACTGATCCCATAGTTCTTTAATTTCACCAGATGACTGGATAATACTGAGACCTACAAGACCTGATGACTTGATATTCCTCAAAAAGAAAGAAAAGAAAGAAACAATTTCTGGACAAAACCTGGAAGATCAGTTAGCACTTACCAAACAGCAAGCAGCACAGGACAATGAGACTCTACTTCAGCAAGGACAGATGGGAACACTCAGTGCTTTGGAATAATTGTACTGACTAAATGAATCTCTTTAAGCAGCCAACAGCGTGGTGGATCTTTTCAAAAGTTAGGGCAAGAAAAACTTTTAATAATGCTGTTGATTCAGAGTAGAAAATATGGCCATTCTCTAGGAAAGTTTATTCTAAAACAAAGCAATATTCAAAGTAATTTGAACATGCATTAAATGTCATGAAACAACTAATACTATACTGTAACAGACTCAACTGAACAAACTGCTTGAACTAAGAATGTTCCCTGGACACATTTTTAAAAGTTGGCAGAAAAAAAGTATCCACACAGAATATTGATCCTCAAAATTACTTTTTCTAAAAAAGATTACAAAAACAGGGATTGAAGTTGCCTTTTGATTTAGGAGTGGTGTTTATGAGATGATATACTTGCTTTTTCTAGCTATTTAGAATTCTACTTTTTCTCACAGCTGTTAATTCTAATATCACTATTATAAACACACATCCAAAGAACTTCACAGTTTTTCAATCAAAATTTTAGTTACTACCACAGTTAAAGTACACATATAATCTTCACAACTCAGCCCCTTCTCTGTTTATTGGAATAGCCACAGGGCATATTCCTCAGACATTTTCAGAACATCCTGTGGTCTCTCACCTTTGTCTCCTCATTTTTCTTCCCTCTGCTATTAAGTCTTTATTTCACTTTATTTAACTCTGTTTCTTGCAAGTCTCATCCAGGGCCCAGTGAAATTAATAAGGAGTTTTTCTATTGGACTTGGGCAAGCTTTAGGTCAGGTGTTACCAATGAATTTGTGTAATACATTTGCACACAAAGGTATGGAAACTTGCACTCTGCAATAAATTCAGGCTATTTGCCCTTGTGCCTATCCCAAGAAGGCAAAAAATTAGAAATGTCCTTCTAAGAAAAAAAACAATAAAAAAACCCTTATACTTCTTGTGCAGAACAGTAGTAAACTGAGTTTTATGAGTTCTATCACAACCATATAAAACGCTTTACTGAAAAGACCACTGAGCTGGAAAAACTCAGGAAAAACTACCCTGAATTCCATGTGAACACTCATAAATCTGCCCCCCTTTTCTTTTTTTCCTAAAGCACATTTACCATAAAACTCATGTTCCACATCAGATTTCCTCTCTATTTCATAGCAAGTCTCAATATCTTACACAATCTAAAACATATAGACTTGAATTCTAAACTTTATTTCAGACGTATAGCGTTACCACACAGGCTATAGGTTTGGGTTTCAAGCTCTGTATATATCTGCAATTCGCAATATCATATTATTTATTACCCTTCTTAAAGGTAATGAGGAGTAAAATACAATGAACAAGAAAAGATATAAAGACAGTCATGATGTGGTTGTAAGTAAAGGAAACTCGAATATTTAAGTAAGGCCATTTGTCAGAGGACAAAGTCAAAGCTTCAAATACCCCTAAAAAAACAATGACATTATATACATGGCAAGATACTAGTGTTAGGTTCCAAATCCAGTACCTGTATTTAACAGATAGACAGAATAAATCACTCATACCTGAGATAAGCCAAGATGTACCGATGCTGTTTCTGAGATGTACATTATTTTGCCATCTGATGCTACCACAAAAACAAAGCCATCCAAAGTCTGAAAAAAAGAAATATGTAGGGTAAAAAGCAAGCACTCTGTTTAAAGCATTTACAGTGAAAAAATTTTTGAAGCCTTTTGGAGGAAGATTGCTATCCAACTTAAATAGCAGCAAATAGCAGCAAAATTTAAGGAACTGAAACCTTTATCTGATGCTGCTCCTACAAACTCTATGACACATACACACATTGTGAAATCCAATTCATTCCCCCTACAAATGCTAGCTTTACTGCTTCACTTTAAGTTAACATTCTCCTGTTGATTCTGGTTATTTTAGTACTTAGTACAAATCCTGAGCTATGTGGTACTTAGGGGAAAGTCTAGTACTATGCAAGCCATTTTTTATGGTATAATTGGCAGACACAGCTTACCGCTATTTGCAATATATTTAATGATACCGTAAGCAATGCTTTAAATTTCTTTGACTATATTTTTAATAATGCCTTTCTGAACAGAGGGCTGTCTGCTAGGTAACTATTCAAACTCAGGAAAAGAAAGTAAAATAAACCAGCATTCAAAACTTTATCACACTTGAAGAGAGATATTTATGCTCATTAAGCTATATCCCTTCAGTTTGTGAATCTTGACTAATGGTAACACATAATGCAAACTTGATGTGCAATCCTACAAATTCTTATTCTCAGGATATTGACTGGAAGGTAAATATTACTTGTGTGAGTAAAAGCTAAAGTTTAGTTTAGTCATATAACATTAATATAAAAAAAAGAAATATGATGCAAAAGGTACAGGTTAGCCAAAACTGGCCACAATTTGGACATACAAACTATCAGTTTGGGGCTACCTTGATTCTTCAGTGCCCAATTTGAGGCATTTTTTCAAAAGTATCTGATATTCTCAGTCAAAAATTATCCATTATCTCTAATCAGTTTAGGAAGCCTTGATCAACACATACATATGAACACCATTGGAAAACATATGTGGAATAGAAAAAAAATTTTTACAGTACACAGATAAAACAAACACCTATTTTAATTCATCTTTTAAGTTACTGAACCAGGAGAGAAGCAATAAAATCCTATATGCTTCATGTTCTTACAGTGCTGCCACAATAAGAAAATATTCCACATTATTCTCTGGCCTGCTAACGATTCTACAGCATGTAATTGAAACCAGATTACTCTTTGCTTTTACTTTTTTTTCTTTTTTTGGAACATAAATTAAATTTTGTAGAAGTATTAAAATGGGAAATAAATTATTGCATCCTTAGCCATAACTTTGCTTTTAAACACTATCATCTTGCGATCTCTCTGCCCAGTATCATAACTAAAACCGTGTCAATGCTTCCATTACTGCATTATATGGTGCCGTAGGTCCCTAACCTTCCTACACAGAAAAGCATATTGAAGCTGAAACTTCACATGTAAGGTTTCAGTCTAAGAACCCTTAAAAAAAGTTTACAGTAAATGTGGGTTTATTAAAATGTTAAGCATTTGTAATTCAGAAATAACTGAACTGTAAAATTAGTATTACAGGTGATTAGCATATAATGTTACTTCAGTTCATTTAATGCCAGACAGAATGTGAAATAGCTGACGGGGAGGAGGAACAAGTGTAACAATGATTTTTATGATATAACTAGATACGTATTTTCTAGGTAGACCTAGAAACAGCTGATAGTACATCAGCTACTTAAAACAGAATTTTCAAGCCTAGAAATACCTCCACATGAGATAATTTTGAACTTTCCCAATTTCCACCTACTATATGCGGTCAATAACGCATGCTTCAAATCACGCTACGGAAAGGCGTGCTCTCTTTTTGCTTCAGGAGAACGGATGATACTTTGCAGGGCTGCAGTAACTAACTGTGCCCGGCATTTCAAGTGTCGGACGACCTCGCACAGCTTTCCCGGCAGCCCACCCTGCCGCTTCTTTACCTCGCCCGGAGTACGCGGCTTGCTTGAGCCTGGGGAGAACGGCAGCTACCTGAGGGGGGGCTGCACACGGCCCTCCGGCCGCCGCCAACGGCCGGGGCGCGAGGCGGGGGGCGGGCGCGGGGGCCAACGGCCGGGGCTCGCCCCGAACGCCACCGGCTAGCGGAGACAAAGGTAGGCGAGTCCTCCTGGCGACTCGGCGGGGGGAAGCGGCCACAGACCCCGAACAGAGTTTCTGTTGAGGTTTTTTTATCCCCAACCCGAGCGAACAGTTAAAACAGCTCCAGCTCTGTGACCAGGAATTAACCTCCCACAATAAAAACGGCCGTTAAATGATTACGGTTTACTAGGCCTTTAAAATCGGGGGAGAAAAACCCTTGCTGTATTAAGTTCACATATAAAAAAATGGAGCTAAACGTAATTATTTTTTTTTCCTCCGGCTGGCACACACGCCCCAGCTACGACTTCCTAAACTCTGCTACGCGGGGGGAATTCAGAGGAATTCCAGAGCAGATCAACGGGATTGTGAACAACGGTATTTTCAGGTGCTAACGTCCACGGGAGATCTAATCCAGATGTTCACCCCCCGCCTCGGGAGCCCTGCGCTCCCTTACGGGTTTCCCCTCCCGAGTCACCGGCGGAGAACGACGATCCCCGATGTCCGGCACCCCTCCAGCCTAAACGCGCTCCCCGCTGCCGCTCGCCGGGGGCTGCCTGCGGGACACCCCCAGCAGCTCTGGGGCGTCTGATTGTGGCTTTTACGGCCGGGAGAGGCTTTGCGTGCACAGAGAGCCGATTAGCGCCACGCTGAGCTGGTACTTCTACTGGTACCAAAGGCGAGAACAAAACAAAAAAATGGAAGTGGTTGGTGTCTCGGTTTTTCTCCCTTCCTGCCCGGTGTGAGGCTCGAGACTGGGAGGAAGGCTTCACCCAGGCTCCTCTGGCGGTGCGGGGGAGAGGAGGAAGGAGGAGGAGAGGCGGGAGGTTGATCGCACCAGGCTTCCGATGTGCAGCGCGTACGAGAGGGAGGAAGGCGTCCACTACCTGAAGCAAATGGGATCCGAGCTCCTTGGCCACGTTATCCAAGGGCCCTATCCTGCTCGGCTGTCCCCAGGCGTCGCCCAGACCTGCAAGGGAACCAAGGAGCTGGTTAGAGCGGGAAGCGGAGCCGGGCCCGCCTGCCTCCCCGGCGGGACACGCGCTGCCCGCAACCCGCCTGCTCTCCCCGCTTCTCCCGGGCAGCGACGTGGGGGCTCGGGAGGTGGGAAAGGCTGAGTCCCTTCTACACACACGCGTGGGAAGGGAATTGCTCCTTTTCTGGAGGTCCCGGCGAGGTCATTCCCGCGGACGCACTTTCTCCCTCCCCAGAGAGCCACCCGACCTCCAGTGCGCCCCGAGGAAGGCGCCTGCCCCAGCCGCTTCCCCCCGCCCGCCACGCCGACACCGTCCTGCCAGCAGCACCGTGCCCGTCCCCCCTTCCCCCCCGCGGCCGGGTTGAGGGAAGACTGGCCACACACTGAGGACCCGAGGGACGAGCCGCCGCGGAGGCAGGCGCGGAGCACCCGGGCTGCCCGCAGACCTGCCAGGCACAGCCCAGGGCACTTGGCGCCCGGCGGGGGGTTCCCACACGGAAGGCACTAGGAGCTGCGAGACACTCGCCTGTCTTCAATTACTGCCCCGGCCACGCGTGCACCCCGCGGGAGGTGCGGCAGGACGGCCCCTGTCACACGGTCGCGGGCCTGCCCGGCGCGGCACCCCCGCCCCCGCTACCGTGGCTTGGGCGGGGGTGCCGGTGCCGACGACCCCCACGCTGGCCAAGGCGGGTCCCGGCTGGGGAGGGGGCTGAGGAGGTTAAAGAGAGCCGGAGCTCAGTCGGGGAGAAACTGCCCCGACGGCCTCTTCACCTGCGCACGGACGGGACCGAGCAATCTGCCGGCGCGATTGCACAGCTTCGCCCCCCCGCCCCCGCCCGCGGCCGGTCCAGCCCTGGCCGAGCTCCGGCCCCGCTGACCCGACAGGTCCGACCGGGCCCCGCCGCTCCGCCCGAGCGCTGCCCGGCGGGCTGGGGGAGCCCGTGCGCCCGGCACTGCCCTGGTGACAGCGAAAGGTTATTGATGGAGCTGTGTTGTGGGGGGCTTGGGGCGGCGGGGGGAGGCTGGTCCGGGGTTAGTTGGTTGGTTGGTTTGTTTGTTTTTCATTTCCTCCATGCAAAGAACGCTTGCACCAGCTCCGCGGTGGAGCCGAGACCACTACCCGTGCCACCCGAAGAGCTGAAGACTCGTGTCGGCACCGGATGGCAGGCTCTGCAGCGTCCCATTGCCCCCAAGAGCGCATAGATGGGGGGGTGAGGGGGAAGGATACGGGACCACATCCATTTAATGCCTCCTTTTTGGAGAGAAAGGCGAGAAAAGAAGGCTTAAGCCCTCGGGGCTACAGCACCGCTTCTGAGAGGCCACGGAGCCCTAAGGGTGTTCCTGCCCCTGCTTCCCTGCCTCCGAGAGGCGCTGCGGAAGGGCCGGTGGCGGGTGAAAGGCGGGGATGCTCGGTGCTGCCAGCCCGGGGGTGCCGGCGGCCGGGGCGCGGCGACACGGACTTCACAAGCGCCCTGGCTCGCTGCGCCCGGGGACACCGGGGGTCCCGTCTGTAGCGTTTCGCGTGGGCGCACACGCGTGCGATGGAAGCACAGCCCTGCACCCTTCAGCCCGGGCAGCCTTCAGTGTCACTGCAAACCGATGTGCAGCCGTGAAACCGAGCGCCGCGGTTTCCTCCGGTGCCCTCTCACCGACCAGGTGCTTTCAAAGAAACCTCCCGCCGCAAGCTTGCAGGGGCAAAGGCCGCTGCGGCGGGAGCCCCGCTCGGCTCCGTTACGGGAGGGAGAAGAAGTTGACACCCAGGTGGAAAGCCCTGCCCCAAGCTCCGGCTTTGGAGCGTGTTTCTAAACGTCCCGCCTGAAGCCCTCCCGGATCCGCTCACCCTTTGGCCGAGTGTCCGCAGGTAGCCCTGGTCTAGGAAAAAAGGGAGCCTTTCTGCCCGCTCTTGGGGCGTCCCTTGGGGTGGACAGGATCTCCCACTGGAGAAACGGGGGGCGGCGGAGAGGACGCGTGGCGAAGCGCGGCTGCCCGCGGTGCCTCCCCCCGAATTTTCGCCTCCTCCCGGTGCCCCGGTGTCAGCGGAGCCTCGCCCCACGCCCCGCTCCCGCCGGGCAAGCACATAGGAGCCTGCGGCTCCCAGCTCCAGGCAGGGTACGGGGGACCTCGGCCGGCCCCGACGCCTCCTTTCTGCCGTCGCAAGGCAGTAGCAGCGCCCGAGGTCAGTTCTCAGAAGAGGCGTCCGTCTCCCTGCCCCGTGTCAGTCGCTCCGGCTGCCCCAGCGGCTCTCTCCAAACCGCGCCGCGGAAATGCACGGTGTGCGGCTGCGCTTTCGTGTGCGTAGAGGAAGGACACCGTCCCTTCGCTGCGAGAAGTGTTTGGCCATGCATTGAGAGATTTGCTTTGAAGAGCCAAACGAAAAGTCGCACTTTTCTACTGCCCTTTCCCAATTCGCAGTTTGGAGAAGGCTCCTAAACTTCCAGGGACCCGTCAAAATGTTCTTTTTCTTGAAACGCTGCTTCCCCCGGGGCGGAAAGGTTGAGGATCGCAGAGACATCCTGCAGTCTCTTTCCCGAGGCGGTAACAAATGCAACCGACGGAGTCAGTCCTGGTGCTGCGCGGCTTGCTCTTATTTCGATTTACTAATTGCAAATCTCCAAACAGGGGACTGTATCCCTACAAAGGGGGTTACGCGTAGCGGTGTGAAAACTGTCCTGAAACGAGCCCTAACTTTCCGAAGGAATTTTTATTCTTTGAGGCACTCACGAAGAAGCTCTTCAAGAATGAACCCTGCCTCTGCCGCACCCGTGCGTGGAAATCCGCTCCGTCCTGTCCATCACGGCTGGCCAGGTACGGTTTCACAGCATCCCCAAAATCTCCACTACTTTTGAGGTTCTTTCCTAACCCGGACTAAAAAAAAGTCACTTCCGCAGATTTGTTCCCTTCGAAATTGTAAATTGGAGTTGCAATTGCGAACTCGCATCAAACGTAAACGCGTTTGGTGGATCAGCCTGGCATTCGTCTAAGCTTATTTTAAAGCCGATGATTTTATCATTTAATCCACCAGCAGATCGCTTTAAAGGTGGAAACGCAACGAATGAAACCTTACGTTCAGATAAAGGACTAACGCCCATTAACTTGTCTTCCGAGAGATTTGCAAACGCGCAGCGTACGCTCCGTAAACATATGGATGCAATAGACCCAGACGAGCTGCTCCTGCCCAGCCAGTAAATAACGCACATTTTCACTCACTGGACTGGAGCGAGGCCAAAAGAGCTGCCGATACAAAGCGAGCGTTTCCTACATCGCTGAAACGCGGCGGGAGTTTGCTGGAGTGGCCCCGGCCGGGAGGGGGTCTCCGGGCGGGGAAGGCTGCCGGGTCTCTGGCCGGCTGTGCAGCCGGTGCGTTGCCGGACGGGTCATTTCGAAGGAAACGTTTAAAAATGCCCCAGTGCAGCACGAATTACCTGCGACGCTGGCCCAGAGAGCGATTTCCCTGCGAGCAAGCGAGCAGCTGGCGCATCCTTCCTGCAAATGCTGGGGACACCCGTGGGGGTGGCCTGTACCCCGAGCGCAGCCCCTTTGCCCTGCTAGAGGGTAGGGGATCGCCTACAGCCAGCAGCTCGGGGCGAGTCCGGGCGCTGCCGGTAGCGTAAAGCCCGGAGAGCCGGAGCCGGGCTCAGCGGCAGAGCCCGCCCCGGCGGGCAGGAGCTAGCACGGCGAAGCGCTGCCTGCGGGGAGGGTGACTCGCCGGCCCCAGGCGCAACCTCCTCTTTCCTGGCATCCCGCCGCCGGCAAACATGGAGGAGATGAGCCCCTCTCCTTTTTTGCCCTCTATTTACTGGTGTCTGTAACGGCCGCCAGTCCCGGGACCGTGCTGGGAGGGCAGGACGGGCACAGCGGGATGCCTGGCAGGCAACGCTGAGGGGGAAATAACGGGCCCTAATGGCAGTTGTGCCCGCCAGTGCCTCCCCGGGCACCGGGCGGCAGGTTCGGCTCCGACAACGGCGTCCCAGGGGGAGAAGGGGGTTTTGCACAGACCCCCCGAAGTACGTGCTGTTTTACCGCTGAGACACGCGGGGGTTCTCATCCGAAAGCGCCCCCCTCCCTTCGGGAAACCCGGGCACGATTTCTCCCCCACCGTCTTTTGACGTCTCCGGCTGTTTTTCAAAGTACCTCAACATTCACTTCGTACCATTTCCTGGTTTCCAGGGAGGGGGGGTGAGTTAAACTGTAATAAGATCTAGAAATATTCGGGAACAACTCCCGCCTTTGCTCTCCACATATATGAATTTGTACACACACACACATTTGAAAGCCCGGTAGCTTTTCTGCTTGGGATTCTGCTAAAAGAATTACTTAGCGATGTATTATGTTAAGTATCGGATTGCCCTGTTACTTGGAGTATTTCCTTTGTGTCTAGTGTATTGTTCCCCGGCTCCCCCGGAGCGCATGGTCCCCCCGCGTTATTCAATAGCCATCCTTCACAAGCAACCTGGGTCAACTACAAGCGCCGGGATTTTCAGCGCCGCCTCTCCTGGGGGATTGTTCCCCAGCGCCGCTGTGCCTCCCTCGGCCGGGGGAGCAACGGGGAAATTACCGGGGGGACGGCGAGCTGCCAGCCCCGGCTCCTGCTGGGGCCGGGGCGGAGGCGGCCCCTGCCCTCCGTCTAGCTTTGGCTCCCTCGTTTAGGCGAGGCCCAGGGCTGGATGGGGAGGGGGCGGCCTGTCAGCCCGTGAGACAGCGGGGCGAGGGGCGAGGGGCAGAGCCGACACCTTGCCCTAAGCCCCGGCTGTAGCGGGGGTCGAGGTGTCTCAGCCCCGACGGCACAGACGATGGCACCGCTTGACAGGCGGGTCCGAGGGGCCGGGACGGGTCTGGAGCCGACGGGCAGCCCCCGGCCCCGGCGGGGGTAACCTCTGCCCGGGGTGGGGGGTTCCCACGCCGGGGTCGCTTTGGGAAGGAGCAGGGCTGCGTTAGCTTAACTTCGGGGGGGGCGTAGGGGCTCGCCCGCCTCCTCTCTCCGGGCTTCAGTGTCACCGGCTGGAAAGGAGGCCGAGGGCTGGGCGACGGGAGCGACGGACGTAAAGATCAAGACTTTAGTTTAAAAAAAAAAAAAGAAAAGAAAAAGAAACAGGAAAAAAAAAGAAAAAAGAAAAGTGCCAAGTGCCAGAGAAAAAAAAAAACAACAACGCCCTCCAGGACAGCCGGACAAAACCAAACCCGGCTCTTCCCGGCGAGCCAGAAACACCAGATCACGTTAAGAGGCCCGAAAGCGGGCGCACGACAAACAGCGAGGTCCCGGCAGAGCCACAGCTCCCACGGCAGTGACCCCGCCGCCGCCGCCCGTCCCGCACCCAGGGCTGCCGGCTCCCGCCGCCTGGGAACGGCCCCGCAGCTCCAGGGAAGCCCCAATGGCACTCTTGTTTTAGTAGGACCTTTAATGCCACTATTAGCGGTTATTACAATAGAGGCACGGTTTCGCAGAGGGGATTACTCACGCCGCCGGCTCGGGCTTTATTTATTTATTGAATTCATTAATGGACCTCTTCCGAGTGGGTATGAAAATTAGATGAAATAGCTGCAGTTCGCCTTGATTTTCTTAAAGTATACATTCGCGGCCAGGTTTACATAGGGACTGCAAACTCTGTATGCTCCTAGTAATTTCTATTGTCTGCGTCTCGGAGTGAGGAACAGGTCTAAATCTACCGCTGAGTCATTTTATTCGGATTATTTTGTATAGCGCACAGTATCTTTTGGGTCACTTATTAATTATCTCGTTCCCATCCTGTTTAAACATCCATAAATGTGCAGTTTTATAGTCAGTTTTGGAAACTGCGTCGGGGATGGGGGAGGGAGAGGCTCGCAGTTTAACCAGTCTGCCATAACCGGGGGGCAGAGAATCGCGGTTTTTAAACACAATTTCTTCACAGGTCTTTTTCTTTCATTTGCTCACTTTTAGGAAGAAAAAAATACTGACAGTCAAGACAGAAGAAGTCCCGTGGTGTATTTTTGTTCTACAGTAATAAATGCCTTGGCAAAAAATCAAAACACAAGAGAAGACGATCTTACAGAGCGGGAGCGCGGGGGAGGCTGTAGGCTGCTGTCTCCTGGACTTTAATTCATGAATCCTAAGGTCAGAGTGAAACTGCACGGCAAAATCTGTGATACCGGAGCACGAAATTGTGCCTTCCAGGGCTCGCACTTTGAGAGGAGAAAGGAGCTGGAATATAAATCTCCTTTCACTCTCACTTCTTTGAGCCTGATCGGGTGCCTCCGTGGGGGGATCTGCGAGTTCAGGCCAAAATGTGCATCTTCGGGAAAACCCTGGCTGGGGTGAGCAGGGGGAGACCTGTCTGAACCCCCTTACAAGGCCTGTCGAAGTGCTGGGATCAGACACCTCGGTGAGGGTCTCAAACTTTGCCTGAACTATGTGTCAGCTCGCTCTGGAAATAAAGTGGGTGGGGGAAGCCATCCACCGGAGTTTTTAAAAACACAGCCCTCTCTCTCTCTCTTCCCCTCCAGTCTAGACAGAGCTGGAAGCCAGTTTTATAGCTGGACAACATTTCTGATCACGCTGGCTGCAGCTACCCCGGGCCTAGCACACATGCTGGAGGCGTCTCAGGCCCCCCCCGCCACCGCGGGCTGGAAGAAGTAAACTGCCTTGAGCCTTACGGGGGTGATGTCTCGGTGCCGGCCGGGGCAGCCGGGGCGGCCCGGGGCGCTGGACCCGCGGCAGCAGCCGCTTCGGGGGCGACTCCCGGGGGAGCGCGGGCGGAGCGGCTCCCACTGCTCCGGGCGCAGAGGCCGGCGAGTGGCGAGCGGGCCTGTTACATGCCCACCTCCATTTCAAGCCCCAGGACCTCGGAGGTGGGTCCCCCCAACCATCGGTCCAGCACGCTCGAAGGGGTGCTGTCCCCGGGTCTTGCCGCCCACAGAACTTAAGATGCCATGCCGGGCAGCCCCCTCGGGCTTTCCTCCCAGTAAAGCCAGCTGGAAATCACCAGCCGGGTATGGGGGAGGAGAGGACCCCACTCCCCTCCTTCCGCACACAAATCCCGAGGGAAAGCGAAGAGAGGGGCAACGCGGGGCCGTGTGCCGTCGGGCAGCCCCCCCCGCCCGGCACCAAACGCCCTACTGCAGCCGGCGGGGGAGCGGGCACTGCCCGTGGCCGCCTCTCTCAGGGTCCCCCCTCTGCCCGCCACCCTCCCAGGCACTAAACGCACGGCTCGGGAACCGGAGGCGGTTGTTCCCCCGGCCCGTCATCCCTGGATGCAAAGCTTTGGTTTTAACCGTATTTCCATCCGTACTTAAGACGATGAAAGATCAGGAATTCGCTGTATGCATTTAAACGTTGCTCTTAATAAGCAGAGTGTGCGGAAGCGCACGCCCGGCCTGTTTAAGGAAGACAGACACATAAAACACACCCGAGCTGTGGGTATAAACCTGCTCTCAGGGTCGTCTTGTTGCTCTTGAGGATCAGTGGGGCCGGAAAAGCAGGGACACATTCAGCAGCATCTCGAAACGTGCCACTTGTCTTCCCTCCAAATTCAAAGCCATTCGGGGGCACGTTCCCCAGCAAGGGCCGGCAAGCGGCCCCCCGAAATTACGACGCGCTATTTCTCATCGGGAAATTTCCCGATGGGGGATAATGGCTGGAAATTGCAGCGGAGCAGCGCCTCGCTTCCCCTTTCTCCGCTAACTCGGCGTGCTTCGGGAGCGCACGCTAAAGGAGCCCTGGCTTTCCGTAGCACTGCTAGTATTTGCTCTCGAAATTACTGAATTAGATGGCCATAACGGTAAGCTTTTCTCAGTTTGGGGGTGGGTTTTTTTTCCGCCCCCCCCTTATTTTTATTTTATCTTTTTTTTAATTTGCAGGGTTTTAATAAAGCTCCTTAGAAACCGCGACGGAGAGCAGACCTTCCGCTCCGGAATTCGCTAATTCCTTCACCCCCCCTCGCCCGGAGAGGCACAAACAAATGACAAAGCGGGGAGCCGGGCTTTATTTAGCTACTCGCAGACACTAACCAGCGTTTCATTTCACGCCTCCCATCAGCTCAGCGGCGGCACGGAAAGGACGGGCGGCCGACGGCTCCCCATGGGTGCCGGCCGGCTGCCTCCCCTCGCCCAAAGCGGCCCCAACCCCGCGTCCTTTCGGCGCTCGGGGTGTAGGTGCGAGGATGGCGGGGGGGGGGTTACCAAACCCCGGGGGAAGGGGAGAGCGGTGTCAGGCCTCGTTGCTGCGTGTCTCCGAGAAGAGCTGCGGGGCCACCGGTGCTCACCGCCCCGCACGGCTCCGGCCGGGGGACAACGGGGTCCCGGCCCCGCTCGGGGGCAGCTTGGGCTCGGACTGGCCCTCCCCGCTCTCCCCGGCCCCAGGAGAAGGCGGAGGGCTTCTCTGCGAAGCTGCCGCGCCTTATTTCCCAGCCCTCTTCCCTACCTCCAGAAAACTCCAACCAAACCAAAATAATAATAACACCCACACTGTTTCTTTTCCCCCCAGGCCGTGTCTGGGCACCGGCAGGAGCGCCGTGCCGAGGGGCCTCCCCTGGGGGCCGGGGCGGCTGCCTCCCGCGGCCGCAGACACCGGGCACGGCGGAGAGGAGCGGAGCCCGCTCTCTTCGGAACGGTCCCCCCGAGCAGACGGAGGTGAACCGGCAGCAAAGGAGGAGGGGGGAGAAGGGGAGATTAACCGGACGGCTCTGCCCCTCCGCCGCCGGCCGGGCTACCCGCCCCCGCTCCGCCGCCCGCCCGGCGCAGCCGCCGGCCGGGGTCCCCGCGCAGCCCGCACCGCCGGGCGCGGCTCCCGGGGGGCTCGTCTTCCTACGCGTGGCCGCGGCGACCTGTTTTCGTCTTTAGGCCTCACAAGACCAGGGCTGCTACTTGCAGCCCGCCCTCCGCACGCCAGCCCCGCGGCAAGCCTTGGCTTTCGCTCCTCTTCCCTGGCAAGCGGGCTCCTCTCCACCCCCGGCGGCTTTTCCCTCCCTCGCCCCTCGTTTGCCAGCCGGGGCTGGGACCCCTGCAAACACCCCCCTTCCTCCCAGAACGTAGAGGCGATGCGGGCTCTTCTCGGGGTATGTGCCCCCCCCCACCTTTCGGGCCGCAGTGCTGCCCCGTCCCTCCTGTGCGGGCCGGGCGGGAGGCGGACGGCCCCTCCCGGGGAGCCCCGGGGTGGTTACCTTCGGGGAAGACGGCTCGCATTTTCAGGTAGCTGGTGGTGAGGCGGATGATGGACGCCTTGTCCAGCTGGGAGGTGATGGCCGAGGGCAGGGGCAGGAGTTTGGCCAGTTCGTAGAATTCTCCATTTTCTTTTTCCCGTCTAGTCTTTGCCGCGTTCTTGGATTTTTCCTTCATCGCGACTACTGCAAGGCGAAGATGACACTGGCATATTAGACCCGATTCTTCCGAATTGCAGGGGGCATGGATTTCGGCTTCGGAGTTAGTATTTTCGTTTAAGGAAGGGAGGGAGGGAATTCACCCAAATCAAATCAAATAATAATAATAATAATAATAAAAATTAAAAGGGGAGAAAAAAAGGGGAAAAGGGGAGGGAAAAAAAGCCAAACCAACCAAACAAAAACAACACCGACAGAAATGGTGCGAGGAGGGGGGAGGCGATCTCTGAGCCACAACCACGACAGGCAAGCCGCTCGGGAGAAGGCAGTTCTGCTCTGACCCTTCGGTATCTAGCGCTTCGAAACCGAGACTGAAAGACCTACACGAGCCACGGTCCTCTGCCTGCAGCTGGAGTCGGATCTTCTCCTCAACGGGGAGCAAAGCACTGGGTTGCCTTCACTGAAGGATTTCTTCTACTCAATCCTTCCCCGTCCAAAAATAATTACAAAATATTAAAAACAGAGCGTCCTCGAGAGAAATCATCGGGCTAAGCAGGCTGAACCATTTTTTGACACTTTGTCTCTCAAAAAAAAAAAGAAAAGGAAAGGAAAGACCGCGCTGCTCGTCTAACGAAGTGCAAACTGATCTGGTCCCGGGGCCCGAGATGCGAGGAGACGACGAGCCGGCAAGGCAGCCCCCGCTAAACGACAGTCAAAGCCGGTGTGGAGGGAGCTGATGGCTGGAGTGCTCCGAAATCACGAGCTCGCATTTCCTTCAGGCGCTTCCCTCTCGGCCAGCTCTCGGCGGGCGGCGGCTGGTCTTGCGGCAGAAAGGCGCTTTCCCCCGTCCCCGAGGGGCTGCTTCAGCGCCGGGGCGCGGGGGGCGCCGAGCCCCGCGGGGCGGCGGCGGCGGCGGGGCTGGGCTGGCGGCGGGGCTGCGGGCGCGGGGGGCTGCTGGCCGCGGGGCTGCTCCCGCCGCTCCGGCCGCTGCGCCCAGCTCCAAATGTGGTTCTCATGCGGAGTCAAATTAAAGGATCCGTTTTCCTCGGGACCAGTGCCACTTCAGCGTTGTCTCTTTCCAAACAAGTCCGAGCGCTGGCAAAGGCGCGGGTTTGGTTTTGTTGGATTTATTTATTGCTTTTTTTCCTCCTTTTAAAGAAAAAGAATTTGCAAGATCAGGAATTGTTGCTTTGTTTATTGTTATTATTTGTCACGTATTTAAAGAGCGAAGCGGTGGCTCTTTCGCATAGACATGCCTTTCAAAGGCGAAGGGAGGGTTTGCTACATTCACCTCCTGCAAGGAGCGGCGATCCTCACCGTACAGCAAGGATCGAAGGTAAAATTCCCCTCCTCTCGGAAATCCTAGCCGCCACGCTCCTCGCCTGAAAGCACCGATATCTCTGCTTTTTTTTTCTTTCCCTTTTCCTTTTCTTTTTTTTTTTTTTTTTTGTCCAGGGGCAGAAGGAGCTCTGAAGTGGACCCCTCGGTTAATTCTTTAGCAAAGGCTGCAGAAAGCCAGGAGAGCCTCAAGAGGGGAGGGGATAATGTATCCGTGACGTGTCCGCCCGCGCAGCGCCCTCCGAGGACCCAAATACAGAGGAGCCAGAAAAGAGCCGCAATTAGCACTTGCGATGGGACAGGAGGCCGGGGCGGGGGAAGCCGGGGGCGGGGGCCGTTTGCTGTGGCAGCCCGAGCCCGCTCCCCCCGACCCCCCTAAGCGGCGGCGGAGCGCCGGCGGAGACCCGCGGCCCCCTTGCCCCCAAACCTGCCGTCGCTCACGTACGCGCTTGGTGCACCGGCCGTGACCCCGCGGCGCCGGGGGGGCCCTCGTACCCCCAACCGGCACCCGGCTGCCGGAGGGGGGCCGGGGCACGGGCACGCGTGGGGCCGCGACACGCGCGGGCCCTCCTTCGCCAGAGCCACTGCACCACCATTAATTCACCCAAGCACTTTCCCCTGTTGTTTTTGCACTGAGTCAAAGGGGGAAAATGTACCTGCATACACATACATATATGTGTGTGTGTCATATGTGCACATGCACACGTATAGATAGCACACATTTATACTATATAGACACATTATACATATTTTGCATATACGTCACACGTGTGCGTATGTATATATACATGTACGCACACGAGTATATTTACGAAGGCACACACACACATGTACAGTTATAGATGGCCTCTCGCATTGCTCCGTGCGGAGAGAGGGGAAGCGCGGGGCCGAGCTCCGGGGGAGGCGGCGGGCGCTGCCGAGGGGCCCCGCTGCCCCGCCGCCCTCCCCGCCGGTGCTGTGCCGGCAGCCGCTGCTCATCGGCCCCCGACGTGTCTCTCCGCTGCCCGGCGGGCCACCGATGACCAGGGCTTCAACCCCGGAGCAGCCGAATCGGCTCGCCGGGGGAAGGTTAAGAAAATCCCCGAGCGCCCGGGCTTTGCCGGCGCCCCCGGGCCCCGTCCCTCCCGGGCGGCGGAGACCCGGCGGCGGCCCCACGCAGCCCGGCGTGGGCAGAGCCGGGCGACACGGCGCTCACAGGGCTGTAATTGCAGGGCTCGGGGCCGGCTTTTGCAGATCCGTTGTCGCAGCAGCCGCTAAAACAAGAGCGATGTCCCGGTCCCCCCTCCCCGCCAGCGTCATGCCCCGAGCGACAGGATTAAGCCGGGCCCGGACAGGACCGCGCCGTGCCCGGCCTGGCTTTGGCGCGGCCCCCACCCGACGGGAGCCCTTCGCGCTCCGAGGGTACCGCCGCGCTGCTGGGAGGGGCACAGGCGTGGGGTCACACACGCACACGCACATACACCCACCCCCACAGGGAACCGGCCCTGCCCAGAGCCCCTTGCAAAAAGCTGCCCCGCGGGCCGGCTGGGCACGGACACGCGTGGCCCCCTCACCATCCCGGCTGTGCGGGGGGAGCTGGGCTGCAGCCGGCGATTGAAGCAGTGAGGAGAAAACCCTCGGAGCGAAGAAAAGGAGGGAGCAGGCAGAGCGGCGGGCAGAGCCCGTCGAGACGCGGCTCCACAACCGCGGACACGGGGAGGGCGCCGAGGGGGATGGGATCGCCCGTTTGCAAAACACAATGCACCGGTCCTTAATATTAATCCCCGGGAGAGGCCTGGCCGGCGGGCGAGTGTGTTTGCTTAAGCTCGCCCGCCCCTCTGTAATTATCCCATTACACCAGAAAGGGCCCGGCCCGGCGTTGTCGAGGGAAAGGCCACGCTCCTTGACCTCCCCGCCGCCGGCGGAGGCCCCCTCTCCGCGGGCGGGACTTGCGCGGCCCCCCGCGCCGGCACCGCTGCCCCGGCTCTGCCCTCCCGGGCCGCCCCCGCGGGGACGCGCCGCGGCTGCCCGGCGGGAGACCGCCGCCCGGGGAAGCCGGTTGCCTCTCCGCGCCCAGGGGATGGCGAGCAGGGAGGCTGGGGCACCTTCCGCCTTTGCTGCTGGAAACGTGGGGCAAGGAGGCGGGGGAGCGGCGCCCCGACGGGCCCCGGGCCCTGCCCGCACGGCCTCTTGCCCCGTCCCGTCCCAAATCCGCCCCCCTCCCCGCTCAGGTACCCGGTTCCGCGCCCGTCGCTTGGCTGGCGCGTCCGGGGGAAAGCGGCTTTTGCAGGGAGGACGGCGGGGATCGGGAAGAGCCTCTCTGCCCCGCCATCCCGGGTGGGATTTAGGCTGGAGCCGGCTTCCAAGTGAAGGAGACCTGGGCGACACGGTTGCACGGGGCAGCCCGGGCGGTGTGACCCGTTTTACCCTCCCGCACTGCCCTTTTTGCCCGCCAAACAGAAGCAGCCCCGTACCCCTCTCGCAGGGATACCCCTCTCACGGGGACACTTGGTGCGGGCTTGGGGACGGCAGATGTAGTCGGCGGTTAAACCCGCCGCTATATTTTTCTTTTTACGGAGGCTTGCTCCGCCTGGGACTTTTCGCCGAGCAAAACAAACCAAAATTAATGTAGAAAAAACACCAGTCGAAAAGAAACTTCAGCCTTTCGGGGAAATTCTTAAAATTCAATACAACCTCCGCCCGCCGCCGAAAATGGACTCGTTAGCAGAGGTAAAAAAAAATTATACGGGAGGAAAAATATTATACATATAGATATATGCCGAAGAGTAGCTGTATTTCAAGGCAGGTCCTAACGGGTCCGATACAACAAGCTCCGCGATCGCTAACCCCGAGAAGGAAACTGTGTGGGACATTTCTGTGTGCTATAAACAATATATAGGGACGAACGACTGGGTCTCAAAGGCAAGCGAGAGGGGAGCACGTTACCTTCCTCAGAAATTGCGGTGGTTTGGAGAAAGGGCAGGTTTGCGAATGTTTGCAACATAATCCCGACAGAAAAAGAAAAATCACGTTGCTGCAAGGGTGGCCCAAACCTATCGAGGTGGATTCGCAATATTCAACTTGGTGAGTCCGAGGTGGCTGCAGGGAACTTCGGGGAAGGGCTTCCCTCCGTC
Organism: Ciconia boyciana; assembly: GCF_034638445.1. Classification (NCBI taxonomy): domain Eukaryota; kingdom Metazoa; phylum Chordata; class Aves; order Ciconiiformes; family Ciconiidae; genus Ciconia; species Ciconia boyciana. The sequence goes on along the minus strand of NC_132934.1, from coordinate 119,072,104 downwards.
CGTTTTAATAGGAAACTCCACGCCAGGGAGGAAAATAACTAAGGCGAATAAATAAAACAATTATTTATTTAAATATTCAGCTCATATTTTCACGGAGACGTTATTGTTGAATCACAAATTGGGCGCACACAAAAAGCACTGTTATTTAACAACCCTTTTCCTTGGTTCGAGGGGGCCACTCTTCACCGGGTGAAGGGAGATCGTTTCTTTCGCAGGTGAGCTGTAATACAGGGGAATATTACGCCTTTTTTTCCCTTTTCTTTTCTTTTTTTCCCCAAGGGTTTAAACTACAAATGGAAAATAAAGGGGAAAACGTGTGGGGAAAAAAAAACAACCCCACCACCCCAGAAACAAACTCCGCCAGCAGCTCCTCCGCCGCGACCCGCGTATTGGCCGGCTGCAGCGCGCCGGGAGGCACCGCGACTTGCGTGGAGGGGCCGAGCCCTTGCGCGCCCCACGGCGTGTGTGCGGGGGGGTTACGCGGGTGGGCGACCGCGGGGCATTTCCCCGCGGCTTGCCGCGGAGGGAGGCGTGTGGCGGGGGCTGCCGGGCGCGCAGCCCACGCGTGACCGCGTGGCCCTGGGGGCAAGCCCGAGGGGCTTATTTTACGCCGGGGCGCGGAGGCGAGATCCCGGGGGAGGCGCTGACGAAGGAGAAGCTCAAAACGAGGGGTTTAACGCCTTTTTTCGGTAACCCTGAAGGAGATGCAAGTAGCGTCTCGCAGGCGGAGCGGGTCCCGGCACAGGCGGGAGCCCCTCCGGTGCGCGGCGGGGTGGGCAGCCCCGCCGCCGCTCCCCTCCCGTCCCCTGCCCGCCCGCCTCCCAGCCCGCCCCGGCGGCAGGAACCGGGCGGCGGCGGCTGCCCCGGCCGGGAGGCGGGGGGTTTCCGGGGGGGCTTCGGCCGCGGTTTGCAGAATTTGGCGTGTTTCGGTGGGGACGGTGGCGGGGGAGACGGGCCCAGCAGGGGCAGGCGGCAGGCCGGGGCTCGCCGTCCCCCCGTGGGCGTGAAAGCGGTCCCGGTGCCGCCCGGTCAACTCTTGCGACAGACACCTTTGCAGGGCCGTGGCTTCGGTCGTTCACGTTCGTGTAATTTTCCCGTGTTTCTCGGTCCCGTACGCTGGTGGGATACACGCAATGCTCGACGGCTCCAGGCTGGGGAAAACAGGGCTGCGGGGCCAAGCGCCGTGCGGGTCTGAACTTTTGTCTGATGTGCTTAGGTAATGTATTAACTGTGAGAAGTACCACCGAGTTCCTCAGGAAAGAAAATATCATCAGATATTTTAACATTTACAGGCTGCAACATCAGCATTGGTATGAGCTCAAGAACTCGCAGCGCTTATCGTCCCCAGAGGAATCCCTTATATTTTTTTTCCTGTAACTACTGTTCCCAAGTGTGGATGTATACACACACACGCTCACACACACAAATCCTATAAATGCTAATAAAGCAGATTCCTCAGGATTTGTTTAACTTTCCCTGGCACCACAATCTTATATTGATATTCAATGGGGTTACTAGTGTGCATGAGGATTACTAGTTAAGTATAGACCGCAGGATCAACCTTCTAGTACGCCACTTGAACATGTCCTTACAAATAAGTAAGGTAGGAAACGTAAGCATTGACAATATGATTAATTTGCACTGAATACTTGAAAGGCAAAAAGGAAGTTAAATTGTGGTGCTAGAATTATTAAACTATGCAGAATTGAGGCCTCCGGTTGCAGGAGATCGTTTTCAGCTCTTTACTTGAAGCTGTATTACTGCTATTGTCCAACCTTTGCTGGCCACATGGGACAACGTTTGGCAATCGGACAGAAAATTATTTCTACTGGGCATGAACTGGAAATATCCAGCTGGGCCATGGATCCCATTTCTAATCATAGTAGAGGGAAGGAAAACTCAATGCTCTTTCTCGTTACTCAGATAACATTTTTAGAGTTTGTCAAAAGCGGCTTGAGATAACTATCCAGAAAAATACCTGCTGTTTAAAAATTAAATAAGAGGATTTCTTTCCCTTAGAACTAGTAAATTTGGGTTTGGTTTTTTTTTTTCTGTATAGGATGTAGAAAAGGGTACACAGTATACATAATGTACGGTGCCTGTACATCATGTACAGTGATAATACAGGCATGCAACACTGCAGGAGCTGTCGGATTTGATGGACTGATCCAAATGGATGACATTTGCAAAAAATAAGTCTAAGTTGAAAACACTGAATGCTCCTGTTTGGGTCAGGTTTTCAGTTTCAGTTTTCTAAGGAGAATAAAGTTATTTTGTTAAGGCCAACTTCGTTATTTTTTCCAACTGGACTTGGAATTTGATGAATTTTGTGAAAGTATTTTCATAAAACTCAGATAATTGATATTAATTATGATGTCCCAGCTTTAATGACCAAACATTTTCTTCTGCTAATATAAGCTGCAAACCATATTTCTTTTAACTACAGTAGATAGTTTGAAAGTTGAAAGCTGCCCTTGGAAACAGGAGAGGGAATGTATCAATCATAGAGAGGAAGCTTCTAGGCTGAAGAAATACGAAAAACCTAGTATGAAAAGCACGCAGTGGAGTGTTTTTGCTCTGTTTGTCTCAAATCCTTTGAACATTATGAAAGTCAATGTAAGTATTTTTATTTACTTTTAAGTTATGTTCAGTGACTTGAACTAGTTTTCTCAGTGGCCCTCAGCTTATATGAATAGTGTGACTAATCTAGTGGAGATGAGTAATGGATCTGTGAGGAATAGAGGAATTCTGATGCAAAAACATCTCTCTTTTTTGGTGGTATTTTATGCTGCTTGGCATTCAATATATTATATAATGGCTGTCAGAAGAACTTTGGTAATACTTTATGGTAAAGTTTATAAATAATTTAGTCCTTATTTAGAAATGATGAATGGAAAATGCTATTTATACATCATGATGTGATGTTTTACTATGTTCTAAGGACATTCATAAGCAAATGTATATGTTCTTGTTAATTACTCTACTTTCGATTTGTTATAACATCCTGACTCAGTATTTTTGCATTTGTCCATTGAACGCTTTGTAACACATGTAATAGCTTATTTCTGAATAGCTATTTTACCATGTACAGGCAGAGAAATTTAAGTCAAGAACAAGCTATTCACATGGGACTGGCACATTATTGCAAGGGAGAGGGTATGGAGAAGGGAAGCAGAGGTTCTAGTGAAGTTTGCTTTTGTGACCTCAGCCCTGCAGATGAATGTGTACCTGCCAACTCTCCAAGCTGTTAGCTTAAAACAGTGTGGAAATACTCACAGCAGTGCAAGCTCAGCAAGGCATGACAAGGCACTGAGAAGAGTGCGAAGAAGGGGTCTGTCTCCTTGCTAGTAAGGTTGAGCTGATTGGGAAGGTCTGGCATGGGCATGGGAAAAGCGCGGATTCACAAGCTCAGCTCTTGGGCAACTGGTGGTGTGGTTTCAATGGACGTGATCCCTTCTGGTCCAAAAGGCAGAGCAGAGAACAGCCTCATACCACAGTGTCTTGTTTGAAATGGGTTGCAAGTCTCCCAACCTTCATCCTTGCAGAGTCAAGGCTTTGCAAGTGTGTAAGGAGCCCACATGAGCTGACTTTACCAAAGGCAGAATGCAAGAGATGTTCCTTGCCTCTACTCATGTCTTTCCAATGTAAAACCAGACAGTCGTTTTCTTCTGGTCACCATGAGCTTCCTCAGTGGCAGTGAGATCGAAATGTTATGCCATTTGGACAGTAATCGCCACAATGCAATCACATTCGACGCTGAAACATTTCAAAAACCTCTTGCATGGGCACACAAGGCATTTGCTTGTACCAGTAACTCATCCCTCAACAAACTCACTCCAGCAGGTTTTGTATCTGAGCTGCTAGTCAGTCAGCAAACGTATCTGAAAGTGGAGCTACTGTCAGTATAGGAACTTACTGATATTTCTCATTACTGTTTCCAGCTTTGTCTATAACTTTGCATGCCTTTTTCCTTTGTCAGGGTTCATATTATCAAGGTTTCCATGCTGTCATTACGGGAACCTGGGATACGTTCGACCTTAACTGAACAAAGATGACCTAAGTTCAGTCTCTGTTAACATCAGAAAGATACTCAGAAGATACTGCCCTCTAAAACGATCTGTTTGACCTTTAGACACTGATCCTGAAATTTGATCCCCAAGACCCACCAATACCAAAGAATTAGACACTTCAGTCACTGGATGCCATTTGAATGCGCTCCCAGTTTCGGAGCTCAAGGCCAGATCCAGAAAGGGACTCAGGAAGAACGCAGATGCTGAAGTCTAAAATGGGAATGCTGAACACTTCCACTCAGTTGCTGGCTAATTATGGATGTGTCTAAAGCCTGATTTTCACCATTTCAGCTCCCCAAACACACCTTCAGTTGCACCTCAGCTTCAGCAGGGCAGAGCTAGCATGGTACCTAATGCAGAGCTAGGAAGCAAGTATTTCCATGCTTCTCTCCTTTGATCTGTGCGCAACACAGTCAGTGAATACACTGTGAAAATGCGCTGAGAGCTTCTTCCTCTCCATGATTAACAGGAGAAGATGTCCTTGTTTTATACATGAGATAGATCAGTCAGATATGATGGTGAATATCCAGACTCAATTCCCCCCTTTGTCCAAAGGCATTCCACCACAGGCCTCTTGTGGTGGGTTGACTTTGGCTGGATGCCAGGTGCCCACCAAAGCTGCTCTATCACTCCCCACCGCTCAGCTGGACAGGCCAAAGAAAATATCACAAAAGGCTTGTGGGTCGAGATAAGGACAGGGAGATCACTCAGCAATCACCGCCACAGGCAAAACAGACTTGACTTGGGGAAAAAATAATTTAATTTATTACCAATCAAATCAGAGTAGGATAATGAGAAATAAAAACTAAATCTTAAAACACCTTCCCCCATCCCTCCCTTCTTCCCGGGCTTAACTTTACTCCCAAATTCTCTACCTCCTCCCCCCGAATGGCGCAGGGGGACGGGGAATGGGGTTTGCAGTCAGTTCATCACACGTTCTCTCTGCTGCTCCTTCCTCCTCAGGGGAGGACTCCTCACACTCTTCCCCTGCTCAAGCATGGGGTCCATCCCATGGGAGAAAGTCCTCCAGGAACTTCTCCAACGTGAGTCCTTCCCACGGGCTCCAGTTGTTCACAAACTGCTCTAGTGTGGGTCCCCCAGGGGTCACAAGTCCTGCCAGCAAACCTGCTCCAGTGTGGCCTCCTCTCTCCATGGGGTCACAGGTCCTGCTAGGAGCCTGCTCCAGCGTGGCCACAGCCTCCTTCGGGCACATCCACCTGCTCCGGCTTGGGGTCCTCCATGGGCTGCAGGTGGATATCTGCTCCACCATTAACCTCCATGGGCTGCAGGGGGACAGCCTGCCTCACCTTGGTCGTCACCATGGGCTGCAGGGGAATCTCTGCTCCAGCGCCTGGAGCACCTGCTCCAGCGCCTGGAGCACCTCCTCCCCTTCCTTCACTGACCTTGGTGTCTGCAGGGTTGTTTCTCTCACATATTCTCACTCCTCTCTTGTGACTGCTGCTGGTGTCCCACAGTTTTTTTTCCGCCTCCTTAAATATGTTATCACAGAGGTGCTACCACTGTCAGGGATTGGCTCAACCTTGGCCAGCAGTGGGTCTGTCTTGGAGCCAGCTGACATTGGCTCTATTGGACACAGGGGAAGCTTCAAGCAGCTTCTCACAGAAGCCATCCCTGTAGCCCCCCCGCTGCCAAAACCTTGCCACATAAACCCAATACACTTGTCTATGAAGAGTATGTTCAAGGTATCAGACCATGGTCCACTTGAGTGTGTGTGTGGGGTACCCTTGTACTGAACTGACTTCATTGTGCATAGAAGAATCAAGATTTACTGCGGAAGGGACAAATCTTTGATGGCTTTTCAAGGATTTTTTGTTTGTTTGTTTGTTTTAAATATATATTATTTGGGAACAGACATTGCACGCAAATGCATTACAAGTCTTTCAAATAGGATGAGGTGCAGGGCTCCCTTCTCCCAGCCAAATGCCCTGCCAAGAAGGCTAGGGTCACATTCTTTTTTTTCCTTTCCTTTAGTTTTTCTAGGCAGAGCAGCCCGGTGTGAACAGGAGGGACTGCGAGTCTCAGCTCCATTTATATTCTGCTGTTGTTGAAAAGGTGGAGATAAAAGTTTGAACTTCCTCAAAGGCAATTGAACTTTCCCCTTATTTCATGAATTCAGGACCACTCTGTGGCATGGCAGAAAGATGAGGAAAAGTGGTGTTCTGCCTCCAGTCTTAGAGTTTAAACAGTGTTTTCTTTTGCTTTTTCTCTTAAAACCTCAAACCCAAACAAACAAACCAAATGAAAAGGTTAGAAGAAAATCCCAGTCAGTGAACCTCATGATGAGGAAGATAGCTAAGTCTGAGGTAGGAAGAAGGCCATAAGAACAAGTCCACTCCCTCAGCATCTCCCTGTGGCTAGCTTCCATGTTTCACTGTTCAGCCTTTTTATGCATTCTCTTTGGAAGAGCCCAATCCCACAGCAGTTTAGATAGCTAACACTGAGTTTGGAAATTGTACTAGGATCTGGATTATGTATAAGGAGCTGCAACATCTAGCTTTATGTCTCTGAAGCAATTTTTTTGATATTTTCCTATCTAAAAAACCCAAGAGAAATCTGTTTTCACATGGCTATGGAGCAATATATGAAATTATTCCACTGTTTTCAGTTGTTTCCAAACATTCCTGAGATCATCAGTTCTCATATAACCATCTCCATACAATGAACCTCAGCCAAATAAGATCCTTGGGCTTAAGTCTCCCAAGTGGTGGCCACCATGCTGCAATGGAAAGAAAGACATCCCTCCACCCCTCCTTCCCCCTAAACCTATGTAGAATTTTCTTGCATTTCCAGAAATGCAATTTATTTATCTTCTGAGAGAATAAAACAGCAAGTTCCCTCCATCGACAGAAATTGGTACATATCGTTGTTTCCAAACACCCCTTTTATCACTTGAATGATTTCAGAAAGTCTTTTATCTCTTTGCCTCCTGCTACCCAATATAAAAGTCAAATTCAGAAAGTGCTTTTCTCCTCTTTCCTCCATTTTGAACTCAGAACCTTTTCTGTATATTTTTTCGCAAGCTTTCTCTACTTCAGGTTTTCTCCAGCACTGGAGACATGCTATTAGCATATCTTGGGAAACCTTCCTGCAGTGGGGGTTGGCAGACAACTGTTTACCCTGAATAGATTGCAAGTATCGGACAGTGCAAATACTCACAGTGGGATTGATTACACTGATGTCTCTAACCCTCTGAACACATGCAGGGTGGACTAGATAGTTCACAAAACTGGAGAGGATCTTAGACTGAGCTGAATATTTGTGCAATTAATACAAGATAAATACTCTCCCAACTGCCTACCCAGTGCTTTACTGACTATTAGAGACCCATTGCTGAGGAAGTTTGTCCTCTAATTCCATAAACATATGGGATTTCAGGCAGGTCAGTAGGACAGACTTTAAACCGAGACATACAAAAGCAAAGTGAGCGGAAATAGGAGCATGAAGAACACAGAGAATATTATTTATCATGAATGCCTGAGAGAATCAGCTAGAGAGCTGAAATGAATTTAGGGGCAGATAAAGCTGACAGATAAATCTTAGACAAATCTAAGATGAGAGAGCAGCAGGACTGGAGAAATAAAATAGATGTGGTGATGATAGCTGCTAGAAGAGGAGTGAAGCTCTGCAGAAGTTCAAACCCATTTTCAATAAGATGTTTTATCTCTGGGGATTACTCAACCAGAAACTACAACTCCTCTGAGATTTGTCTCAACACCAGTAAAAATGCACAGGTCTGATACTGCAAACAGGGTTCCTGTGAAGAGGCTAAACTCCTCATGAATCAACATCATGGTCTTCAGTATTAACATGGCTTTCAGTCAGTGGAGGCTTTTTCAAATGATGTAATGTTTGTAACTTGATATCCTACTCCATAATCCTAGCGAGGACAGAGATGTTGTGGAACTAGGCCATACTGGCATGGTCTTTTCTTCCCTATGAGCTTTTGGTTAAATGGTTTAATAATTTCTTAGGTTCAGCACCTAGGACACATAACTAGCCTCAAAGGCCTGATGTTTACTATTTCGTGAAATCAGACCTGATGCTGAAATATTAAAAAGGAGAACTTCAACCCTGCCTGCCTCTGTTCTGGTCCACCACAGATATACACTTTCAGTTTTGATGTCCTCTATTTTTGTAAACTAAATGAAGAAAATATTCTGACTGTTTGTGTATGCACATCTACATATGCATATGCTTAATGTAGGACTTTTGATAACTTGATTTTAACAATAAGGCAAGTTAAAGAGGAGTTTCAGCTCTTAACTCTAAATTTCCTGGGGTTTGACAGATTAAATCAAATCCTTAAGGCCATTTTACCATAGTTTTTTCTGTGCAAGTGTGTGATTTACGTCCTCTTTTTATTGCATGAACCTTTGTCTCGGTACTATTTGATTTAGTCTACTAACGGCTCTCAGCTGATTTTATTTTAGTATCTGCAAATTTTTGCACAGAAAGCTAGACAAATGCAGTGCAGGGGTAAATTAAATTGTGCAGTTTAATGAAAAAGCAAGTTACTAAGAGAATAAGATTTTAACTGTTGATCCAAAACAGCTCTGCATGTAAACAATGGATCCTTGGTGTTTACTGTATACTATCTGTCTGAATACAAGGATTACTGTTTCCTCTGGTGTAGCAACTGGCTGGAGGTTCTCACTAGTAGCTGTTATTAGTAGCAATGACACATTAATTGAACTTCACTGCTTCCAGGTGTGTGGCACACTCCAGGGTCACCCAGTGCACTACAGTTTCATGTGTATTCAATTACTGTAGCGTTATGAAGGAATGCAACATGTCATGCATTAAAATGTCAATTACCACTTTTTATGGGATAGCGGGTAAAATAAACCAATCAGCTTTTCCTAGCGTCGTTTTTGTCTGCTTGGTTGCTGTAAGGATCTAACGAAGCACGCCTTCATCCTCTACCTCACCTATGCAACCGGAAGAGAAAGAGAAATGCATTTCAAAATTACTGCTCACTGTTAGAAATGGTTAGATTACTTGTGTATAAACGAGTGGCTTGGATGGATCATGGGGTGTTTTTATTAGTGACACATCATAGAATCATAGACTCATAGAATAGTTTGGGTTGGAGGGGACCTTTACAGGTCATCTAGTCCAACCCCCCTGCAATGAGCAGGGACATCTTCAACTAGATCAGGTTGCTCAGAGCCCCGTCCAGCCTGACCTTGAATGTTTCCAGGGTTGGGGCACCCTGTTATGAACAAATCAGTAACAGTCTGCCTCAGTGTTTTGGTCTGAGATACTCAAGGTCATGGGCACAAACTCTCAGGTGTTTCCAGGGTCACAAAACATCTGACACTCTGCCTTCTATCTGAGTCAGCAGTAGCATCTTTGCTAGAGCAGATCCGATTGACCTTCATAGGCTTTTCCAGCAATTTTTACAGTGTAAATGTTCACCCCACAGATACCATAGGAAATGTCACCTTCTAAAGAGAAATGCCTTCTTTTATCAAGGTGTTTGTTCTCCCCAAGAAGGCCTCTTTCCTGCTGCCCCTTTAGACGTGTTGTTGTTGTTGTTGGGAAATCACTTAAAATCCAACCTTTTGGATTAGGTGGAAAGTGGAATCTTTGGAAGCAAATTTTAGCTAAAGGACATGGAATAGAAAATATCCTTGCAATATTTTTATTGGGGAATATTTTCACATCTCTAATTATGTTCCATGAAATTTCAATGCTCACAGTCTTTTCTGGTAAAATATTTTTAAGATCACTTCTAAAATGATTTGTTGGCTCTGAAGTTGAGTTTAAGGAGTGAATGATTACCAAGCTGCATGGGCCATGCCATGGTCAGCTGAATATTTATCAGCAGCATTTTTTTGTGTTGTTGCTTAAGCCACGAGTTGTTGCTTCAGCCTTACATTAGTAACATTTGTATACATATTCTCATAAGGATCAAGATAAGTAAATTACTAAATTAAGGTAGAGATTTATTTAGAATTTAAACTGTGGAGCTTTTTAGTCCATTTCCATGGACCTTCCTGACCTTGGAAGCTGGCATGGGTAGAAACTTCTGCAGTGGTGGTAAGGACACTGGACCAACCTCCTGCATTGATAACATCCTGAAGAAACATTGTAACTGCTCCTAATCAGATCTTTTAAAAGCTATTGTAAACTACCAATTAAGAGAGTGAACCTTTTATATGAAAGCCTGGGCACAGTGGAAAATAACATGGTCTAAAGTAGTCCTGCATTCATGCATGATATATTTTTTACATTATTAAATTTAAATTGAATAAGTTGCCTACAATTACAGGAGATCTTACCCATGGTTTTGAAAGTCATTATTGAGGAAAAAAGCATCAGGCTGGGACCACAAACATGCAGCAGACCCAAGGCTAGGAATAATAACTGAATCTGAGTGCCTTAGTTTCCCCATTTCTCTGTTGGAAGTGCGCTGTGAGAAAGTATCATCCCAGGGAGGTTCCTTGTCGGTCATACTGAGGGCATGTGGCATCCAGCTGTGTGATGTAGAGTTCAAACTAGGAATAAGACAGTTTTTACTAAGGAATATGATAAATTTCCTGTAACTTGAGGCCTTTAAAATTAACTTGGGTGTACAGATACATAGCATGTTGAGTTAAAAACCCCAGGTCTTATTTCTAGCTCTTCAAACTTCATACCACTCCCATGAAGCTAAACACACACAAGTCCCATGGGTGGCATCCTGTGGCCTGGATCCCACCAGAGATTCAGGGAGATCTCTGAGAAAAAGAAGAGAAAATTGTAATGATCCCTCCTGATCTTAAAACTTGCAAAATTGTCATAGATCATGCAGGAAGATGCTTGCAAAGTTCAAAAAACACTCTTGTTTCCCAGTCCCCTCTTTTAGCTGTAATCACATACAATACCTAGTTGCCTATTGGGAGAAAATATATGTAAGCTAAATAAACACATCTTGTCAATTTTAAGCCAAAAAAGTTTAAAAAAGACCCCAAAACACACTAACAGTTCTTTAAGTCCCTGGGTGTCAGAAGCAAATTTATTTTAATGGGTTCTTCAAAAGAATGCAGACACCTGAAGGATTGTGTAAATCCTTTCCATTGCAAGCAACCTTTCTAAAGATACAAGGATAAACACATATTCACAATATATAAAAATATCTCTACACATACACATGTATATAAGTACACATATGAATGCTTATGCAGAATGTTAAGTTGCACATCATTACTTTATGAACAGCATAAATGACTCTTTCTGATCTCAGTGTTTGTGAAAAAACCCAAACCCCATCAAATTCTGGATCACACAGCATTTAAAAATGAAAGTGCAAAATATGTACTGTGACCATGTCTTATTTATAAATATGTGCTATAAAAAGTCAGAATGTACACTTTATTTTTAAATTCAATACACAAAGGGATATTGTTTTAAGTAGACATTCAAAGTAGCTCCCTTGAAAGATTAATTCTTAAAATGAAGATTATAGATAATTTGAGTAGCACCATTGAAAGTAAAGTGGTTCTGAAGCAGCCTTTGGATTTGCACAGTTGTGGTGAATTCTTTGATGCAATTTTTTATTGCTGGCACAGATGAATGATATGACACAACACGTTGCCCTGGGGTGTAGCAGAAGACAGCTATACCTCTCTGGAAAATGTTCATGCCCTCTTACTTTAAGTGTTTAGCCTAGACAGTTAAGTTAGGAGCGTGGGTACCCAGCATGAGCCATCAAGAGTGCTCCACTTGATTCCTCAGAGCACCTACATTAGGGATTTTGCCTGAATTTCTATCTTAGTCCCTCTGAAATATATGCCTTGCAGAGGATGAGACTCTCTCTCCCCTCAGTGAAATCTCATTTGACTCAGTTCAGCAGAGAAGTTTTTCTGCTCCATTAAATATCAATTCTGTCACTGTGTTTTGGGAGAAGACCATCCATCCATTAAGAACTGGGCACAGGCAATTCGGATGAGAAATGCTAATGTATTTTGTACTCTGTTGACTGAGGCCTTCATGCAGTCAGAATACGCGTAATTTGAAGTGGTCTCACTGACTGCTGGGACTGCTGACATGATTAAAATTAAGCGCATGTTTCAGTCCCTTCCTGAATCAAAGTTTAAACGAGACTCGAAATGGTTGCTTGACTTTACATCACATTAACATTAGCAATTTCCTGGCTATTGTTTTTCTTCCCCCGCAGTGGTGACTTTTCCAAAATAGATCCCTCATCTGACTGTAAAGGTAAATGAAAATCAGGCCCATTAAATTTACTGTCTGTAAAACACTAATGCCTAACAAACAGTATCTTTACATTTAGATGGCATTTTTATCCTGAGGAATCTCAAATCACTCTATAAACCCTGACCTTGATCCTAGTCACTTACATACGTGAGCAACTTTATATTGCATATCGAACAGGATTACACATAAATGTAAAATTACCCATAAGCTTAAGTGTTTGCATATTGAAGACCTCCATGTATAAGTGTCACTCTGGACAAATGTTATTAAGATTGTACTTAATAACAAATGTATTAAGATTATGCACAAACAATTAATATGCTACATTAAGCATTCAACCAGGTTTCAGAAGTGCATGCTGTTTACCATATACCAAATAATGTTTCTTGTCTACATCCTCACAGCTGTTGCCTTCGTCCTTTTAAAGGAATGCAAGTAATTCCAGGATTTATTGGCAACTGTCACAAGAAAAGTGTTAATGAGAATCAGAACGGCAAGTCACATAAACTAGGCATCATTTGGCATTTTTCACATTATATTCTCAAATACTGTAAATGTCAGATTAAAATTCACTAAGCATGTGATGACATCTGGCTGTTTTGCCAGATTTCATAGTCCTATTATGTTGACTAATCTGATGAAAAGGTAAGTTGACTGAGTCCATAACAATATCACTCATAAGTATAACTCCTATAAATTCTCCTTGACTGCAGACTCTACTTAATATCCAGACAAGGCATTCTGATTTAGAAAGAAGCTTCTCTCAGGATGTCCTAAAATTATTATTTTTTTAAGTTTTACGGCATTCATCACCCTCTTGGCAGTTGCTCTTGCCCTTATCTTACAAATAAACTACTAAATAGCCCACTGTCTTTTTTGAATTCTAAGTTACAAGAGCACAGGATTTAAAAGACTCTCTTGTATCAGAAGGCTGAGCCTTTTTTGTTGCAGACACTCACATTATGTAGCCTTTTCACAGGCTGACCACACTGCAGCTTAAATGCAGCCAGGTAACTTTTTAGCCTATTTGCAGTGCCCCTATCCTTTTGCCAGTAAATGCCTATCACCTTCAAGGTACAAGGTGACAGCATATTTAGATGGGACACAGTGGTTCTTACATGCCAGGCTCAGAGGGAATTGCCTTGTAGGCTGCTACTTAAATAAACCTTTAAGGTGCAGATTTCTATATGCTGTCTTCAGGGTCCTTTCAAATTAGCAAAGTATCACAACATCGTACCCATCTGTTAAAAGTCCTGAACATGCTGTAAAATACTTGTTGACGTACTCAAAAGAAGTGTCCTGACGAAGGTCGACTTAATAATTTTAAAGCGAGATATAAAAGACAGATTCTTCTCTCTTATTTCTTTCATTCATCTTGACACTTGACAATCCTGCCTCTGCTAGGGTCAGCACGGGATTTGCTGTTTTACTCTTGTTGGACAACATTGCTCATGGTGGGAAAGATTCTGAGATTAGCAGCTGCCTTTGAAAAACAAATATGCTTCCCTCCCTCTCCTTCACTAGGTCAGTCAGTCTTTTGTTCAGTTCCACATATAACCAAAACATTGTGACAATAGCAGAAAATATTCTGTCTCAAATGTTTGTCTTATAGAAATTCAGTGGAATAGAATTTGGTCATTATTTAACTTGTGTAACTTAGGATGCAGTGAACAACAAGGGCACTCATACTTTTATTTTACTAAGCTGTTTAAAAAAAATTATTTTCATCCAAGAGAAAATATTTGACATGATTGTATTCCCTCTATTTACTTCAGCAGAAAAAAATATTTGTCAAAATCATCCAGATAAAGTGTCTTCTTCATTTTCCTTATATTACATATTATTTTACACACCACATAAAATACACTCATATATCTGAAGGGCTCTGCCTGTATTCAGAACTGATACATGTGCTAGATGCTGATTATTCTACTCAAGCACTTCTCATTATTCTATTTAAGTACTGATCACTCAGCATGGTCTGAAGATAAGATAAAAATCAGCTTTATTTCTTATTCTGAGAAAAGCTGACATCAGGATCAATAAATCCTGACAGAAGCTATTAACATTTTAATGAGTTACTCAATAATATTCTAAAGATGTGCTGGCAAGTCAAGCCTCCTTTGATTAAGGACAAATTTCTTAGACTACTGTAAATATATATTTCAAGGTCCAGAATGCAAAGCTGTCACTTATCAATCAAGAAAAAAGGGCAAAATCATGACTAAAGAAGCTAAGGAAGGGGCTGTCCACATGATTATAATGATTACTGTACATGATGGAACTTTTTAAGATGCCATTCATCTTAACCAAACAGAGACAAATATTAGTCGTGGGGTTGTGTGTTTGGTTGTCATACAATTGAGGAAGTGTCCATGACTCAGTCCTACAACGTATAGAAACCCTACGATGTTGGGAGCAGTTGGACATGTCTATACGTGGTTGAATGGAACAGCAAATATGGGCAGTAAGCCAGGTGAATGGGAAAGCAAATGTCCGTGCAAACTCTGCTGAGCCTCAAGAAAAAGGCAGAAGGGGCCAAGAGGGTGAAATATACGTGTCTAAGGGCGAATTTTGCCCTTTAGACTGTGCGATTTAATTGCACTAAAATAGATCAGGATTTGACCTAAAGGAGAGATGTTACCTGACATAGTGTTAAAAGTTGCAATAAATCTGTTGTCAGGATCATGCTATTGAACATAATGCCAATAGGTTACAGGAAAATCCTGGCTGGGTTGCCATGCTTACAGAATATTGACTTGAGTGCCGCATTTTAATAAACAAATATAAGTCTTTGAGCACAAAGTCAGACGTGACTTTTCTAATGGAGGCAGTCCAATAGACTCCAAAGTACTGCAGTAAAGCTGGGCACAGCAAAGGGCTGTAGGGGCTCCCCATCAAGATACAGGAGAAAGCTGGGTAGGTCACATAAAATCACATTAGCAAGTCTTCCCTGTAAGTATGAACATAAGGAAACGTGAATCATGAAACCAGCCAAAAAGAAACTTGTGTTATTAGATAAGCTCCTCTGTGGGCCTGCCTTACTCTCAATGAGAGCATTCATTAGTTTCAGTAGGTGGTATTGCTCTAAACATGAGATGAAACTCCTATCAAAATGCAAAAGAAAAAGGCTGCAAACACGGAAAGGGCAGCAAAATGCTTTCAAATATTTTGTGTCGTTGATGATAAACTCCTTGAACACCTTAATTTCCAGCTTGTAATGTAAGAAATATACATTTGTGATCAAGAACTGCAAAAAAATCCAAGACACTCTTTCTGCACCAGCAGAGGATACCCAAAACCTGGAATTGAAGCTCTGGAGTTCAATGACCAGAACACTGACAGTTTCTAAAACATACCTTGAGGTGAAGACTCAGAACTGTCTCACCCAGTGTGGAGCACTGATG
Source organism: Ciconia boyciana (assembly GCF_034638445.1). NCBI lineage: Eukaryota > Metazoa > Chordata > Aves > Ciconiiformes > Ciconiidae > Ciconia > Ciconia boyciana. The sequence goes on along the minus strand of NC_132934.1, from coordinate 119,056,404 downwards.
CTTTATAATGAAGAAAACTTCCTGTAAAATAGTACAAGGAAAAGGAAGAAAAATGAAAAAAGGAACAAAAAATTTGATTATGCTGCCACTTCTACCCTAGATTCTCTCTTTTTTAATTGCGTATATCTATGGGTTTAAAATGCTACTATATGAAAATGCTCTATTCATTCATCCCTTGATAACTTCTCACAGGCATCCTACTCAGAAATGAGGAGTGCTAGGACTTCACAAGCAAGTGGATCATGCGACTGTTGAGTAAATTGAACTCCATCACACTGCAGAGGGAAATATTCCAGATTTCTTCTCTTCATGCTTTCTATATATATTATATATAATGTGCGTGCATGTGCATAAACAAAACAGAATAGATTCCAGGATTCCAGAAGCAAAATGAATAACATTGGTATTCATAAAAACATTAAACAACTGAGGCTTTGTTGCAATCAAGTTGCTGTTGGCACTCACTAATAGACATGACATTTATTTACCTCTCTTATGGCTTCACTGCCTCATGACATAAACCAGCATTTACCAGACTAAGCCTTGAAAACAAAACCCCTAGGAGAGTCATGAATGCCACTTCAGTGTATTGGGCAGGTGGCAAAGGGATGGATGTCACCCAAACCCTTTGATATGCTCTTATTTTTTCTTAATTTTTTTGAAACTTTGGTCAGGCATTCATTGTGCATAAATAGGAACAGTCAGGAATAAATTCATATACAGCTGTATTTTTTAATTACTGTTTTGACTGAAAGGATTGTCTTGCAGTCTATGCAAGGATAACACTGAAGATTTGCTTAGTGAAGCAGAAAGTGTTGTGAAGATTGCTTACTCTTTTTTTTTTCTGTTGAAGTTCTTGTACTGAATGGGATCATCCATGTCATCCAAAGATGACGACCCAGTCCATATTCATGTAGAGACTGGATAATATAAAGTTCCTCCCCAAGTAATTTTTTAGGTGCATAAAGTCTTCAAGACCCCTAAATCCTTTCTTCTGCAAATGGCCAGAATGGCTGCCATCTCTGCAGAGATGTGCATGTTGGGTTCAGGCCTTTTCTAGGAGCTACTGAATAATATTATCCAGTGCAGACGTCATGTATAATGTATAAGCAAGCCTAAGAGCTGGGCTAAGTCCCTGTCTCTGCCTTCCCACGTGAGGAGCCCATGCACCTGATTAGAGCATCACGGTCCTTCTTAACACAATGACTCGACGGTTTTTTGTGTGTGTGTGACCCGGCAAACAGAGGAGTGCCCAGGCTCACCAGTAGCTCTGTCACCAGGGTACCGTCTTGCGAGAGCCTTGAACAACCTGTGTCCTGAGAAGTGCTTTAGCCGCTGAATTAGAGGACAAAAGGTTATTGTGATGACTGCAACCTCTTGCTCTTTTTTAGCCTGGGTGATAAAAGAGGAGAGTGACCTCTCGCTACATTGTTGAAAGGAACAACAGCCTGGGTTAAGAGCCTAACCTCCAAAAGAAGCAAAATGCATGACATGCTGCTCTTTAAAGCATTTCTCACTAGCTGATTTGTGTGGGTCCCCGCTCAGCATGCTGGCTGCAGCAAGTCCCAGGCTGCACACAGAGGAGCCAAGTGTGTAACCAGGACCTAAGCCACGAGCATCTACATCCCTCTGTGGACCTGATCTCAAGGTTTGACTTGGACTTCATTTGAGACATGTGGATTACATTCAGTTTTGATGCAAATGGGTTCTGGTGACTTCACTATAGCTGCACAGATATGAATAAGATCTCGTTTCCCCTCACAGCTTTATAGGTTCCTGCAAAAGGCATGTTTTTGAAAAACATGTCATTCTCTTCTGAGGGACTTTCAAAGGAGATGACTCAAAATCTTCCTCTCAAGTTTTCAAAGCTCTCTCAATCAGATAGGTCTAATTTGCCTGTTAAAAGTAAAAAAAAAAAAAGGTAACTGGAAATGAAAAAAACTATTCCTATTGATGTTAACAGGCCTTTTATAAAGGACTTTAAAGCTCTGGAATATTTAAAAGCATATTAAGTTTATGTCTAGTTTTTTCTAGATATTATTTCAAGTTTTTTTTGTCCTGTGAGTCTGATCAGTCACAGTTCATTCAAATTTTTCTTCACAAACCCTCCTTTCTATATTTCTGGTTATCGGCATTTCTGTTTTCTGAATTCCCTCTAATTGACTCCTGCTGTGGTGGAGAGGATGGAACACTTCCCCTACCTTGCAGGCTGTGCTCCCGTCCAACCCCTGGATGGCATTCACCATAAGCAGAGTGGACCATGGCTCATCTAATGACCTACTATAACAACAAGGTCTGTTCTTAGAGAGCTACCATCTATCAACCTGTTCCCTGTCCTGTGTCTGTGCTATCCCTACATAGCACTTTACCCTCATTCTTACTAAATTAAATATTTCTAAATGCTATTTCTCAGTTTTGTAGCCATCACGTAGAGTTCATTTTCATTCTTTCATTATTTATAGGTCTTCCCAAACTGAAGTGATCTGCAAATGTGATTAGCACATTGCTTATTTAACATCCAAGTCAGTAATGAAAATACTAGTACCAGATCCCAGGACAGACTGCTGCAAAACTGTGCTCAGCACAGCCTCCCATGCCATTAGTGACCCCTGACAACTACTGCCCAAGTACACCACTCTAAACACCTTTACATGCCACCTCCTAAGAGCCCCTACTATGTTTTTTCCTTTTCCAGTCTTCCAGTACATCAGTGGTTTTCCCCAAATGTCCCGTCTATAGCTTTCCCATTCCATTCTGTGGTCTTCCTTTTGCTACTCATGTAGCAAGTAGCACCCTTGCTGCCTACCACCCCCTACTCGCACCCTCACTGCCAGGTTTGGAGTTGGAAGGGGAATTTCCCTCCCAAAGATCAGACCGGCGAGGACCATCTTTCCTCTGCTCTCAACAGCATGAAGCATTTTTCTACAATGTTCTGGGAGTTACGAGACATTTTGTGCTGTTGCAGGGTCCTGGGGCAGAGACAGTATGCTTGATCCTCTTCTGCCCTCTTCCTGTGGTACAGAAATAACTGTGAGTTTTTGGCAAGAGGATCTAGATTTTTTGCAGCATTTTGGGTAGAGTTTAATGGGTTAAGGTTGGTGCATCAAACCAATGCTCTGCGTAGTCTTTCAGAGTGGACATCTGTTGCAGTACAGGGAGCCAAGCGATCCTTTCCTGCCTGTGTTCCTCTGCATTAGTTATCCTCGGTGCCCCATGTGAACTGCATTCATTTTATCCCTTGGCCTCTCTGATTTTGTCACTACATGCTCATGCTGTGTTTCTGTGAATTACCTGATTTAGTTTCTAACTTCTGTACACTCTGTCCTTGTGTTTGAGGCCCATGAAAAGAACTCACAATGCAGCCATCTTGGTCTTTTCTACACCATTTTTCCATTCCTTTCCCAATGAGATAATTTGCTGATGTGTTTGTAATACCATTTCCTTAAGAATCTTTTCCACTCCTTTGAACCATTTTCCTGGGAGATCAGTCCTACAAAGTCTCTGACTTCTCTGAAGTCCACTTTCTTGAATGGATTCATGGGGGTTTTTTTGTTGCTCTTCCTTGTCCTTGATTGTAAGTGCTGTCATTTCAGTCATCCTTACTCAAGTTAACTTCTGTGTGAACCAGTTCCTCCTCTGTAGTTAGAATTGCATCAGAAAAAGCTTTCTCTCTAATACCTTTCTTCCCTCTTAGAATATACAGATTAAAAAGAAAATGGACAACACTGCATCGCCTGAGTTTTCTGGACAGTCGATTTGGCTTTCTCTCCCAGAAGATGTTTGGATAACTAAAATCTGTACAGGTCACCAAAATTTGTGCCCTGAATGATTTTGTTAGTTTTAAACTACAGCAAAATATTTATCCACCTGACCTTCCTGATTTGGCAGCCTAGGTTGGATCTGCAGATCCATTACTAAGCACAGTTCTTTTATTATTTTATAATTACCTCTCTCACCCTCTGCTCTGCTGGCCACATTAATTCATACCTCTTAGGACATTCCCTTTCACTCTTTTGTCCCAGTTTAGACCTCTCTTCATTCAAGTAACAAATTGGTGTACAAAGATGCTCTTCTCCTTTCTCATGATGTTAACTCCATCCATGCTCAACATCATCACACGGGATGGAATGGCCCATGGCAATGTCATCTATGCAGCCACACACAAACAACAGCTCCTGGCAGGGGAGCTGGAGGGACATACTGAGAGCAGCACCTGAACCCCTAATGCCTTGTTCCCAGGGCCTTGGGAGCACTCCGATATGCTCAGGGTGACTCCTGGTAGTGTCATTACTGGTCAGAAAAATGGGAGGCAGAGGTGCCACAGAGATGCCTGATATCTTCACAACTTTCATACAACTGTTTCAGATTTGAGCTCTTTGCACATAGCGTACCTCTGTGAATGTGAAGCTTGGTCCACTAGTGTCTATCTTTGTTGCCTCCTTCCTCAGAGCAACAACTGCCGTCAACTTGTGTTTCTTTTTGAGAGTCATAGTGATGAGTCCCACGGTCTTTATGGCACTTGACTTTTGCTTTTCCACTGTCCTGTCCTCTAGCAGGTTCATTTCCTATTGGAACAAGAGAATAGCCTCCACATCCAGGGGACACTCATCTCCAGGTCAATCTCAGTCCTTTGAGTTGACTAATTCATATTAAATATACATAAACACACACTCTTATATAATACACACATTAATTCTGTTATGGAATAACTTTGCCTATTGCTGGTGCCACTGCAGACCTCACTCACAGCTTTTGGGATAGAACCTCCTACATTGTGCTGCTAATGTTCTCATGATTGTAATTGCCTCTCAGCCTGCTTCTTACTCCTACTGCTCTCTTATTTGCCTCCAGAGACATTTCCCCAGCAAGCACCCCCTATGCCAGGTATCATTCCCAGCCTCATTTCACTGCAGTGAATTTGGATAATCCCAGCCCACTGTCTAGGTCCCGTCTCTGGCTCTCAGAGGTGCAGGAGAACAAGATTTCCAAAATACAATTCTCTACTTAGACTGAAGACATTGTGAACTATCCCTTAAAAACACCATTTGTAAGCCAGCCAAACAATATGCAATCATTAAAACAGTGTCTACAGAGGTGCCAGGACATTGCTCAAGGGTATTTATGAAGATTTGGGCCAGATACTGCGTATAAATTCACTAAAGCCAACAGCACTTTGTAGTTGCATTGACTGATGATATGATCGGTCCCTCAGAAACCACTGCATTTTAGTACACCACGACCTGTAATAATAAATAAATGGCCTATGCTTGGGCATCAGAGACATGGCTATTGCAGTTTCAAGGATTAACAGCAGCTCACAAAATACCTAAATCTTTTGCTGTCTCCATTTTGAGGAAAGGCTTCGGTGGGCTATAATTACATTTCACCTACTCTGGCCGCTGCTCTCCCTCCTCGCTAGCCTCCAGAAGGGCTCTTTGCTGTTTATTAATGAAATAGCCTGAACAAACATAAAGCTTCCAGTGAGGCAATGCGACGTTGGTTACTAAGCAGCCTTTGTAAAGAGCATGCACTGCTCAAACCCCCTCCCCCTTTTATCACTTAGATGTTATCTGCACAACAGGCCCAGTGGTAAGTAAATGCTAACACTATAATATGAGCACGCTTTAGCTTTCCGCTCCCATATTATGCTTTTAACACGCTACTTATTTTGAGGCAACTGAACAAAATGATGGTGATAATTCTTAGCCAAAAATACCTGGGCCATACTATCCAAGAAATCTAACAAAAACATTAAATATGTCCCAGGAAATCAAATTTATAGTGCGAGAAAGGCTTAGTGACTTCATTGCTCAGGTTACCAGTTGGATATCAGTTTCATCATCAGCAACCTCCAATTTCCTGTTTTGCTTGTCGTAGAATTACTGTTTTCTTTTTTTAATGTTTGCACAGCCCATATGGCAACAGCTACACTAAGATTAGATACAGGAGTTTTCTACGATGGATTAAAGACCATGTTTGTTTTATGATATTTTAAGAAATAATAATAATAAAGAAGTCAGGAACTGAATGTATATAAAGCACAAATAGTGCTTATATGTTTTTCTTTTTTACCATTGGAAAAAGTATGATTCATGGCAGTATGTGCATTAGTACCCAGTAACCATTGCTGATTTGTGTCCTGCTTTGGAACTGTTCCTTCTTACTGACTAATAGGTGCCACTAGACCTCTGGCAGTTCATAACAACATTATATACTTCTAGTCTTTACAAAAACTTGTTTGCCTCTTCTGCTTTTACCTGTATGAATCAGACAGTGTGTCATCTCTTTGTGCTTAAAAACTTTCCAATTAATCTTACGAGTTGCCTGGTCTTGCAAAAGCCTGACCCACTACATTGTTTCACTCACTTATGAACCTTCCTTATTGCAGAATGAATTTTTTTTCCCAAGGATAAATGTATTTCTTTGTCATTCCCAATCATTCTGTGAAACTGTAGCTTTTTTTCTCTAACGCAGAGCTTCAAACCCAATTGATAGATCTCCTCAAAACTCCTCTCAAGCTGTAACATCTCATTGGCCTCTCTCAAGTTCCTCAGGAGGTTCCTGAGCAAAAGGTTTGATGCTGCCTGGAAATTGTCCAGCCAGACTCACAAGGGTTGCTGCCAGGGACATTTGGGCTGCCCAGGAAAGGACTTTTACCTAGGATTGGTGCACCTGTTCTGCATATCTCACAGCTTTAGGTTGGGCCTGTAGGTCCTTGACTGAATTTTAATCTAACTTTTGAAAAGTGCAGCATGCTGCATTTAAAGCAAAATGAGAACTTCCCTCCAAGTGACTAAAATCACGCTTATGAGGTCTCTATAGTGAAGGAAGAGAAAGGAAAAATATGTGGTCAGTTTGTGGGTCAGCAGGTGGTGACAGTGTGGAGTTATTAGATAAGGCATATTCACCAAGTGTGCATATTCACTGTACCAGGGGAATAAACAAATTTTCAGTTGTTATTTAGGACTAAAAATAGGAGGATAATAGAAGTAAAACTGCTTATTGAAGCAGTATGAACTTGACTTCAAGAAAACAAATCTTTTAGTCACCTTCACCAATTGATTGGCAAATTTTTTAATGCTGTATTTTTCATTCAGAAAAAACACACTGTAAGATATGCTGAGATGCAAAACCAATATTAATGCACAAAATAAATTCAGCTTCATGACTATATTAAGAAGTTATAAAAATGCAGTAGATTTATAAATGCAGAAGCCTACAGAAAATTTCTCTTGTCCTCTTGCAAGCATCAGAATCTCCTGGTTGAAAAGTAAACATTAGCTAACAGACGTTCAAACTAAAACAATAATTACTTGTGCAAGTAATTATTTCCTATTTGCAAGGTCTGACTTGTTGTCTACTTAAGCAGTTACAATACAGTTTTGAGGCTATCTTCTGCTTCTTTTCCTTGAAGAACAATGCGACAGTATTCAGAAAATTTTCCCCTCTGGTGTAGGTGAAGTTCAGTTCACAAGCCCATGTATACACATAAAACTTCCACATTCATCAGTTTGGGAAACCAGACTACCCTTTTGGGCACTTAAAATCAGATATCCAGGATCAAGAAATTTTGAGCAGAAGTCCAATTAATATTAGTGCAAATCCTTCTCCCACATCTCCTTTGCTTTTGTGAAAAGATGGACTTCCCAGGGGGCATTTTGCAGGCAATTCTGCCAGTTGGATCAATAGGGGAAAATAGTAGCAATATTTGAAATTCTGTCACCTAGGGTCCCCAAAAAGGCCATCTGTGCAGCTTTTATTGCCAGCACTAAATAATACATTTCATAAAAAAGGGAAGCGAAATCACATGTGTACAGTTTTTCCTGTTTTCCCTCACTCAAACTTACTTCTCTAATTTGTTTCTCATGTGAAGGTAGCTGGTACTTGCGTTTATGCAAGTAGGAAGAACTTGAGCCCCAGGCCATCCTGATGAGGATGTTGTTAGCACATATAACAGAAAAAGGATTAGAAATGATCTGTGCAACAGAAGAGGGCTCCTTTCCTTTCCTTTCCTTTCCTTTCCTTTCCTTTCCTTTCCTTTCCTTTCCTTTCCTTTCCTTTCCTTTCCTTTCCTTTCCTTTCCTTTCCTTTCCTTTCCTTTCCTTTCCTTTCCTTTCCTTTCCTTTCCTTTCCTTTCCTTTCCTTTCCTTTCCTTTCCTTTCCTTTCCTTTCCTTTCCTTTCCTTTCCTTTCCTTTCCTTTCCTTTCCTTTCCTTTCCTTTCCTTTCCTTTCCTTTCCTTTCCTTTCCTTTCCTTTCCTTTCCTTTCCTTTCCTTTCCTTTCCTTTCCTTCTCTCTTCTCTTCTCTTCTCTTCTCTTCTCTTCTCTTCTCTTCTCTTCTCTTCTCTTCTCTTCTCTTCTCTTCTCTTCTCTTCTCTTCTCTTCTCTTCTCTTCTCTTCTCTTCTCTTCTCTTCTCTTCTCTTCTCTTCTCTTCTCTTCTCTTCTCTTCTCTTCTCTTCTCTTCTCTTCTCTTCTCTTCTCTTCTCTTCTCTTCTCTTCTCTTCTCTTCTCTTCTCTTCTCTTCTCTTCTCTTCTCTTCTCTTCTCTTCTCTTCCCTTCCCTTCCCTTCCTTCCCTTCCCTTCCCTTCCCTTCCCTTCTCTTCTCTTCTCTTCTCTTCTCTTCTCTTCTCTTCTCTTCTCTTCTCTTCTCTTCTCTTCTCTTCTCTTCTCTTCTCTTCTCTTCTCTTCTCTTCTCTTCTCTTCTCTTCTCTTCTCTTCTCTTCTCTTCTCTTCCCTTCCCTTCCCTTCCCTTCCCTTCCCTTCCCTTCCCTTCCCTTCCCTTCCTTCCCTTCCCTTCCTTCTCTTCTCTTCTCTTCTCTTCTCTTCTCTTCTCTTCTCTTCTCTTCTCTTCTCTTCTCTTCTCTTCTCTTCTCTTCTCTTCTCTTCTCTTCTCTTCTCTTCTCTTCTCTTCTCTTCTCTTCTCTTCTCTTCTCTTCCCTTCTCTTCTCTTCCTTCCCTTCCCTTCCCTTCCCTTCTCTTCTCTTCCCTTCCCTTCTCTTCTCTTCTCTTCTCTTCTCTTCTCTTCTCTTCTCTTCTCTTCTCTTCTCTTCTCTTCTCTTCTCTTCTCTTCTCTTCTCTTCTCTTCTCTTCTCTTCTCTTCTCTTCTCTTCTCTTCTCTTCTCTTCTCTTCTCTTCTCTTCTCTTTTTTTTTTTGTTAACCATGCAAGAGGGCACTTATGCCTTATGATGTGTTACATTGTTGGCCTGGAATAGGTTTAGACTGGGCAATGAAGAGGTTTTGATACACCATTTGTGATTAACCTGTTTTGACACCAACAACTGCTGTATTTCTAATATCACTGTGACTCTAACAATGTTTTATTTGTCTAAGTCAAATAATGCATAATTTATTGAATGAAGTTCTCTAATTATATTGTAAATTTGTGTATTTTAAATTTGTTTATTGTAAATATGGATCTAAATATGTGGCTTTAAACAGGTATGACAGCAAGTTGTTTTGAGTTATAAATGGTGTCCTTGACAATCAATTCTTAAAAGCTTTTTCCAGAAAGAAATTGTAAAAGTCCAAGGACAACAAAGTGTTGGCAAGATTTGGCTTTTCTGGGTGGTTCTCTGGTTTTAGCAATTAAGATTATTAAAGAGAAATCAAATGGCGTGGCAACCTTAAGTTTCTGACCTGCTGCACAAAAAGTGTTTCCCCCAAATCACACTTTAGTGCCCAGTGGGTGTTTGTCACCATCATGGTTTAACTCCAGCCAGCAACTAAGCACCACCCAGCCGCTCGCTCACTCCCCCCCGGTGGGATGGAGGAGAGAAATGGAAGGGTAAAAGTGAGAAAACTCGTGGGTTGAGATAAAGACAGTTTAATAGGGAAAGCAAAAGCCACCCATGCAAGCAAAGCAAAGTAAGGAATTCATTCACTACTTCCCATGGGCAGGCAGGTGTTCAGCCATCTCCAGGAAAGCAGGGCTCCATCACGCATAATGGTTACTTGGGAAGACAAACGCCATCACTCCAAATGACCTCCATTCCTTCTTCTTCCCCAGCTTTATATGCTGAGCATGATGCCATATGGTATGGAATAGCCCTTTGGGCAGTTGGGGTCAGCTGTCCCAGCTGTGTCCCCTCCCAGCTTCTTGTGCACCTGGCAGAGCATGGGAAGCTGAAAAGTCCTTGATTTAGTACGAGCACTGCTTAGCAACAACTAAAACATCCTTGTATTATCAACACTGTTTTCAGCACAAACCCAAAACATAGCTCCATACTATCTTCTATAAAGAAAATTAACTCTTTCCCAGCCAAAACCAGAACAGTCACCTCTGCTGTCTGCCCTGATATGCAGAGTCTGTGGACTGTGCATGGTTTTTCAGCCTCAGTCTTTCACCAAGAGTATGATTAACACTGAGAAGTTAAAAACTTGCATTCACAGCTTCGCTCTCGCCTATTTTTTATTCTGCTTCACCCTTTTGCTAAGTGTTACCTGCTTAATTCCAGAACCTTTTGGTGAGTTTGAAGTGTCCAGCGTTAATGCACAGCCAGTGGGGAAGGAAGAAAAGGTGGTTCTGATGCGAAACCAGGATCTGCAGTGATTACAGGTCCAAGAAACTCAGGTTCAGTGCAAGCGACTGATGGGAGACTTCCGTTTAAACAGTGCTGAATTACCCTCAGAAACCTACACTCTACTTATTAGGCAAAGAAGAATACAATCATATGCCCCTCTACGGTGTAAGTGCACCACACGTGCACAGGTCTTTCACAGGCTCTGTAAATTTTCCAGCTATGAGCAGAAAAGGAGATGCCAAAATGACCACGTTAAGGTTTCCATGAAGTACCAAAAACCCCATGAAAAAGCTTGCTTGCCTGTTCAAATAATTTGAAACTAGATCAATGCATCAAAACACTGCTTTTAGTATACACTAGCCCACCCATTTATTCAGTAGGATTTGGATAATTCAGATTCTGTCAAATCTGTGTATTGCCCTGGACCCTCTCCTCCCCCAGCCCTGGGCTCTCAGTGGGGACCTAACTGCCCCCTCAGCTTGCACGGAAAGAAAATGATTCCTATTTTCACGTGCTAAACACATGTGCATGCTCAAACACGTATGTGGTCTTACCTCCACATTGCTACTAAGGATGGCCGCTCCAATATAGTCTCTTTTGCTCTTTAACTGTATTTTATTTCAACAGGTGCCTTTTCAGCGGAGCAGCAATTCAGCTAGCACTCACCTCCCATCATGGCACACGTCTGCAGACCTGCAGCTGCTTATGCCAAGCCACATTTGTCCTACTCACTGTATATTCAGATTGCATTTCTGGTAGGACTTACTACTGAAGAAACGGGTCAAGCACGCAGGAATTTTTGACAAAGACTTCTTTAAAACAGCCCTATCAATCTATTGTGTACTGTATTTCACTCACACGTTATGAAATAAGACTAGGGAAAATGTTCATCTGTGAAAAATTCCCCAAAGAGAGGCACGTCAAGACCGCTAGTCTTTCCATATTGTTATGAATGAAACTCAAAGTTTCAAGTATCAAACCCCAAAAGAAATCACTAGGGATTTCCACTGATTTCCACCCTCTCTCAATTTTAAAGTAACTGCATTAAAAGTATGTGTATTTATACATTAAGGCATAATGCACACACACACAGAGAAGAGCAACTGCTGCTCCTGATGCAGTGAATGACCAAAAAATTGGCTGTGGTTCAGAGAATACTCCATGTTTTGGAGACTGTCATGACAGGCAGGGATTAGATTTTACATGAGTGGTGATGAGGATACGTCTACTGACATGTGGGGGCTGTGTGTTTTCTTGCCAACGGGGCTGAGCCACATAATTCGTCTTTCTCACTGAGAAAGGAGTACATCAGCTACACAGGCTCCCTGTTTACACAGGGAGGACTATACCATGCACAAATGGAGCGCAGCTATATATTGAATCCAGCACAACAGATTATTAAGGTTGCTTTTCTCCGTGGTAATTATTTAGAATTTCTTATCTTTTGCACCTGGGACTGGCATCGCTACAGAGCAACTGAGCTAGCTTGTCACTAAGCACACATAGCAGAAAAACAACCCCTGCAGATGTATAAATGTACTGTTTTGAGATATTTTAAATGAATATTTTGTTTCAAGAGTCATCATCGCTTCATATTTAGTCATTACTGCTGGGTTATAAGCAGTCCTGTATAGGGCATGTTTCCTTAGTTTTTCTATAATCACTCCAAAATAATTTTTTTTTAATTTCTACTTTTCATACCTTGAGAATGTATTCTTGGGGGACACAGGGCACCCAGATATATATGGGAGGAGCTGCAGCATCAAATATCCCAACAGAAGTTGGTTATCACCAGTCAATAAATACAGGTTTACGGTGAATGGTTACTTTTATATCCGTCATCTACAGAATAGTAAAAATATGAAAAGTGAAATGTTTCTATTCTGCATTATATTAGGTATATTGCTTTACCATTACTATTTTTAATGAGTTTATTTAAAGACAGTTACTGGCAGTATGTTGTTTTTGTAGAGTGTAGATTGTGTGGACTGGACATCTCTTTATTTTAAATCAGTGTATTTTTTTAACTGATCAGCAACAACTATTTTTTTCTGCTTACAGATGTAGTGCAATACTTAATGAAGCTGGAAAGCACTTAAAGAACCCTGGTAAGTTGTTTCAACTTCTGTCAGAGTGATTATGACCGGGCAGGTTTATGTTTTGGAACCTTCCCCCGAGCCATGCAAGCCATGATGGGACTTCTGGTCTGTGCAGCATTTAGGTACGCTCATGAGCAATTTCTGTGCCTCTCCTGCCTTCTTTTTTAACCAGCTCAAATAAAATAAGATTGAACCTAGATGCTTATGCCAAACAATAAAAACTTGAGATTAGCAGGCTTTAAAAATGTTATCTGCTATTCCAGCCTGGCAATTTTGGATTTCCGAGTTTGAGTAAGATCACGAGTGATAAAACAGATACAATAACAGAGACTGTTCTCATGATATTTCCAGAATGGCCAGACAGTAAATCTCACTAGGCAAATAGATTTCCAGCACACCTCTAATGTCTAGAGGTCTGAATAAACAGAAATAATTTATTAGGATTCACTCATCACTTGGGCTGAGTGTGACCCAGTGCTTGTGTTGCAAATGCAGGCATGGCTTGTAAACGATCTTGTAATCTTCAGTTTTGAGTTTGTCATTCACATGAAACCAAAACCTGAAAACCAGAAACTCAGCTATTATCTTGTTTTGTTCCAGTTTCCACCCCAGGTAATGATTTAGCTCATGCTTGCTTGAACATCAGCCTATGCTTACCATAATCTTGCCCAACCTAGCTCAAATGTGGGGATCATCAGCAGGATCACGGTGGCAACCAGAGTCAGGATGAAGTGCCATGGTATTAAGCACTATAAACTAAACGATCCCTATTCAAAGAATTTTAAAAGTACTGCAAAGCTCCTTTTATTAGAAATGGCACAAAGCTACACAGGAGAACTGAATTCTGTTCGGGAAATACAGGAGACCTGACATATTTTCTAAGACAGCAAGAGCGTGTTTTGGGAAAATAGCTGCACGTGTGGAACACTTTCCTCCAGCTTGGGTAGCCAGGTTTTAAAAGGAGTGACATTATTTAATATACCCTGTGAAAGCATCAAAGATGCAGAAGACTGACCTGTAACAATAAGGGCATGTCTGCACTGGAAACTGGCTGTGGATTTGGTGCATTAAAGAATCCACAGCAGCTGCTGTGCAGGCAGCACAGTAACACACCACGTATTCTCATCCTTATGGGAATAGCGCTTCTTGCACTAAGTCTTTGAGCGTCTCAACAGAGAAAGGGGTATTTCTCCATAGTGCAGCAAAGTCTGGTTAATCACCACGGAAAATGTCCCCAGGCGGGGTTTTTGGGGGGACACCATCATCCTTAGAAGGCTGAATTGCTTTCTGCTGTGAGAAACAGGTCTGCTATTTCTCCAGTCCTTTGGATGAATCCCATTTAACCTTTGCTGTGGTGGCCTGAGGAGCTCTTTATTGGACTCTCAGGCAGAAGAAAGGAGGGAACAGTACCTTGGGCAGCTGTAGATTTCCCATGGGATGTATGTTTGGGAGCGTGAAAGGTTTGCCTTTGAGGTCTGAGTTGAAGGCCAATAAATCTCTGCCTGCTACAGCAGTTGCTTCAAAAGGAAAAAAGACCATGTGGTAATCGACAGGAAAAAGGGACTTTGGTATGTAAACTGACAGAGAATAGCACCCTAAGAACTACTGCCATCGACTTAGGACCCAAGACGCTGCAAGCATATAGCTTGATAAGTATGCAACCCGAAATCAAAGATCGTCTAGTCTATGAGATTAACAGCCACCGGATCTAGCTGAGGCCACAGCACCGCTAGTCACAACACTGTTGGCCAGAGTAGAAATGGTTAGTAGCAGATGGTTACTCTGTCAAGGGGAAGCAACAAAGGAGGCAAAAGATGCTAGAAAAAACCAAATGCCAGTGTTCTTGCTGCCCCCACTTTACAACTGGAAAGCTGAGGCAGAGAAAAGTCAGTTTGATTCGTGTCGCCTACAGAATCTGCTGCAGACTTGAGAACCATGTCTGGTATCTACAGTCCAGGTCCTTTAATACAATCCCACTTCCCTGTTCCTGGTTCATTGAAGTTGCTTGGTGGAAGTCTGAAATACCATTGCCAAAACAGCTGCCTCGCTACGTATTTTTTATTCATTCATCTTTCACCCCTGATTTGTGCTAGAAACCACAGCTTCTCCAGCCTGGGGATTCCTTTTGACACTGCAATAACAAAATGCATTTCGCTCATCACTTTCTCCCAGTGGGAGTATCGTGTACCACACTTGTATCTTCTGCGTGCTGGAAACACTCTGCTCGAGATTCAGAACTCACAGCTCTAATGCACGTTTCTTATCTGTGTCAGACTGGGTAGACAAGAGTTTATGAGGAAAGAGATGCAATCTTCTTTTTTTTTTTCTTTTTTCCCCCCCATCTTCTCTGCCTCCAGATCTCACCTCCCTGTTCTTACAGGCCATGTAATAGTAGCGGGAGAAAGGGAGAGAGACACTTAGGATGGCTGTTGTGCTAAAAATTAGGTGTCTCTAAAAGGAAGCCCTTTTCACCTTACAGTATTTGTTGATTTTCTCCACTAACTGTACTGATGCCACTGAGAAAAATGCCAAAATGTATTAGAACAGCCACAGCCATCAGACTGTAAGGCAAGCTAACTGGGAGTAAGGATCCTGTTGAATTCAACGAGTCTTTTGTGATTTCCAATGCACTATGAAAAAATGCCTTCAAATTACCCAAGAAGTATGTTAATAGCTGACTAATGCACAAGCTGGCAGGAATCATTGCTGCTTGAGCATGGCTCATTAATCTTACCTTTCATTAAAAAAATTCCAAACTTTTTAATAAACAGTTTTTATTTAGGAAGTAAAGAACAGTGGAGTGCGCTTTTTGCTAGGCAAGTGAGCTCCCTATGAAAAGAAAACATTTCTTTACATTTTTTTGCATGTAAACCCATCTTTTTTCCATCACTAGGTTTGGAAACACACGGAGTACTTTACACTTCTGTAAACTCACCGGGCTAATTTATAGATCTTCCTTTTCACCTTTGCAAGCTTGTCCTTCCTAAGCTGAAAACCTCTTGCCGCTGATACCCAGCCTGTTTCTGCCTGAGGCAGGCGGCTTTTTTCTCTGGTGAGGGGCTGGGGGGCTGCTGGGGAGCAGAAATGAGAGGAGAGAGCTTCTTGCCAATAGCTGGACAAGACACTGCGCGCTGGCCCGCAGCACTCGAAGTACCACTTCACATCAGTTCAGACCCAGTTCTGGTCCGGTTTCCACATAAGAAGAGACCCTGGGGGCCTCCTGTTTCCCTGGCCTCCCGGGAAATATTGCCCTCCAGCTTTGTGAAACGGATACCTGGGACAATTTTTTATGCTGGGGTAATTGCCGTCATGTTCCCTTTTGCCTGTGGCTGTGGTCTGAAGTGTTGTAGTCGAATAGATAGCTCTGTCCAGCCTTATTCTTTGGCACCCCTTCATCTGTACAGCATGACTTATTCCATGCAGTAGTGAAAATGAAAGATAAACTGCATTATCGCTAGTAGTCACAGAAACATGATTGTTTTCAGTGATACTTTGTCAATAAACACTAGGGCAGAACAACTTAACACCAGACGTTGCAAAGTCCTGATTGCACAAAACGGAGAGGTAGAAAAAACACGAAAAAACATCTGATCAGTGTTATCACTGATATTTTACATTCACGCACATCTCAGTACAGATGTATGCTAACTTTTCTAAGTAAATGCTCCTCAAGGTTTCTACAATAATTTTATTTGCCTTTCAAAACAACCCAGGCTTCAGGATTTATTAATGCAGCAATTAGTATGCTGATCATGCCCAGCATGCTTAAATCTTTATTGGCTGTATGCACCACCGAAAGTTTTAGTTTTATTAAACCTGAGCCTCCTACATACTGCTGTTTAGTGTGTGTTACAAAACTAAGATCAGCTCTGAATGTAATGTAACCCACATGTTGGATTGCTTGCTTCAGTGACTTACAGAAATATTTCAGGTAGCAAGTATTTTCTTAGTACTCTGTTATAAAAATATGTCAGGCACACAATGTTGGCATTATATGTTCCTTTTCTGTTATAGAAAAAGAATTATGCACCAAACCCTGTACTCCATTCTGTTCCTCACAGAACAGTCATTTGCACCAACTGTGTATCAAACTACTGTGAATCATCATGTTTCAGTGAAGATTTTGCAGTGAGATAGACAATGGGTTAGAGTACAGTTATCTGCATCATATGTAGATAGATAAATAGATAAAGTGCATACTATATCTGCAAAGCAAAAACTAGAGATAGGTTCTAGGTTTTATTCACATGAAGGAAGGGGCAAGTGCAGCTGAGATTTTTTTCCCCAGCAAGTGCCAGAGGCCGTAGGAAATCTGCCAGGCATGATGCTAGGCATATTGATCTTTGCAGAATCGTCTTTCTCTCATACCCTGAAGACAAAAACGTCAGCATGATGGAGCAGCCTCCTGAGAAGCCATGATCTGAGCCCCTCAAGTCAGCTCTGTCCTGCCCACTGACTTGCAAGCACCAACTGGACTTTTCTTACAAGCACAGTTCTTCCCCTGCCACAGCATCCAGCTGCAATACTGGTGTTTACACCAGCCATAGGAAAGAGACGAGGCAGGGGTGATATGATCTGTAAAAATAATTCTAACAGGTGATGCAGAAACTCGGCCAGGTGGTTAAAAAGGTTAATTCCCTTACACCATACAAAGAAGAGGTAATTTGCCAAGTTTGTTTCAGATTCAATCTGTGGCAATTTATACCATCAATCTGACTAATGGAGCTAGTCTAAAGAGACTTCCAACAACACATGAAGTTGCCCCCTGTAACGTACAGTTTAGTTTTGGTTCCAACAAATGAACTTTCAGACTTTAGCTGCAGGTGACACCCCCAGCCATCGATGCCCTTTCCATCCCAGGTTATCATCTTCTGTAAAAGTGGAAGAGGAAATGGGTTTGCTGTTGTGCTTACACTGTTGGCTGCCTGGCACACTGATCTGATAGAATGTGTGGGCACTCTGCTCTCTTCTGCCACCTCTGCCATGGCAAGAGTCTCCTGTCTGGGTCTTGTCAATACTAACATCCAAGGTGCCCTGGCTAATACGTTAAATTTCTGTAGCAGGATTTGCCAAAGTCTCTCTTTTGGAGTCCCCTTGAGTGCCGGATTTATGACTGAGGGCAGATGGAGAGTTCTGCATTTGCAGAGCAAGAACAGCACAGACAGCCCAGGATTCACCAAATTACGCTGCCGAAAGGAACCTGAAGCCCGGCAGAGGGACTCCACCACTCCATCACTCCGTGGCCTAAATTCTGTGTTTAAACATATTGCACTGTTATACTGAGATAGCTGGCAAAGATGTTCTCTGGGGGGCGGGGGGTGAATTAAAAAAATAGATAACTTGTGAAGCTAGCCAACCAATTTCTGCTCCATCAGCTGAATACATTTGAAAGTCAACACACTCAGGCTTTGTTGGAGCTAATTCCAGCACTTAGGATTTAAGTGCGAATCCCCCTCCCTCACCCATAAATACACACATTTAAATGTGTTCATTTGAATGTTTCAAGTCATCTCAAATTCCATGGCATTCACAGAAAAAAAGCCAGTCTAAAGTCAACAAAGCCCACAATGACGTTGTAAAAAGAGGTGCTATTGGGAATTAATTTCTGTTTTCTATGTTATATCCACCACTGTTTGCACAATTGTTAGCCCTGAAAACACAATCTTAAATTTAAATTGGGTTTATCATCTTTGTTAATCATCAGAAGCAGAAATACAGTTTTTCAGATTTAATAGAGCTCTAGTGAGGCTAAACAGATTATGAAAAACTCTAAAAGAGTTAAATTTGATGTAAAATAAGTGTTTGGGGGATTTAAGCATGGGTTTTTATCAAAATTCACAAGGATTGAAATCCAGATAGTAGCAGCAGACAACGTGAATAAAACCCCAGAACTGCTAAAACCAATGATAATTTGGCTATCAACTGGAGCAGGATTTTACATGCTATATTTGCTCCTGCTTAAACACCTTCCCTCCAACCTACTAGATTTATTTCAGTCATATCTGTATTGAATTTGGGCCAGTTACTCCACCTCTTTTTCTCTTATAAAGCACATGCACAGCCTTTGCTACCACAGAATAAGTAATTCATAGAACAGGGCTACTTTCCCACCCTCCTTCCGACCTTCACACAGAGCAACAGGGCTCTGAATGGCTTGGTGGCTTTCCAAAAACTGCAGAGGGTGACTAAAGGAGCAAGAAGATAAACCTAAGTTCCTCCAAAACATACGCTAGCACCTGAAACCCCTTTCTTGCTGATCCAGTTCTTCGTGGTGGCTGCACAGTGAATACATGCCTCAGACAATGCAGGGATGATGCCTGCACCTGAGCTGGGTGGCACCCACTTGGAGATGCAGTAACCAAGCCCGGGCGCCGAGGGATGGGGGCAGGCTGCAGAGCCCAGCCTTGGAGCAGCCTACCTGAGGAGCTGAGCTAAAGCAATGAGATCAACGCAGGTGGGGAGGAGGAGGGGTACAGCTGGATGTGACTGGCAGAGTTCAAAACATGAACCTCCACAGTTGTGTTGCTGTTACTTGATAGCATTTACTATGGGAGGACCAGGGGACCCACCAGAACAGTGTCGCCAGTGAGGGGACACTGGCTGCTACAGTGCCTATAGTAAAGGTTATGGGATTCTTCAGTTTGATGTTTTGGGGACTCTGACAACCACATGTGCATATTTATGTGGAAAATAAGCCTCTTCACTTTATCCCCCTGTATATTTAAACAGCCCACTCATCACCAACAGACTCAAACAACTTCCTCTCTACCTACCCTTTCCTTCCCTCTCCACCTCCTCCCCTTAATACAAGGGACTCCAGCTCCACCTGTGTACACAGTTGTATAATTTTTCCCGGGTTAAATATTCCGGAGTTTTACATCTGTTCCTGACATTCCCAGTACTGGGCACTAGCAGAGAGAATACTGGGATGGCTAGTGATCATTCCCTCAGACATTTTATTAGATCCTTTTGAGTGTAATACAGAGATGATACTTTCAAGTCTAGTACTCTGCTGCTTTTCATAGCTTGCCTCATACAGTCCAAACAAGTTTAGTATTAAAATAAAATAAAAATAATAATAATAATAATAATAATAATAATAATAATAATAATAGAGGTGTTGCCACAAAACCATCTGTTCAAACATCATCAGGAGGGGAAATCCTGCATTTAAGATAACGCTTCCTACAGCCTGGCATTACCGAACAGTCAGGCTTGCCTGCTGAAGCAGGTAGGGCTATTGTTAGAGAATTTTCTTTAAATAAATAAAGATTTTATTTGCAGCTTGTGTGAATGAGCTGAGTCATATTTAGTGGCTTATCTGGTTTATGCCTGAGTTCTTTCAGGACTCAGGTAGAGGCCGAAAGAGAAACAGAATTATGCTGCACTCTTATTTTGTTCAATGTGGCTTTTGTCTAAGAAAAACAATTCTCCACCCTTCTCAGTAAGCACTGAAATTTTAAATTGTCTTTACAATTGTCTATACAATTGTATAGTTGTATGAAAGTGGAGCTGAAAGAGCACTTCTTCAAAGAGATGCTACCAAGAGTCCAATGCTGTCTGCAGTTTGCATTAAAGCCAGAGACTTTGTTTAATTTTCAATTACTGTGCAGAATTGTACATACTCTCCCCTTTTTTATTACGAGAGCTGAAGAAGAAAATAGGAGGTGAAAATATGTTGGCAGCTATAGGATGCCCAAAATGCTTGACTGCTCCTGCAGGAGGGTGCGACTTAAGTCCTGCTTAATGACAGTGAAGCAAGTTCCTTGCTGGCATGACCCGTTCAGCTGAATTCAGCCTCTCTTGTCTTTGTCAGCACTGCAAAAATAATTCAGACTAAGCAGAGTGTGACTTTGGAATAGCGCAGCTAGGCTGGTGCCTATCGCCCTGTGTGTACGTGGGTCCGTCCGTCCTGGGTTGGAAGCAAATGGCTGAGCCTGAGGCAGAGGCAAGGGGCACTGTGCAGCCTCTGCAGTGCGGCAACTCAGCAGGACTGACCTCAAGCAGCAGGAACCTCCTCCAGCGACTTCTGTTAGCTTTTGGGAGCTTTGCCCCACATTTGGGTCCTCTCACAGAGCCGCCTGCAGAGCACCACTCGCCCTCCATCACCAGGTGAGGAAGAAGAGGGTGGCTAACCTCTCCTTCCGACGCCGCATACCTGCCCACGCAGAAAGTGGACAAGAGCCTTCCCACCACTCAGTGACAGGCATTAATCACCCTGCACTGCTGGCTTGTCCCTTCAGAACAGGACATGGGAGCACAGCTTGCCATGTGTTTCAGTCTGGCCTGCCCCAAAACATTGTCTATATTATAAGCATCAATCCTCTTTAATACATTTTTTAAAGAAAAGTGTTTTTATCTAATGTATGGGATACTTCTTCTCCTCCTACTGAGGAGGACTAGGATTTGAAATCACAAAAATACTTAAACATGCTCCAAGCTTTAAATACCACAGGGGATTTATTCAGCACTCAAACATGTGTTAAAGGATGAGTTTAAGTATGTGCCTAAGCACATTGCTGAACTGGGGCTGAAACCAGCATATTTTAATTTTATTTTAATTTTTATAAAATTTCCTCAAATAGCCATGCAAATAACTTGGTGAAACTTGACTTCACTGGAAAAATATTTACTGGAAATTATTTCTTAATTAAAATCCGAAACTGTAATTTTTCATCTGCAGATGATGTGCAAGATTTTTCCAGTGTGAGTTTGATGTGGTACAGAATTTCAGGTACAGAGAAGAGAAAGAGGGGGCAAAGGTGGGCAGTCATCTGGAAACGTTAGGGAAATATGACAGAGGCAAGGGAAACCAGCAGGCATGTACGACAAATATTATAACAAGATATCCACAGGTTTTAATCAACAATTCCTGGGAAGACGATTCCTGGGAAAAAGAATTACTTCGTTGCTTCACACTGAAATTTCTGAACAGATCCAGCAAGGGGGATTTTAATATAAACTGTCTTTGGAAATTAGCGTTTCAAAATAGATAGAGCACAGCAAGCAGCTGGGAAGAAACTCAGTTGAGTTCTGCGCGGTGCAGAGCTCCAAATGCTGACTCTGTTTCAACGTCCTGCAGCCCCCGCCTCCCCCGCCCTGCCCGGCTATTTCCTGGCTGCTGCTCTCCTGCTTGAATTGGAGCCCAACAAAGCAAACTGTCCCAACAATTGTAACCCAAACCCTATATATTTCTCAAAACTGTATTGCACTCTTCCAGGTAACCAGCTTCTTTACTGCCCCGAGCTGCAAATGCTGAAGTAGATGTGAAACATAATTTGATTGCCAGTCTACAAGAGAGATAGGAGGAGGTGTAGCTTTCTGCACGTCTAAAAGAAGACTCAGAGCGAAGAGTTCCCATCTGTACGCTGGGGAAACACCCACGTCACAGCTGAAAGAGAAAAATAAAATTGCAGGATGAACTCTCCTCACGTGCAGACAGCACGCTGCCGACGTCTGACACACCCATGGATGAGTGTTTTGCAGCATTTGAAAGTGCAAGATATCAATCACCACCAACTGCCACATTTCTGGTACCGGTGAGACGCTACTCGTGGAAAGTATTTAACCCTCCTCTCCAGCACTCACCTTCAATGTTACAGCGGGAAAAAGGTACCTGCCCTTACAGATTTTATTACCGTAACTGCCCTGACAACTGCCGGGAGCATCAGCGGCCACTGGCGTTTGCCGCTGCCGGCATTGGCTTTCGGTGTGAGATGAGCCTCGTAGCAGCACCGCAGCCAGTCCGGGGTGGCAAAACGCACGTGTGAGCTCTGTTTTAATACTTCTCCAACAGAGGCACTGCAGGGCTGCACCCATCAACACACTTCAAGGGTTAACATCTGCAGAAAACTCAGAGTTTATGGTTAGAGGTGTTTTGGGGTAGTTTACTGCTTGCTGCTTCACAAAATCCTCACGCTGCCCTTTCGAAGCTCGGTGACGGAGCTGTCATCGACCACAAAAGCCAACCGAAGTGTGTCGGCGCTGAGGATATGCTTACGCGCATGATTTTCCTATACTCGGGAAATTTGCGGGGGGAGGAATTGCGCATGCCAGTGCCAAACATTATGGACACTGTCCCTGGGGTGGCAATGGCACCTGGCACCCCACCAGCGGGAGGTACCCCGGTTCTGGGTCCGGTGCCTCTGAGCTGGGAGGGTCCTTCCTCCTGAAAAGCAAGAGGCGTACCTACCCCACACGAGGATGTGTGAGGATTAGCTCTCTGTAAAAACAGACGTCTCCTCTGTGGATCACAATTTATATTGTGCGAGAGGCCTCGCCCAGGTCTGGGTATCGCTGTCTCCAGCCCTGTGCAAACATGCGGGCTGACAGACGGCCTGTGACAAAGGGCTCCCAGCCCGAAAGTGTTGGGACAGGTGACGGAGACAAACATGTGGATGGGAGAGGGGGAGGAGGAAGGTGATGGATGGAAATGCAAAAGTAGCAGGGTGTCTTTGTGCTTAATAGCTGCCAAGTGCTCCGGTAGGGCTATTCGGCCGAAATAAAAAGCATGTGAACTCTTCAGAAATAAAAGCAAAATACTGTAATTGCAATACAAGAAGCCAGAGATACATTCTTATAAAAGAAAATAACACTTAAAGTTATTTTTAAGCTTTAAGCTATTTTTAAATAACATTTAAACCTTTTAATTTAAAGACAGACTTTTTGGGAAAAAAATATAAAATCCATGTGGACTTTGGCAAATCCTGGGAACTTGCCCTCTACTCTTCTGTCTCCTGCTGGGAGAACAGAAACTTTGTGAGGACAAAGACCAAACTGTCTGTGAGAGGGCATCAAATCCCATGTAGAAATGTCTTCCTCCTTCCCTGAGGGTGCAGATACTTCTCCTTTATCTTTCTGGACAGGATGTGTCCTGGGGCCAAATGAGGCCAAAGAAGAAACTAGCCTCTCCACATGGCACCGTGGCCCAGGAGCAGCACACCCCAGGATTTTTCTAGCAGAAAATACCAACAGAGCTCGGCACAGAATTGTCAACTCCTACAGGCTTTGGGGGAGCCAAGCATATTGTGCTTTTTAAAGGAAGTTTGCAGCAAGGAGGAAAGTAGGGTTATGGAAGAGTGACAAGGGAGCAGCCTTACAGAGCACACCCTCTAAGGGATCGATTTGAGGGCTGTGGGTTTATGATGGATCTCCCCATGAATCCTTATGCTCCATGTGGCTGGAGGGGTGGATCCAAGCCCTGCACAGTCCACTTCTAGTCCATGTAGAGGGAGCTGTTAACTGAGAAACTGAACGTTGAACAGGGCAAAAGTTACTTAGAAAGTTTCTTGTGAGAAACAGCAGTGAGACCAAGTAGTTGAGGGATGTGTTACAGTTAAAATAATACAATTATTCCCTTTCTTCTTTCATTCTACCATTTATTAATCTTTTCTTTCTCCAGTCCCACAGGCCGGTTCTTCTCTTGTGTAGGAAATGAGAGTCAGGAAGGGCGCCACTGAGTTCAGTGATTTGTCTGGACTTCATGCAGTAAATGCTGTATTTGATAATTTCCCATTCAATGAATTTCTGTGCAGGAGAAAGTAATAATCTCGTTCGTCTTCTGAAAAAGTACTTGAATTAATCATTCATTTATCTTAATTGGTTTTTTTAAAAATCTTTCCAGAAGAGAGCTTACTTACAAAAATATTTCTTTTACTTCTTACTTGTGATCATAACTTATGTTTAATGCAATAGCTAATCCCCCATGCCTAATAATTTATGTTCAGTCAAGTTGCCTTGATAGTCATAAGAAAGATTTCTACTGAGTCCAGTGAGAAAAGGCATTGGGCCCCTAATCTACTGGCAGAGACCCTGGCCAAATTGCTGCACCCTCTCCAAAGGCCAGAAACAAAGTGAAAGAGATGGGACATAAAGAAAAAGAGGGAGAGCAAGCGAGCAAGGGAAGGAGGGATGGAAAGAAGTTTCCAAGCGCGTTTCTGTGGAAGTCAATGGCAACACTCGCACTGGCTCTGTCTGCAGGAACATGCCTTTAAGCAATTGAGCTGAGCCCTGCCTTGGCGTAGGATCAAGCCTCACAGACCCCCATCCAAGTCTCCCATCTTATTCTGTGCTAAGCCTGATCTGACAGCAGGTGAGATCCTAGTGTTAACAGTCCACTTCCCCTGCCGTTTCTCTCTCCATGGCGAATGACTCACAAGTCCTCCCAGTGGTCTTTGCAAGTAGAAGAAATAAATGCACAGGTTTTTTTTTTAAGGGAATAATTTTAAAATAACAGGTACTTAAAACAAATCAAAGGTTACAGCTGTGCGTAAAACGGCTACTTGTAAGCATTTTCATTCACTATCTAACTATGAATCTAACTTTCTATGAATCTAACTATGTAAAGCTGTTAAAATGTTTTCCTCTTTTGCCTTGTGCAAAGAAGAATATTGGGTGGGATTGCAGTTTTAAATCAAATTGGACTTTTTCACAATTGTGAAATGGGAGGAAGGAAGAAGAGATGCGAGAAAAAGGAAAAAAAAAGAGCCAGAGTCATTGACCTTGTACTAAACTGCTCAAACCACATTCACTCAGAATAATTTCACAGAGGTGCCCCTGGGTGGTCTTGCTTCCAAAAACACAGCAAGATCTGTCTGATGCATTTTACTGTATTAAAGTTTGGGAAATGACATATATCTGAGGTGGGAAGTTGCTTTGCTTGCAGCCATATCCACTGGGCTTTAGGAGTGCTTGGGACCGGCACTTGGGAGTTTTCAGTCTTAAGCTGTGAAGGCAAAGGCCCACCACTAATGCCAGGGGGTTAACTTCATGATTTCACACATTAGGCCAGTGTCCATAAAAGAAAATTCCCTTGCATGGGGGGCTATGTGAGCTTGCATGTTGCGAGTCTTTTACAGGAGGGTTGGGTTGCATATCTTGCACATAATTCAAGAAGAAACAAAATCTAACTGATGTCGGCATGCAATTTCTGCTGCCTAAGGCCTATTGAAATGCAAAATTGGAACATGGAAGTGCCCAGGGGAACTTGCACACTAATCTATGGTCCCCACCCATCTTGTGAGTGCTGCTGTTTTACTTCTCGCCAGAGACCTGTTTCTGAAATGAAAAACAGCATTCCGGAAAGCAAGCGTCACTGTCTCAGGTGTAGAGATTTGCATATGGAAACCCCATATTTTGGGATCAGCTCTTCTACAAACACACACGCACAGTGTTTTGACAGAAAAAAGGATACTTAATATGCTATTCACTTATTAGAAATGTAGGTAGCTATGTCTCTAGTACACTTGATTCCAGATATGCAAAACAGTCACTTTCAAAACAGCAGGTGGCAGGACAAGCCACAGGCCTGTTATAATAGATTTATCACAGGCTTATGGGTACATCACCTCCCTTTTGCCCACTTACACTCCAGATCTCCAAGTGCATGTGAATTAACATTTTAAAACAAGAACGTCTCTGGGTTATGCGTTTATATGAACAGGCTGCCCCTTTTTGCAATACCCTCTTGCTCACCTTTTCCTTTTGTTGCCTTGATTTTTCTCGCCCACCGTTTGTTCATCCCTTTTGGCTATAACTCCAGTCTCTCATTGCTCTTGGGGCACAGGGCAGCACTATGGGAGTGAGATGGACGAGCTCTGTGCTTCCCAGACCAGCGGTGGCCTGCAAGACATCCTAATGCGTCAGACGCCGGCAGACCCTCCCTCCTGCCACAGCACAGGCTTCCCACCCTGGCAAGTGAAATAGGGCTGAGACTGAGAAACACTGAAAGAGGTGTCCTGACATCTTTTCCAGCCTTGTGTTTGGCCAGCTGGCCAAAAGAATAATTCAACAGCGAGAAGTTCCTGAAATGTTGCCTACAGAGGTTAGGATACACTGAAGTCCACCACTTCCTTTCCCAATAGGATGAAGCAAATGTGTATTTGGTGTCACGGCTCCTGCTCTGAAGGAAAAGGCGAGGAAGAAGAGAGGCTGTGCCAGAGCCAGATGGAGAGGCTCGATGTTAAACTCCCAGCCCGTTCAGACTTTCAGCATTGCACTGCCTCTTCATGGTGAAAACTTTCACCTTTAAACCAGTAACCTTTTAACCGGAGAGCTAATTTCTTTTGTTTGAAATGCCCAGGAAGCCTCACGGCCCAGCGTTTTCACAGGGTTCCCTCCAAGTTTTCACTTTGGTCTTAAGAAGATTTCACCTACAAGTGCTTTCCCTTTCTGATAGATCCAAACAAGGCTCCCCACTTTCTATGAAGATTAATTTAGATTTTCTATTGCGGAGGCATCCACCCCCCAGCCACGTGATTCCCCTCCTTTTGAAAACTAGGTAAATCCTGTAAAGAGGCAGCTGTGTTTCAAGCTCTTTGAACAGTGTCTCTTATAGAAGAGGAGAATAGATAAGCCGTCTTGCAAACACTGTTAGTAGAGACCAGTAATCAGTGCAGAAGAAGTCTGCACTGGGAATGAATGTATCAATTTACCTCAGGCTGTGCACTTCAGAGATGGGCTTTGCCCTAGATTGGGTACATTTTAAGCTTGGCCTGTAACTAAAATTAAACCACTTTGTTATGACAGGGGTTTGTTTCTAAATTGCAGATTTTCCCCTTTGTATGAAATGGCACGGCAATGACACTCTAAACCTGCCTCTTTGGAGGTTTGCATCATGAATACATACATTATGCGCAGGAGCACTCATTGCTTATATATGCGTGTAAATATATCTATCTATCTATAAATAAATGAAACAAAACGCAATTCAAAACTTCCCTTCTCCCCATGCACAAAAGGTGGGTATAAAACAGTTGTTAAAAATCACACGTTGTACAGTACATAGATTTCTTAATTTGCACGTGTTTCCTATCGGCACTAAGGAAGGGATTCCTGGGAGCTGTAAAGCATCATTATTTGCATTACACCAATGTTTGCATCTTTTTGTGGTTTTTTTTTTTTTCGTTTTTTTTTTTTTTACTCCAGTACTTGTCAGGTTAAACCCTTAACTCTCTTATATATAAAGCTAAAAGCAGGAGATTGAAAAGTGCTCTCTGCTAATCTAACCTCGTGCAGACTGAGGTGAGATGAGCACTCTGAGAAAGTCAGCTGAAAAAATTAAATCCCTGTGATTCCTGCAGCATTAGTGTTTCACTACTGGCTGGGAACGAAGTCAAGTTGCCTATAGCTGACTTTCAGAAAAAAATATTTCACATCCTGGAGGAAGATAAGCCCATCCAGTTCTGGGAGTGCATAGTGAGACACTGAGATGGGGGAAAAACTCCATGTGCTTCTTGTTCCATAAAAGAAGGGAAAGCTGAAATACAGGGCAGAAACCTTCAAGAAAATAATGAAGGAGATCCTGGCTACTAAAAGATCAGTGTTTCAAAGTGACTAGCCTGCGACTATTCAGTGAAGCCACTTCAGCTGAAGACCTCTGGGACTTCAGTATGGAGGAGGCTTTAAATTTCTTTAAATCAAAGGTACGAAAAAGTGGCCCGAGTCTGTATTCTAGTGAAAGGGAAAATGTTCATAAGGAAGATCTTCAGACCAAATGGATAAATAAAAAACTTGCTTTACAAAATGAGAGTAGATGCAAATGGCTGCAAGGATGGAGAGTAAAGAGCAGGAAAAAAACCCCTGAGAACTGTGTTCTAAGTAGGAAAATGTAAGTATAAAGGGAAAATTTCCAAGAGTTAAGCTGAGGTAAATTTTTGGGGAAAAAAAAGGCAAGTAGCAAAAGATTAATCCAGAAAATCTATTAAAGAAAATCACATCCAGTGAGAATAAGTCAGGCATTAAAAGATCATTCATTTGAGATTCAGATGAACTTGAATAACTTGCCTCATCTTCTGAGAAATACGATGCTGTTGATAATGAGAAGCCACATGGGAAGGTGACTATAGAAATGGAAATGACCATGGCATTGAAAATGAAATTGCAGTTTCAGTGGAAGAAATTTTATCAAATAGATCAAATGAAGAAGTGGAACCACAAAACCAAGGTGTTGTAATAGTGGCATATGTATTTTAGAAGAGGTGGCAGACCAGGGCATCTTTGAGTCCATTGGTCTAATCTCAATAACACATAAGAGAACAAATGCTTAAAAAAAAGAATAATTAAAAGGAAAGTGCAACAGGATATAAAAATATGTGACAGAGGTTTATTGAAGAGATCATGCCAGACATTTTAAACTCTTTGATAACTGATTTTCTAGACAATGGAAATCTATTATATCTACTCTGTCTGGCCTTTGTAAGGTATCAAACATGCTGACACATGGGAAATCTTTAGAAAGTAGAAAAGAGGGGGATGAATTCAACTGTTGAAAGGAAGTAAATAACTACCTGCCAGAGACGCAAAATGAGATGACAATGAAAGCAAGTATCAAGCCAGAGGGAAGCTACTAGAATAATTCTTCAAAGATGGATCTAATATTCGTGCAAATAACTATCTCACAGAAAGTATGAAATTCACCAAAAAGTCGGTATGCGTTGCCAATGTATAGGAGGGGCAGAATATCCAAGAAGAAATGGAACAATAAAGCACAGAGAAAAACATCCTGTATTTTGGAAGCGATAAGTGCTAAAGGTTCTTTTTTGAATACTGACAGATAAAGAGAAGATATTGTTGCTGAGCAATAGAGAGAGAAAATATTTTATTTTAATATTAACCAAATGACAGAGTTTTATAACAAAATTACACTCACGGTACGTCAGATGTCTAAAGAGTCTTCTATGAAATAGTCAAGTTGCTGGGGAAGATTTGACATATTTAGTTTCACAGCACTCCTGAGAGCTAAGGAAAATATCCCCAACTTACACAGCAGGACCTGAGGGATATTCAGCAAGTTCAGGTTCTACTGCTGCAAACACCTAAGGCCTATATGTGTCGCTTGTGCGATGGAGACTAGATCGGTGCTTCAGATTTAAGAGCTATTAATAGCCAGGAGAAGAGCACCGTCTCTCATTTAGACATGCAATTGTCCATCACTGCCACTGTCACTCCTATGGGGAACTGGGATAAGACTGTTCTAGAGGAAAAGAGATTTTTTTCTTTTTTTTTTTGTTGGTTTTTTTTTCCCCCCAAGTGTATGCTTTGGAAAGCCAGTATGCAACTACTGAAGCAGATACTCCCCCATCTGAATGGCAAAGCTGAGCAGGTCTCCTGTATCATATGAGAAGGAGCTGCTGCAGTTGTGGGGTGAAGAGACACCCAGTGTTCAGGAAGGCCCCCACCCCCAATAAATCTGTGTTTGCAATTCTGTAACATTTCAGTAGATGTGGACACAGCTTAGTGATTCAAATGGTTTAGCAGATTTAGGATCCTTCTGGATCAAATTAGAACTCGGACCATCTCATCCCCATGAAGAGGAACCAAATGAATTCTACAGAAATAAACACAGATAGTTTGATGCAGGCATGGCTGGGGTTATAGAAGATCTTCTCCTATTCCACATTCCAGGAGAGAAGAAAGATCTCTCCTCTAAGCAATCTCTGTTTTTCAGTCATGCAGATGACGCTTTGCTTTCCACCACAAATGCTGCTCTACTTCAGTAATACAGCCTGATGTGGAATACTTCAGGAGTTAAAAATACACTCTGTAAATGCTATTTTTAGTGAGTCTGAAACAGTCTTTGCTCTTAGTACTTTCCACAAGCCAGAAAAAAATCACTAATTGCAACAAAAGAGCAGACCTATGTGCAAATCTGGCAACAGAGTACAAGAAGGATCATCAAGGTCTCTCAGAATTGGTCCTTCTCTGCTTCTGTTAAGTTAAAATTAAATTTGCCACTGGTTTAAAGAGAAGCATTCAGGCTACTGCTTTCACTTCTGACAAATCTGACTTTTCCTCTGTGTGTTAGACCTGATTCCAATCTCTTATTCTAGACTGGGAAAGAGTTTCATGGCAGATAGATAGCCTCAATTTCTTGTAGGCTTAGACTATGGAGCCCTACCAATCCATAATAGTGTTTCAGCTATGCTAACTAGTGCATTAATAACATGCCTTGATAGGGACTACTTGGATTCATGCCAGAGTAATTACTCTTATGTATAAACTTCAGAGTGATTAAAAGATTACACATTTATTGTAAATAATCATTTGAGAGTACTCTTTGTAATGGTTATACTCAGCACAAGGATCATTTGTAATTATGGTGCTGAAAATGGTATCTTAAAAGGGCCAGCACTTCATTTAAACACTTCATTACAATAACAGCAATAATGAAGCCTCTAAACTGCTCTCTTGCTCTCTCGCTCTCTCTTTCATCCCTTCCACCACCAAATAAAATAGAATGGGACAACTAGGAAGATAAATAAGCTGACCTGACATGCAAGTTCTAGCAGAAAATACGCAATATATGAGGCTGCAGCAATGGCCCTGAAGAAAACAATGTTAAAGCGTTTTCCAGAAATGTCCCCCACCATATCCACATTAAGCCCTCAGCTTTCCATGCCTGATCTGGAAAGGTTCAAAAAACACACAAAAAAGCCGTAATTTACGGAAATATAACAAAGTTGTAAAAGTGAATGATGCGTAGATTTATTGCAAGACAAGAAATACTGAAAACATTTGGCATGCTTTTCAATTCAAGTGAAAAGGGAAGTGTTTTTGATAAACCCGACATTTACCTCTTTCACATTGCATCCCTTAAGGCAGAGCTCCAAAATAGCTCAAAACATAGATTTTCTTCCAGAAGTCAAGTAACTTGAAATAAACAAAAACGGAAGGTACTAGCAACTACAAATAATTAAAAAGCACTTTGGAAATATGCTGATAAGAAACGTTGCTAATGAAATAAAAGAGGAGTTGAACAAGAATAGAACAGCATAGACATGGGTGGCAAATATATTTGCAAATGACATCCCACTGATGGAAGTCTGTGGAGACAGTGGCCATTTTTATCCCACCAAAGGATAAGCATCTACCACCACAAACTGAGAGTCCTACCTTGGTTACTTGAAATGAATACCACAGCATACCAGAATGGCTCCTGGACATTTTCTAGTTCATTTTGAAAGTGTGGTCTCCCAGCTCAAGTTGAAACATCCTTCCTTCTAACATAGGTGATCACCTGCAGTTATAGGGCCAAAACATTGAAACATAAAAACCCCTTACTTTCTTTGTGGCAAATATTTGTTTAAGATTTAAAAAAAAAAATAAAATCAAGACATCATTGAGGATGCTTTAAGAATTTTTGCCATCTTCAAAATGCCTGGAAGGGCTTTTGAATTGTAGATTATATACTTTCAAGATCTTCCTTGTATGCCTGTGCTTCAAGTCACAGTGCCTTGTATGCCTGTGCTTTAATATCACAGTGATGACTATCTACAACTTCAAAATCCAAGGCCTTTACAAGTTATTTTTGTATTTCATTTGCTTAATGTGTTTTTGTCAAGTGTTGTTGCTAAAGAGTAATCAAAAAGCAAAACTGAAGCAATTTTCACATTACTGCTCATTCGGACCAGAATTGGCTTTATGAATTAAATCCTTACACCTTTAATGTTATTCTGTATGCCCTCTGGAATTGCTAGAGGAGCATAATGTAATTAGGTAGAAGATTGTTTCACTTAGATTGAAAATTTCATTCTCCAGAAGAGGAAGCACTAGTCAAACAATGTACTTTAATACTGAAATCATGAAACCACCACCCATGGCATTACTATTACTTAAGCACATCAACTAGAATCACTGGAAAGAACAACTCTAAGATAAAGATATACCAACCTGCTTTTTGTTGTTATCATTGTACACAGTGATACACTAAGAGCTTAAACAGAAAACAGCTTAGCATGGTAGAATTAAAAGACACATTAAATTTATTTCTGTAAAAACTATATTTGCTAATCAATTGTGATTCTTAAAATGTTGGTATTTACAAAGTGTAGTCATGCATATTATCATGTGTATTTTGAAGGAGCAACTGGAATCAACTGTAGTCTATCACCACAGAGAGTGCAATGTAAGAAAACTCAGAAGTATAGAGC